>NC_090448.1:690515918-690823251 GCF_031143425.1 Pleurodeles waltl | reverse complement strand
ACTATTGCACTCCCTGTTCGGACTATAGATAAAAGCATCACCATCATAATTGTGGACACATTTTGGAGAAGGAATACATCATGGTATCCCATCCATCATTCCAAAATAGCCATCAGCAATTTCCCAAAATATGTTAACAAATATGGTTAATACATTATTTAATGTATCATAAATATTACAGTGTGAATGCCTTCTATACATACAACAACGGACATGTGTCATAGCTAACCACAAATGTGTATCACATAGCACCGTTTGGCCATGACAAATCACCTTCCCCAAGTTTAAAAAATAAAGACATAATTTAAAAATTGCTCAAATATCTACGCATACAGCATGGGCGACATAATTGTTTCACGTACAGGAGTGCACAGAATGCAGAGTCAAATATACATTTTCATAAATGTTTCTCATATTTAGCCATGAAATTATAATTTTCATATCATATTTTTTGACTCTGCATAATGTGCACTCCTGTACGTGGAAAAAATATGACGCCCATGATGTATGCGTGGTAAATTTGACGCAACATGGACAATATGTTGGACATCTCATGTACCTTATTAAGTTATTAATTTTCATATCATATTTTTTGACTCTGCATTATGTGCACTCCTGTACGTGGAAAAAATATGACGCCCATGATGTATGCGTGGTAAATTTGACGCAACAAGGACAATATGTTGGACATCTCATGTACCTTATTAAGTTATTAATTTTCATATCACTCTGCATCATGTGCAATGTTATGCGTCATAAAAAAATGACGCACATTGTGTATGCGTGAAAATATGACGCATAACGGTAAAATAAAAACGGCGGCCATTTTATGCAGGAAGTGATGTAATAGGATATCCTGTTTACTAAATCTGTACTGGGAGTTAACTTTCACTTTCACTTTGCAGTCTCAGATTTATCTAGACTGTGTGGTTGTGTGAAAGGTGTTGTCCTGTGTTTAACTGCTTTTGTGTCCTGTGTACCTTGTATTTTGTCTTTTTGTGATCCTAGTCTTGTTGCATAATATTGTCTCAGTCTGTTTAGTCTAGTTTTGTCTAATCCTGTTTTTGTTTGTATTGTCTGTGGGAGTCTGTTCTGGGTAGCATAATTTTGGGGTTAGTTGGGCTATTTTTCTCCTTTTTCTTTTTCCTTCACAACTCTACCTTTCCCCATTTCCCACTTTTACTTTATTATTTCATTTGTCTAATTTTTTCTGTAAATATGTCAGGTAGGCCTCGCCTTTCCAGGATGGGTGAGGATGAATTGGGGGGATTCATTTGGCTAGTTTGCCATTTCCTCCCACTGATGCTGGAGGCTGGGGGCCGTGTGATACAGGGGTATCACACGGAGGCACGGAAAGTCCGGTGGGGGAAGGTGCGCCATCACCTGGTCCGGGTGTATGGGAGCATGCGGAATGACCATCAATTAAAGCACCGCTGGGCAGATCTGATATCCAGGGAACAGTACCTGCTGGACCACCTTGGAATCAGGATTGGTGGCCATGTTGGTGAGTACAAATCAATTACATGGGAATAATAGAAATCTGTGTGGGGACATGTGATGATAGTTACCCAATCTGCTAGATAAGTAGCTGACTGTGTGTAATGCTAGGGAAAACTAGGCCCATGTTTATACATTTCTATCCCCGATTTTGCGCCACATTTTCACACAAAAACGGCGCCATCTTACAAAATATATTTGTATTTTGCTAGTTTGCCCCGTCTCTGCGTCAAAAAATTATGCAAATGCTGCGCTACAAAAGTATAAATATGTGCCCTAATGTGTATTTGTTGCACAATGTGTAGGAAGACCAATCCTAGCAGTCAGATGGCTCATGTTTTCAACACATACCAGATGCCAGTAGCTGTATGTAATGTAGTGTTGCATTTGTGTCAGACAAGCGACACGTTAATGCCTCTATTTGTACTCTACAGGTCATATTGGCCAGTGAGTAAGTCATGTAGAAACAACATACCTACATATGTTGACGCCATAGCTAGACAGAAAATTTGTAACCCATGATGATGCTATAAATGTGTGTTGCCTTCACGTCACATGAAGTTAGATATGTTGGCCACACATATGTCACATGTGTGTCTGGTTGCTGTGTGTTGAACATGTCCACCTAGCCTGTTTGATTGTGAGGGGTCATGCAGTCCTCAACTAACCAGCTTTTGGATGTCTCTCTGGGATGCACATGCTGAGATGTATGGAAGACATTATTGTTGGGGCATACTAATGGAGGGGTATCTTTGACAACACCTGACTGTCCTGGCCACTGCATGTGTGTAGTAGGGTGTGTAACTGTAGCAGGAGACTCATCCAATGTTAATGTTGAATACAAATTCATCCATGCAGTATGAGCATGTGGGAAAGTATATCATTACCATGTCATATTCACACAGTGTCATTGTAACTGCAATTATTTGTCAGTGCACCCAGTCTGAGTATATTCTTCCTTTCATGCTTTACAGGTGGACCAGCCCCGTACTCCGTGGGAGAGGTGGCACATTTTGAGGACCCAGATACCTACAGTGAGTGTGGCCTGAGTGCTATTTTTATTGTTTGCTAGTGATGCATGATGGACTACTGTGTGTTCAACAGAATTCATGATTTGATGCGCTGGCCGTTCATTGGCATTGTTGCTTTAGTGGGATATCAAATAGCACTTCTGTTTCTGTAAACCAATACCTAGCCATCTTTCAGATTTAGGGGCTGTAGGTCATTCCAGTTGGGCCGCAATGGGGAATGGGATGAGTCATTTGGAATACACTGGTCAATGTAAGACTTGGTCGGGGACTTG
Source organism: Pleurodeles waltl (assembly GCF_031143425.1). Lineage (NCBI taxonomy): Eukaryota > Metazoa > Chordata > Amphibia > Caudata > Salamandridae > Pleurodeles > Pleurodeles waltl. The sequence continues at coordinate 690,820,451 of NC_090448.1, read as the reverse complement.
GCATGAACTGAGTCTGCATATCAGACTGACATTTTCTCCCATATAGCTTTGGCAAATGGCTTTGATGAAAAGTGCATCTTCCTAGTTGAGGATGGACTGTGTACACTGTAGGTTGGATCTTCCGGGGGCATGTACTGCCACAAGGTGAACTAGAAGTGTGTGTGACTTGAGTGCAATGACCTAGGTGTTCTGTCGACTCATGATAATGGGTGTTCTTGCTCCTCTGTGTGTGTTGTAAAACATGCCTCACTGATAGTATGTGATGTTGGCCTAAGTCATGGCATTTTGACATGTGTGGACCTTGGATGTGACAATGTTTGGCTGACTCCAACGTGTTGCTAGCCCTTCATAGGTGTTGTGTGTGAAGGCACATACTTGTTGAACTTTCTATACACTCCTGGGTGTGCATTGAACATGGGATTGTTGGTTGTTATTCCCACACCACCCTCAAAGACTGCCATGGTAATGTGAAACAGGGTACCTAGGACTGTAGCAACCAGTATGTTATACATACTTGCGACCTTTTGCGACTTGATTTAGAACCTAGGGCCAGATGTAGCAAACTGTTTACAAGTTGCAAATGTCATAAATTGCTCTTTGTGATTTGCAAACTTCTGTTTGCTATTCAGAAATGTATTTTGTGATTCTGAACATACTTGCAAAATGCTTTTCCAAATCGCAAATAGGAAGGTGTTTTCCCCTCCTATTTGCGACTCGCAGTGGTATGCAATTCCATTTGCAACCGAGTACGTGGTCGCAAAGGGAGTCACAGTTATCATCCACTTGAAGTGGATGGTAACCCACTTGCTAACTGGAAGGGGTCCCCATAGGAACCCTTCCCCTTTGTGAGTGGACCTAAATAATCATGTACAAAACAGCCAGTGGTCCAAGGGACCACTAACTGCCCTGAAATAATCCAAGATTGAAGATTTTGTATTTTTTTCTAAGTGCAGCTCTATTTCCTTTCAGGTAAACGGCCTACACTTGGGAAAAAATAACCTGCTTTATTTAAAAGCAGTCACGGCCATGGAGGTCTGCTGTTCCCAGCAGGCCTCCATCCCCGTGAGTGCCCATAGTCGCTAAGGGGGCGCAACTTGGAACCCACCTCATTGATGTTAATGAGGTGGGTCTCAGCGACCCCATAGCGACTCGCAGACGGTGTCGGAGACACCGTTCTGCATTGCAAATTGCTAGTCGCAATTTTCCATCTTCCTACATCTGGCCCCTAGTGTACACATTCGGTTATGGCCCATGGGTTCAATATTAGCACACAACTAATTACAAATGGCATTGAGTGAGGATTGTGATAGTTATCACACAGAGTGACATATCTAGTGAAGTCAGTATGCGGAAGAGGTGCAGCCATAACGTCAGATGCCTTAGGTATAATTTGGATGAGTAGTTTAGGGTGATGTCATCCATCACGTAGAGACATGGATATGTTAGGTGTGATATGGCCTTATGTATGCATGCTTCACATGTACTTCCTCTGAGCCTTTCAGTGAACTATGTTGTGACAATTGCTGCAACCAATACATTTCTAGTAATGTACAAATAACCCATTGTGCTATTCCACCCAATGCAATTCCAAAGGTAAATATTTGCCTTTTCTCTTCACAGCTGCAAACATGAGTGCCGCAGATCGCAACCATTTTGAGAGGCGTGCCATGAGATACAGGCACATCCTGCAGGTGCAGTGTGGGTACCGGAGGATGGCCCGCAAATATAATTCGGATCGGGCCTCCGGGGCGTGGTGGGCCACACCACAGGCTCCCCCTACATTGCCACCAACAGCCACCAACACCCAATCCACCAGGTCTCCCCAAGTGGCCCCAGCAACGTCGGGAACAATAGACCCTGGCTCTTCCTCCAGACCTGGACCCAGCCGTGTTGTGATACCAGGACAGTCCAGTGGGCAACCAACTCCTGCCACAACCTCAACCTCCGCCGGCACACAAACAACCTCAGCCCCTCCTGTGGACCCAGCTGCCTTCCTGGCATCAAGTAGAAAAATGGACAAGCTTGTCAAGAAGGTGGACAACCTGAGCCAGGATATGGGCTATATTAAAAAAAGGGTCCGCTCCATCAGGCGGACACTACGGAGGGCGAACCTGTAGGACTTTTGCCCTGTAGAACTTTTACCCCTCCCCTCTCTCCTCTTACCTATTTTCTACTGTTAGTTGGGTTTTGGGGATTAGTATTAGGTAAGTATAGGTAATTAGCTTAGTTAGTGTTAGGGAAGAGGGTGGGGGGTCCTTATTCTTTCTATCTGTATTTTTTGTGTGGGTGGGTGGGGGGCAATGTTGGGATTCCTGTTAAAAAAATAATAATTAAAAAAAAATAACTTTCCAAAAATTACAAAAAAATATATGTTTGTTTAGGATAGCATAGTATGTGTGTAGGTTAGTAAGTGTTGTCCTGCATGTGTCCTGTCTCATAATGGTGGGTGGGGGGTTGATGTTTAGATCGTTTCGTTACATGTGTAGAGTAAGTTTAGCTTAGGTTAGTTAGGGACAGTTGTGGGTTAGTAGTAGTCAGGTTAGATTAGTGTAGGTTTACCTTTCCCTTAGTTGCCTCTTGTGTTACTCAATAGAAATAAATATATAGTTAAGCCTTTACATGATGCGTTAGGTGCTACTTTATCATGGCCTTGACATCAGTGTAGCTGAATGTTTTAGTATTATATTTGTGTCCTATGCTCGCCATCCCCAGGAAATTGAGGTTTAACATGCCAGCTACCCGTGTGCTAACTTGGTAAGTATCCACCATTTGGGAGACCCACCATTGGTAGTGTGCATTGATCACCAAGGTTTTGTGTTGGTATGTATCCTACTTCACAAAGAGTGCTTCCAGACTTGTTATTGTGGGTAAATTGATAGGTCGGACAGCAGTGTGAAGTTCAGGGAGATCTTTGTAGATGAGGAGTTGTTCACACTCTTGTCTTGTTGCTTTCATTGCTGACCTACATCATGTGTGTACTGATTCTGCATGACTTTCCATCATGGAAGTATACTCCATAAGGGTGAATGATGCAGTGTAATTTGTTAATGTTTCCTTACATTTTGCGGCATTATTTCTTATTTTAGTATTGCATGGTGCCTACATTTCTCAGCCACCATTAGTTGTCTAGAATAGCTATAGATGGTGCATCATTCTGTCCAACACAGCATGATTGTGTGGGGTTAGTCCCTTCATCAGTTATTTTCCTAAGTATGGTAAGGCTATGATGCAATCCTGGCCACTGCACAGATGTTTCAGAATACATGAAATCAGGACAGTAGTATTGAGAATCTACATGGTTGCCACACAGGCACTTTGGAGTTAGGTACTGCACAGTTGAAGTGTGAAATAACACAGAGACATAATAGTTGTGCAAGTGCTATTTATTTATAGGTGCTGTAGTGCAAAATGTCCATTCACCATGTTTGCTGAGTCCGTTCTGGTGCATTCTTACATGGTGATCCTACAGAAGGGGTGTGGATGATGCTCCTGACATGCTGGAGTGATGTCACAGACAGTGCAGAGGGACAGGAATTGGCAAATAGTAGGAGAGAGACATTCACTGGCAATGGGGACAAGTCATACAGTGGATTGCCGAACAGTCATTGAGTGTAGTTGTAGTGAGACTGGCATTTGACAAAACGTAGGACCTTGGTCAAAGTGGGCCATGGTGCAGGGACTAGTGCTTCCGGGTACTCTTCTGTGAGAATGTTATCTGTTCCATGTCTTCTTCTTCTGATGTGTGTGTTGCCTGGTTTGTCCTTGTTGTTGTTGGTTGTGAAGGGGCAACACACACCTCAGTGTTAGAAGACATGGAGGCAGACATCCCGAGGGCTGCTCCCTGTGGAGTTATTAAGGGCAGTACTGCAGCAAGGAGGGCCTGCTGGTTTTTGAGAATGGCAGCCACATCACAATGGTAGGCAGCCAGGTCGGCCCTGAGGGGTTCTATGTTGCATTCGTGCACACGTTGACTGGATTGCAGTTGTAGTTGTTGTGTCAACTGGATGACAGCTGTGCAGATTTCCTTCTGTGTTTTGACAAGTTCCTGCAAGAGAGATGTTCGGCCTTGCATAACAGCTGCCTGATCAGCAGAAGACATCATGCACGAACGCACCCCCTCAAGGCTGGCTGCCATAGTTTGCATCCCCAACCGCACCTCCTTGGCCAGCTCCCGCTGTACCCCAACGACGGTTCTTTCGAAGCTGGTGCCAGTGTCGTCAGAGTCCTCAGCTGTGTTGGAGCTGGCAGGTCTTACAATTGGGGTGGCGGGTGGTTCTCCTGTGGTGGCTGCTTCTTCTGTGCTCCTCCTTGTGACTGAAGGTGGGGTTTGGAGGCTTTCAAGGACCATTTGGATGGTCTCCTGTGGAATGTTTATGGGCTTGTCATCCATGTCATCAGGGAAATCAGGGACAGGCATATCGGCAGGAGATCCATGTTCCTCTGCAATGAAACAGGGTACAATTAGTGTGTCTGTGTTGTGACAATTTTGCACTAAGATACAAGCCTTTGGATGCCTTAACTTTGTGCTCTGTTTTTGTCTTGGTATCTGCTGTCCTTCATATGGGCATTGTTGTAGGCCTATGGCCCACCTGTGTGTCACATGTATGATATGGAGCTATCAGACTTGTCTGCCTGATCGCCTCTAGGTGTTGCTTTGTCAAAATTTAGGAATAGGCATGTTTTTGTCCTACTCCTCCCTCCGTGTTTAACTATTCTTATGGAGGGACATTTTGTTGGGTGGGCTCTCATTATACTACATGAGATTACTGGCTTTCTAGGCAGCAGGATAGCTAATGGTGTGGGGGACTAAGTCTGACACACTTGTAATTAACTCTGTCACCCTGATTCTTTCTTTTTGCTCTGGCTAACTAGCAGTGCCTCTGGTCTCCCACAGCAAAGGAATGTTTAGACATCCGAGCGCATGACATCTTTGGAACTTCTCAGGGAAGTCGTGGTCACTCAGATCCTACACAATTCTCTCTTTTCCAGTATGTTCTCATACACAAATGACAAAGACAGTATTTGTTTAATATGATGATTTCATTGTACAACTGACTTGTACATATTTAGGTGTGAGCCACAATAACCCAAACAATACAAACTGTTAGAATTGAAATAGTCAGCAGGAGAGTAAAACATTTGTACAAAGCTATCATGCAGCCTAACTGTTTCTACTATCCCTCTGCTTGTTCTATTATAGCACAGCATGTTAAGCTTGGAGCTTGCCTGTCTGAATCACTGGGGAGACATCATCCCTCATATCAGAGCAATGGCCTGTGATCTGGTTCTGCATCTGCAGCAAGGCAGGCAGCATCTAGTTGTGGTTCTCTATTTGGAAACTCCCTCTTGCGTTGCTTGGGACAAGGAAGTGATTTTATAAGTCATATGTCATCGTGATGACAAAGTGTCCCTACGCAGGAATGCCAAATCTTAACCCCTACCACGTCTATTGGCAATGTACCAGACTGTATCCTTGACTGGGGCACAGAGTGAATATGTTCTGGCAAACTCCAGTGCAGAAGTAGGCAAAACAGTGTGATTTGACTAATTAACAACACCGTAGGACTGGCTATTTGCTAAATTAACTGATAGGAAGGCTAATAAAAAGCATTTAGTGCAAAGTGCTCTGAGGCTCTTAGATGTGAGCAAATGAGTAAAAGTACATTCAGGGCAAGGTGCACAAAGGCCTAAAGCCTGAAGCTAATGTGCAAAGTATACGTTAAACTTACAACACTACACTTTGACTGACTGTGGGTGTTGTGAATGCCCTGGCAGCACACTTGCCTCTCAGGACCTGCCCCAAACACTTTTTATTCACATTGCCCGAAATGTACATGTGACGTGGCATATCCTATGCATGTCAATGTTAGGATGTGGTATGGATGCATGTTTAATTGGATTGGCCTGTTTATCGTATGAAGGTTCGATTTGGTTGTCAGACTGTGCAGGTGTGTTTCAGTGACCCGTTGCCTGTGTCCCCTCCTCAATGTTGTTGTCTGAGCAGTATGACATTAGTGATGTAGCCTTGTTAGCCAGGCACGTGAGAGACCCTGACGTATGCAGCATGTGTGTGTCCTTAGTGCTGTGTGGCTCCTATTGCTGTTTACTTTGGCTTATGTACGTGTCAAGTATGGACATTCGGCATTTGAGTGTACTGGTGCCTTTGTCTTATTTCTATGAATAGTTGCAGATGTCATCCTCACCCCCTAATTTAGGTATGTATGTTCCATGGGGAGGTTCCTGCCATTTGGTACTATAGCTGCACAGAGATGAGAGGTGTTATTGTCAACTGTTGTGGCAGTTACATTGCAGTTGTTGTTTTGGCTACTGCATTACTGATAGGGACCTAGTTGATGTAGGATAGATTTTGCAAGACAAGTGCCTGGATGTGAGTTTGACGTAGTGGCCTTCCCACCTGTCGCTGCTTTCCCTTGGCTCTATTGTTGTACTTACAGGATGGCCCCATGGGACTGTTGTTGGTGCTGTATTTTGTCGTGCCCCAGATTCAGTCTGTGCTGGCCATGCCCCCCTGCCGTGCCCCTTTACCCATGCCACTTCATATATGTGCTGACTTACATGCATTGTGTAGAAGGTATCCCCCCCCCTGCTTACAGTCCCCATTATTGCATTTTAATTCCCCATGCGACTTACCCTGCATGTGCGTTGTGTCGTGGTAGTCTGTGCTGTCCTGTCCTTGAATCCCTGTGACGATCTCCTCCGGAATGACGGCTGCGACCATCTCCTCCATGTGGTCCAGGGCCTCCTGTTGTGCTGGACTACCCCCTCCAGTCTGCATTGCTGCCTTCCTGTTCCTGGACATTTTTTCTTTTGTCCTACGTTTGCAGTCATGCCAGCGTTTCTTACACTCCGGTGACTGTGCGGCGTTCTTCAGCCACACTGTTGATCTTGTCCACAATTTGTTTCCATATGGCCTCTCTCCAACAGAGGTGCTGAACAATTGGTGCTGGTGTTCCGTCACCTCTTTCACCAGGATTTCCTGCTCCTCTGCACTGAAGCGACACTTTCTTTTTTTTCTAAAAATGTCCTGGTTCCGGTATGGATCCTCCTGGCTGGTTCCTGGTCTGCTGTCATCCTCCTGGGGTCTGTACTGGCATCTGGGATCCATTTTGGCTCTCCTCTGCTGAAAGGGCAGTTTTCGCGCTAAAATTTGACGCAATAGCGTCAAGAAAAACAACGCTTTCCGGTTTGCGCTGTCGTAAATCGACCCACAGTGATTTGCGTTGCGTTAACGTTGGTTTCCTTTACGACGTAACGCCGCTGTGTGCGTCACGAAATAATGACTCCCACCTGTTGGTTGCGCCGCCGTACGTCAAAGTATAAATTTGATGCCCGCACGGCGCATCGAAATGGCGTTAGCCGGCACTAATTTTTTTGACGCAAAACTGCGTTAGCGCAGTTTTGCGTCAAAAAGTATAAATATGGCCCTTAAAGCCTCTCTTTGGATTTATGTTGATGTTGCTGCCCTCTAGTAATGTTATATGGCAACTGCAGCATAATCACAGGATTGAGAAAGAGGCAGTCCTATGCAAATAATCTCCTCCCATGATTACTTCTCTGATCTTCCGTAGTGGTACGATGATGGGACCTTCAACAAATGGTCTTCAGCAGATTTCTAAAGTTGCCAAATTGTCTTAGGCTAACGATTGTTCCAGTCGAAGGCCTTCCGATAAGGACACCACCCTCACTTAGCAGGGTCCAGAATTACCTGCAGTAATCCTCTATACCGAACATGGGTGTTCGTGGGCTTATGTGGGCCTACTGTAAAGACTGCATGCTAAAACTGTGATGTCTAAAGTCCCAGTCCTAATCTCACTGTCAGAGGCACAGCATAACATAGCATGCCAGACATGGCCATGCAAATCCTTGCCAAACAAACTGCCCCTTCTCCACACTTGCTGCATTATGCATTTTCTAGACATAGTCAATAAGAGGCCTGACTTTATCCTTTTCTATCACTTCAAAATTGAACATGCTACCTTCTGACTGCAGCTAATAAGGGCTCTTTCACCTGCACAAACTTTTACTCTGCATTAAATCAACACCATTCAACCTATTTTATTATCTGCATGGCACCTTCCTCACATAATACAGCTCAATTCTGGCCCCCCTTAGGCCATATTTGTGCTCTCCAGAACACCAATTTAAAGAATCAACGAATACATTCATAATTGAAGATAAGACCTTGCTCCTATTTAAACTACTTGAGCAAAAGGAGGGAGGTGGCAGGTGGTGGTGGGGGTGGCAAGATTTGTAAATGTGCCCAACTAATGCAATCAAAAAATGACTTAGATTGTTCCTGTATTTTTTTTAAATAAAAATAATCTTTTTACGTGGAAAAAATCAAGTACTGTATTTTTTTCCATCTAAACATATTTTAACAGTGATGGCTGGATTTGAATCCCTCTCCAGTAGTAGGTTCCTGCCCCAAAGGCACTAGACTTTGCCATTGAGCTACAGGCTCTTGACGGGTTTTAGTTGTACAAGAGCCCCTATCAGCATCTGACAGGCCTTGGTGTCATTGCTGATGGCTGCCACTGCACAGGACACATCATAATCATGATATAGGGAATATTTGACCAGCTAGAGATAGGGAAGCCCATGTGGTCCAGTGGGTAAGTTCCTGCCTTCCACCCAGACAACCAGGGTTCAATTCCCAGGCTTGACAGATTACACAGTCAATCTCTTTGCAAGCATCTGTGCTTTAATCACTTTTTTTTATTCAGTTTTCCTTCCAAATCCTGCAACCCCTTCACCACAAATACAGTCCGATCATTCCTCGATACTCATTCACTCAGTCATCCACTCCTCCATTCTACAGGCTCAACAAAAAACCAACAAGAGCTAATTCAGCAAGCAGATTTAAAGCCTCTCTTTGGATTTATGTTGATGCTGCTGCCCTCTAGTAATGTTATATGGCAACTGCAGCATAATCACAGGATTGAGAAAGTGGCAGTCCTATGCAAATAATCTCCTCCCATGATTACTTTTCTGAGCTTCCGTAGTGGTACGATGATAGGACCTTCAACAAATGGTCTTCAGCAGATTTCGAAAGTTGCCAAATTGTCTTAGGCTAAGGATTGTTCCAGTCGAAGGCCTTCCGATAAGGACCACACCCTCACTTAGCAGGTCCAGAATTACCTGCAGTAATCCTCTATACAGAACATGGGCGTTTGTGGGCGTACGTGGGCCTACTGTAAAGACTGCATTTTAAAACTGTGATGTCTAAAGTCCCAGTCCCAGTCCCAGTCCCAGTCCCAGTCTTGCTGTCAGAGACAAAGCATAACATAGTATGCCAGACATGGCCATGCAAATCCTTGCCAAACCAACTGCTCCTTCCTCACACTTGATGCATTATGCATTTTCAAGACATAGTCAATAAGAGGCGTGATTTTGTCCTTTTCTATCACTTCAAAATTCAACATGCTACCTTCTGACTGCAACTAATAAGGGCTCTTTCACCTGCACAAAATGTTACCCTGCATTAAATCAACACCATTCAACCTATTTTATTATCTGTATGGCACCTTCCTCACATAATACAGCTCAGTTCTGGCCCCCCTTAGGCCATATTTGTGCTCTCCAGTACACCAATTTGAAGAAACAACTAATACATTCATCAATGAAGATAAGACCTTGCTCCTATTTAAACTACTTGAGCAAAAGGAGGGAGGTGGCAGGTGGTGGTGGGGGTGGCAAGATTTGTAAATGTGCCCAACTAATGCAATCAAAAAATGACTTCAATTGTTCCTGTATTTTTTTTAAGTAAAAATAATCTTTTTACGTGCAAAAAATCAAATACTGTATTTTTTTCCATGTAAACATACTTTTACGGTGGTGGCTGGATTCGATCCCCTGTCCAGGGGCAGGTTCTTGCACCAAAGGCACTAGACTTTGCCACTGAGCTACAGGCTCACTACAGGTTTTAGTTGTGCAAGAGCCCCTATCAGCATCTGACAGGCCTTGGTGTCATTGCTAATGGCTGCCACTGCACAGGACACATCATAACCACGATATAGGGAAGATTTGACCAGCTAGAGATAGGGAAGCCCGTCTGGTCCAGTGGGTAGGTTCCTGCCTTCCACACAGGCAAGCAGGGTTCAATTCTCAGGCCTGACAGATGGCACACTCAATCTCTCAGCAAGCATCTGTACATAAATCACTTTTGTTTATTCAGTTTTCCTTCCAAATCCTGCAACCCCTTCACCACAAATACAGTCCTATCATTCCTCGATACTCATTCACTCAGTCATTCCACTCCTGCATTCCACAGGCTCAACAAAAACCAACAAGAACAAGAGCTAGTTCAGCAAGCAGATTTAAAGCCTCTCTTTGGATTTATGTTGATGCTGCTGCCCTCTAGTAATGTTATATGGCAACTGCAGCATAATCACAGGATTGAGAAAGGGGCGGTCCTATGCAAATAATCTCCTCCCATGATTACTTCTCTGAGCTTCCGTAGTGGTACGATGATAGGACCTTCAACAAATGGTCTTCAGCAGATTTCTAAAGTTGCCAAATTGTCTTAGACTAAGGATTGTTCCAGTCGAAGGCCTTCCGATAAGGACCCCACCCTCACTTAGCAGGGTCCAGAATTACCTGCAGTAATCCTCTATACAGGACATGGGCGTTTGTGGGCCTAATGTAAACACTGCAGCCCATATTTATACTTTTTTAGCACCGCATTTGTGTCGTTTTGTGACGCAAAAAGGGCACAAACTTGCAAAATACCATTGTATTTTGTAGATTTGCGCCACTTTACGTCAAAAAGCGGCGCTAAAAAAAAGGATAAATATGGGCCTGCATGCTAAAATTGTCATGTCTAAAGTCCCGGTTCTGGTCTCACTGTCAGAGGCACAGCATAACATAGCATGCCAGACATGGCCGTGCAAATCCTTGTAAAACCAACTGCCCCTTCCCCACACTTGCTGCATTATGCATTTTCAAGACATAGTTAATAAGAAGCCTGACTTTGTCCTTTTCTATCACTTCAAAATTCAACATGCTACCTTCTGACTGCAGCTAATAAGGGCTCTTTCACCTGCACAAAATTTTACCCTGCATTAAATCAACACCATTCAACCTATTTTATTATCTGCATGGCACCTTCCTCACATAATACAGCTCAATTCTGGCCCCCCTAAGGCCATGTTTGTGCTCTCCAGAACACCAATTTGAAGAAACAACGAATACATTCATAAATGAAGATAAGACCTTGTTCCTATTTAAACTACTTGAGCAAAAGGAGGGAGGTGGCAGGTGGTGGTGGGGGTGGCAAGATTTGTAAATTTGCCCAACTAATGCAATCAAAAAATGACTGAAATTGTTCCTGTATTTTTTTTAAGTAAAAATAATCTTTTTACGTGCAAAAAATTAAATACTATCTTTTTTTTCCATTTAAACATACTTTAACGGTGGTGGCTGGTTTCAAACCCCTGTGCAGGGGTAGGTGTAGGAGGCTGGACTGGCTTGTAGTGAGTACCAAGGGGTACTTGCACCTTGCACCAGGCCCAGTTATCCCTTATTAGTGTATAGGGTGTCTAGCAGCTTAGGCTGATAGATAATGGTAGCTTAGCAAAGCAGCTTAGGCTGAACTAGGAGACGTGTGGAGCTACTACAGTACCACTTAGTGTCATATGCACAATATCATAAGAAAACACAATACACAGTTATACTAAAAATAAAGGTACTTTATTTTTATGACAATATGCCAAAGTATCTTAGAGTGTACCCTCAGTGAGAGGATAGGAAATATACACAAGATATATATACACAATAGCAAAAATATGCAGTATAGTCTTAGAAAACAGTGCAAACAATGTATAGTTACAATAGGATGCAATGGGGAAACATAGGGATAGGGGCAACACAAACCATATACTCCAAAAGTGGAATGCGAACCACGAATGGACCCCAAACCTATGTGACCTTGTAGAGGGTCGCTGGGACTATTAGAAAATAGTGAGAGTTAGAAAAATAACCCTCCCCAAGACCCTGAAAAGTGAGTGCAAAGTGCACTAAAGTTCCCCTAAGGACAAAGAAGTCGTGTTAGAGGAATAATGCAGGAAAGACACAAACCAACAATGCAACAACTGTGGATTTCCAATCTAGGGTACCTGTGGAACAAGGGGACCAAGTCCAAAAGTCACAAGCAAGTCGGAGATGGGCAAATGCCCAGGAAATGCCAGCTGCGGGTGCAGAGAAGCTTCTACTGGACAGAAGAAGCTGAGGTTTCTGCAGGAACGAAAAGGGCTAGAGACTTCCCCTTTGGTGGACGGATCCCTCTCGCCATGGAGAGCCGTACAGAAGTATTTTGCCGCCGAAAGAACGCCAACAAGCCTTGCTAGCTGCAGATCAAGCGGTTAGCGTTTTTGGACGCTGCTGTGGCCCTGGAGAGACCAGGAGGTCGCAAATTGGACCAGGATAGAGAAGGGACATCGAGCAAGACAAAGAGCCCTCTCAGCAGCAGGTAGCACCCAGACAAGGGCCAGAAACAGGCACTACAAGGATGTGTGAAATGTGCTCACCCGAAGTCGCACAAAGGAGTCCCACATCGCCGGAGACCAACTTAGAAAGTCGTGCAATGCAGGTTAGAGTGCCGTGGACCCAGGCTTGGCTGTGCACAAAGGATTTCCACCGGAAGTGCACAGGGGCCGGAGTAGCTGCAAAAGTCGCGGTTCCCAGCAATGCAGCCCAGCGAGGTGAGGCAAGGACTTACCTCCACCAAACTTGGACTGAAGAGTCACTGGACTGTGGGGGTCACTTGGACAGAGTCGCTGGATTCGAGGGACCTCGCTCGTCGTGCTGAGAGGAGACCCAAGGGACTGGTAATGCAGCTTTTTGGTGCCTGCGGTTGCAGGGGGAAGATTCCGTCGACCCACGGGAGATTTCTTCGGAGCTTCTGGTGCAGAGAGGAGGCAGACTACCCCCACAGCATGCACAAGCAGGAAAACAGTCGAGAAGGGGGCAGGATCAGCGTTACAGAGTTGCAGTAGTCGTCTTTGCTACTATGTTGCAGGTTTGCAGGCTTCCAGCGCGGTCAGCAGTCGATTCCTTGGCAGAAGGTGAAGAGAGAGATGCAGAGGAACTCGGATGAGCTCTTGCATTCGTTATCTAAAGTTTCCCCAGAGACAGAGACCCTAAATAGCCAGAAAAGAGGGTTTGGCTACTTAGGAGAGAGGATAGGCTAGCAACACCTGAAGGAGCCTATCACAAGGAGTCTCTGACGTCACCTGGTGGCACTGGCCACTCAGAGCAGTCCAGTGTGCCAGCAGCACCTCTGTTTCCAAGATGGCAGAGGTCTGGAGCACACTGGAGGAGCTCTGGACACCTCCCAGGGGAGGTGCAGGTCAGGGGAGTGGTCACTCCCCTTTCCTTTGTCCAGTTTCGCGCCAGAGCAGGGCTAAGGGGTCCCCTGAACCGGTGTAGACTGGCTTATGCAGAATTGGGCACATCTGTGCCCAACAAAGCATTTCCAGAGGCTGGGGGAGGCTACTCCTCCCCTGCCTTCACACCATTTTCCAAAGGGAGAGGGTGTAACACCCTCTCTCAGAGGAAGTCCTTTGTTCTGCCATCCTGGGCCAGGCCTGGCTGGACCCCAGGAGGGCAGATGCCTGTCTGAGGGCTTGGCAGCAGCAGCAGCTGCAGTGAAACCCCAGGAAGGGCAGTTTGGCAGTACCAGGGTCTGTGCTACAGACCACTGGGATCATGGGATTGTGCCAACTATGCCAGGATGGCATAGAGGGGGCAATTCCATGATCATAGACATGTTACATGGCCATATTCGGAGTTACCATTGTGAAGCTACATATAGGTAGTGTCCTATATGTAGTGCACGCGTGTAATGGTGTCCCCGCACTCACAAAGTTCAGGGAATTGGCTCTGAACAATGTGGGGGCACCTTGGCTAGTGCCAGGGTGCCCTCACACTAAGTAACTTTGCACCTAACCTTTACCAGGTAAAGGTTAGACATATAGGTGACTTATAAGTTACTTAAGTGCAGTGTAAAATGGCTGTGAAATAACGTGGACGTTATTTCACTCAGGCTGCAGTGGCAGACCTGTGTAAGAATTGTCAGAGCTCCCTATGGGTGGCAAAAGAAATGCTGCAGCCCATATGGATCTCCTGGAACTCCAATACCCTGGGTACCTTAGTACCATATACTAGGGAATTATAAGGGTGTTCCAGTAAGCCAATGCAAATTGGTAAAATTAGTCACTAGCCTGTTAGTGACAATTTGGAAAGAAATGAGAGAGCATAACCACTGAGGTTCTGATTAGCAGAGCCTCAGTGAGACAGTTAGTCACTACACAGGTAACACATTCAGGCACACTTATGAGCACTGGGGCCCTGGTGAACAGGGTCCCAGTGACACATACAACTAAAACAACTTATATACAGTGAAAAATGGGGGTAACATGCCAGGCAAGATGGTACTTTCCTACACAACCCCCCCCCCCCAAACGAAAGACAATAAGACTAGCCATGACCTGATGAGTCTTCATTGTCTAAGTGGAAATATCTGGAGAGTCCATCTGCATTGGAGTGGCTACTCCCAGGTCTATGTTCCACTGTATAGTCCATTCCCTGTAGAGATATGGACCACCTCAACAATTTAGGATTTTCACCTTTCATTTGTTTTAGCTAAAGTAGAGGTTTGTGGTCTATCTGAACAATGAAGTGAGTGCCAAACAGGTATGGCCTCAACTTCTTCAGAGCCCAGACCACAGCAAAGGCCTCCCTCTCTATGGCAGACCAACGCTTTTCTCTAGGGGTCAACCTCCTACTAATAAAAGCAACAGGTTGATCCTGGCCCTCAGAATTAAGTTGTGATAGGACTGCCCCTACTCCTAATTCAGATGCATCAGTTTGGACATAGAATTTTTTAGAGTAACAAGGGCTTTTCAGGACAGGTGCAGAGCACATGGCCTGCTTCAGCTCCTCCAAAGCTTTCTGACAGTTTGCTGTCCATAATACCTTTTTAGGCATCTTTTTGGAAGTGAGGTCATTAAGAGGTGCTGCAATGGAGCCATAGTTCTTAATGAACCTCCTGTAATACCCAGTGAGGCCTAGGAAGGCTCTCACCTGAGTCTGAGTGGTAGGGGGAACCCAATCAATAATTGTTTGGATTTTCCCCTGAAGTGGTGCAATCTGTCCCCACCAACAAGGTGTCCCAGATAAACCACCTTCCCCTGCCCTATCTGGCACTTTGAAGCCTTGATAGTGAGGCCTGCCTTTTGCAGGGCCTCCAAAACTTTCCATAGGTGGACCAGGTGATCATCCCAGCTGGAGCTAAAGACAGCTATATCGTCCAAATATGCTGCACTGAAAGCTTCCAGCCTTTGCAGGACTGTATTCACCAACCTTTGAAAAGTGGCAGGTGCATTTTTCAAACCAAAAGGCATTACAGTAAACTGGTAATGTCCTCCAATGGTTGAAAATGCAGTTTTAGGTTTAGCATCTTCTGACAATTTGATCTGCCAATACCCTGCAGTCAAGTCAAAAGTGCTTAGATACTTGGCAGATGCCAGTGTATCTATGAGCTCATCTGCCCTGGGTATAGGGTGAGCATCAGTTTTGGTTACCAAGTTGAGACCTCTATAGTCTACACAAAACCGCATTTCCTTCTTTCCATCTTTGGAATGGGGTTTTGGTACCAGTACCACAGGAGAAGCCCATGGACTGTCAGAGTGCTCAACCACTCCTAGTTCCAACATTTTCTGGACCTCTTGCTTTATGCAGTCCCTGACATGGTCAGGCTGCCTATAGATCTTACTTTTGACAGGCAAGCTGTCTCCAGTATCTATAGTGTGCTCACACCAAGAAGTGGTACCTGGCACAGTAGAGAAGAGTTCAGAGAATTGATCTAGGAGGTTTATGCAATTGTCTTTCTGCTCAGCAGTAAGACAATCAGCCAAAACTACACCTTCCACCAGAGCATCTTGTTCTGTGGAAGAGAAGAGATCAGGTAGAGGATCACTGTCTTCTTCCTGTCCCTCATCTGTTGCCATGAGCAGGGTGAGATCAGCCCTGTCATAGTAGGGTTTCAGGCGGTTGACATGGAGCACCCTAAGGGGACTCCTGGCAGTGCCTAAGTCAACTAAATAGGTGACTTCTCCCTTCTTTTCAACAATTGTGTGGGGTCCACTCCATTTATCTTGGAGTGCTCTTGGGGCCACAGGCTCCAAGACCCACACTTTCTGCCCTGGTTGGTACTGAACCAAAACAGCCTTCTGATCATGCCATTGCTTCTGGAGCTCTTGGCTGGCCTGAAGGTTTTTACTGGCCTTTTTCATGTACTCAGCCATTCTTGATCTGAGGCCAAGTACATAATCCACAATATCCTGCTTAGGAGCTTTTAAAGGTTGTTCCCAACCCTCCTTTACAAGTGTGAGTGGACTCCTAACAGGGTGTCTAAAAAGAAGTTCAAAGGGGCTGAAGCCCACTCCTTTCTGGGGTACCTCCCTGTAGGCAAAAAGGAGGCATGGTAGAAGGATATCCCATCTCCTGCGGAGTTTTTCAGGGAGACCCATAATCATGCCTTTGAGAGTTTTATTAAATCTCTCCACCAGTCCATTTGTTTGTGGATGATAGGGTGTTGTGAACTTGTATGTTACACCACACTCCTTCCACATGGCCTTTGAGTATGCAGACATGAAATTGCTTCCCCTGTCTGATACTACTTCCTTTGGGAAGCCCACCCTGGAAAATATTCCCAGGAGGGCCTTTGCCACTGCAGGTGCTGTAGTGGTCCTTAAATGAATAGCTTCAGGATATCTTGTGGCATGGTCCACTACCACCAAGATAAATCTATTGCCTGAAGCAGTAGTAGGGTCAAGGGGGCCAACTATGTCAACCCCTACCCTTTCAAAGGGAACCCCAACCACAGGCAGTGGAATAAGGGGTGCCTTTGGGGTGCCACCTGTCTTGCCACTGGCTTGACAGGTTTCACAGGACTTACAAAATTCCTTTGTGTCCTCAGACATTCTAGGCCAATGAAACAGGGGAACAAGCCTGTCCCAAGTTTTCATTTGTCCTAGATGCCCAGCTAGGGGAATGTCATGTGCCAGGGTTAGGAGGAACTTTCTGTACTCCTGAGGAATCACTAATCTCCTGGCAGCTCCAGGTTTAGGATCCCTATGCTCAGTGTACAAGAGGTTGTCCTCCCAGTAAACTCTGTGAGAGTCACTGACATCCCCATTAGCCTGTTTGACAGCTTGCTGTCTGAGACCCTCTAATGTGGGACAGGTTTGCTGTGCCATACTCAGCTCCTCCCTGGCAGGCCCCCCTTCACCCAAAAGCTCAGCAGTGTCTGCTTCCAGCTCCTCTGGTGTAGGTTCTGCACAGGGAGGGAATTCTTCTTCCTCAGAAGTTGAATCCACTGTAGAGGGAGGGATAGTAGGAAGTGGTTTGCTTCTACTAGCCCTAGCTTTAGGGAGCACTTGGTCCATTGTTCCAGGATCCAAGCTTCCCTGTCCTTTTTGCTTTTTGGCCTGAGCCCTTGTCAAAGCAAACATATGCCCTGGGATGCCCAGCATTGCTGCATGGGCCTCCAACTCCACATCTGACCAAGCTGATGTCTCCAAATCATTCCCTAATAGACAGTCTACAGGTAAATCTGAAGCTACCACAACTTTCTTTGGACCAGTAACCCCCCCCCAGTTGAGATTTACAACAGCCATGGGGTGGCTAAGTGTGTTGTTGTGAGCATCGGTTACTTGGTACTGGTGACCAAGTAGGTGTTGTTCAGGGTGGACCAGTTTCTCTATGACCATAGTCACACTGGCTCCAGTGTCCCTGTAGGCCTGAACCTCAACACCATTTATTAGGGGTAGCTGCTTGTACTTATCCATATTAAGGGGACAAGCAACTAAGGTGGCTAAATCAATAGCCCCCTCAGAGACTAACACAGCCTCTGTGGCCTCCCTAACAAGGCCAACCCCAACTAAGTTACCAATAGTGAGCCCAGCTACTCCCTTGGATTGGCTATTAGTAGGTTTGCTCCCACCACCACTGCTATTAGTAGGGACACTAGGTGTAGCAGTAGGGGTTGTAGTGGTAGGAGGCTTGGTGCCTTTCTTTGGACAACTGGGATCTGTTGTCCAATGGCCTTTTATTTTACATAAATAGCACCATGGTTTCTTTTCCTTGTTTTGATTAGAAGAGGATTTGGGCCCACCACCCCCACCAGAGTGTTTTTGTGGGCCTGATGAAGACTCATTTTTAGATTTGTCCCCACCCTTGTCAGAAGACTTACCATCCTTCTTCTTGTTGCCATCTTTGTCACCCCCTGTATGAACTTTTCTGTTCACCCTTGTTCTGACCCATTTGTCTGCCTTCTTTCCCAATTCTTGGGGAGAGGTCAGATCAGAGTCCACCAAGTACTGGTGCAACAAATCAGACACACAATTATTAAGAATATGCTCTCTCATGATCAAGTTATACAGGCTGTCATAATCAGTAACTTTACTGCCATGTAACCACCCCTCCAAGGGCTTCACTGAATGGTCAATGAAATCAACCCAGTCTTGTGAAGACTCCTTTTTGGTCTCTCTGAACTTTATCCTGTATTGCTCAGTGGTTAAGCCATAACCGTCCAGGAGTGCATTCTTAAGAACTTTGTAATCATTAGCTTCATTTTCTTTTACAGTAAGGAGCCTATCCCTACCTTTTCCACTAAATGATAGCCATAGGATAGCAGCCCACTGTCTTTGAGGGACATCCTGTACAGCACAGGCCCTCTCAAGTGCAGGAAACCACTTGTTAATGTCATCCCCCTCCTTATAAGGGGGAACTATCTTGTGCAGATTCCTGGAATCATGCTCTTTTGCAGGATGACTATGGGGAATACTGCTGCTGCCACCATGGGTTTCTAAACCCAGTTTCTGTCTCTCCTTCTCTACTTCTAAAGTCTGTCTATCCAAATCCAGCTGTTGCTTCTTGAGCTTCAGTCTGGTTTGTTCCACTCTCAATCTATTGAGCTCCCTTTCTAACAATCTGTCATCAGGGTGGGTGGGAGGGACATGCCTTGAAACAGAAGTATGGTGAGAATGGACAAAAGGAGACCTGTCCCTTACAGAAGCCACCCTAACAGCTTGGCTAACAGAAACATCACTACCAGTATGGTGAGAATAAATGCTTTTGCTATGATGTGAGACAACACTATTTATATGGTGTGGCTCATCATCATTACCAACTATGCTAGACTGTCTAGTAATGGGCAGGCTAGGAAGTTTCTTTCCAGAATCTTTTCCTGGGGGAGTCCCTGGATCAGATTGAGAACCATGAGCTACTTTTTCAACAGATGGGGCACTTCTAGCCTTATCCTGTTCTCTAAGCATGTTAAGTAACAGTTCCAAGGAAGGATTCTTCCCTACACTCAAACCTCTCACTACACAGAGACTCCTTGCTCCTTTCCAGCTAAGGTGGTCATATGCAAGTTTGGACAGATCAACATTTTGGCCTGTGCCACACATTTTTAGAGAGAGTTAAAGTGATAGTAAAAGATAAAAAGTTTGTCAGAGCTTTTAGAAAGACAGGGAAAAAAACCTTTTAATCTTTTTAGAACTTTTTAGAAAGTTAGAAGTACTTTTCAGCACTTAGAAAAGAGTGAAAAGAGGAAATGCAAAACATTTTGGCTATGTGTATATACACTGACCTTGTTTTGTATATTTTTCTCTTATGAAAAGTACAATGACAAGAGTGGTAAGTAGTCTCAAAGCACTTATCCCACCGCTGCACAACCAATGTAGGAGGCTGGACTGGCTTGTAGTGAGTACCAAGGGGTACTTGCACCTTGCACCAGGCCCAGTTATCCCTTATTAGTGTATAGGGTGTCTAGCAGCTTAAGCTGATAGATAATGGTAGCTTAGCAGAGCAGCTTAGGCTGAACTAGGAGACGTGTGAAGCTACTACAGTACCACTTAGTGTCATATGCACAATATCATAAGAAAACACAATACACAGTTATACTAAAAATAAAGGTACTTTATTTTTATGACAATATGCCAAAGTATCTTAGAGTGTACCCTCAGTGAGAGGATAGGAAATATACACAAGATATATATACACAATAGCAAAAATATGCAGTATAGTCTTAGAAAACAGTGCAAACAATGTATAGTTACAATAGGATGCAATGGGGAAACATAGGGATAGGGGCAACACAAACCATATGCTCCAAAAGTGGAATGCGAACCACGAATGGACCCCAAACCTATGTGACCTTGTAAAGGGTCGCTGGGACTATTAGAAAATAGTGAGAGTTAGAAAAATAACCCTCCCCAAGACCCTGAAAAGTGAGTGCAAAGTGCAATAAAGTTCCCCTAAGGACAAAGAAGTCGTGTTAGAGGAATAATGCAGGAAAGACACAAACCAACAATGCAACAACTGTGGATTTCCAATCTAGGGTACCTGTGGAACAAGGGGACCAAGTCCAAAAGTCACAAGCAAGTCGGAGATGGGCAGATGCCCAGGAAATGCCAGCTGCGGGTGCAAAGAAGCTTCTACTGGACAGAAGAAGCTGAGGTTTCTGCAGGAACGAAAAGGGCTAGAGACTTCCCCTTGGTGGACGGATCCCTCTCGCCGTGGAGAGTTGTGCAGAAGTATTTTCCCGCCGAAAGAACGCCAACAAGCCTTGCTAGCTGCAAATCGTGCAGTTAGCGTTTGGAGGTTGCAAATTGGACCAGGAGAGAGAGGGGACGTAGAGCAAGACAAGGAGCCCTCTCAGCAGCAGGTAGCACCCGGAGAAGTGCCAGAAACAGGCACTACAATGATGCGTGAAACGGTGCTCACCCGAAGTCGCACAAAGGAGTCCCACGTCGCCGGAGACCAACTTAGAAAGTCGTGCAATGCAGGTTAGAGTGCCGTGGACCCAGGCTTGGCTGTGCACAAAGGATTTCCGCCGGAAGTGCACATGGGCCGGAGTAGCTGCAAAAGTTGCGGTTCCCAGCAATGCAGCCCAGCGAGGTGATGCAAGGACTTACCTCCACCAAACTTGGACTGAAGAGTCACTGGACTGTGGGGGTCACTTGGACAGAGTCGCTGGATTCGAGGGACCTCGCTCGTCGTGCTGAGAGGAGACCCAAGGGACCGGTAATGCAGCTTTTTGGTGCCTGCGGTTGCAGGGGGAAGATTCCGTCGACCCACAGGAGATTTCTTCGGAGCTTCTGGTGCAGAGAGGAGGCAGACTACCCCCACAGCATGCACAAGCAGGAAAACAGTCGAGAAGGCGGCAGGATCAGCGTTACAGAGTTGCAGTAGTCGTCTTTGCTACTATGTTGCAGGTTTGCAGGCTTCCAGCGCGGTCAGCAGTCGATTCCTTGGCAGAAGGTGAAGAGAGAGATGCAGAGGAACTCGGATGAGCTCTTGCATTCGTTATCTAAAGTTTCCCCAGAGACAGAGACCCTAAATAGCCAGAAAAGAGGGTTTGGCTACCTAGGAGAGAGGATAGGCTAGCAACACCTGAAGGAGCCCATCACAAGGAGTCTCTGACGTCACCTGGTGGCACTGGCGACTCAGAGCAGTCCAGTGTGCCAGCAGCACCTCTGTTTCCAAGATGGCAGAGATGGCAGAGGTCTGGAGCACACTGGAGGAGCTCTGGACACGTCCCAGGGGAGGTGCAGGTCAGGGGAGTGGTCACTCCCCTTTCCTTTGTCCAGTTTCGCGCCAGAGCAGGGCTAAGGGGTCCCCTGAACCGGTGTAGACTGGCTTATGCAGAATTGGGCACCTCTGTGCCCAACAAAGCATTTCCAGAGGTTGGGGGAGGCTACTCCTCCCCTGCCTTCACACCATTTTCCAAAGGGAGAGGGTGTCACACCCTCTCTCAGAGGAAGTTCTTTGTTCTGCCATCCTGGGCCAGGCCTGGGTGGACCCCAGGAGGGCAGATGCCTGTCTGAGGGGTTGGCAGCAGCAGCAGCTGCAGTGAAACCCCAGGAAGGGCAGTTTGGCAGTACCAGGGTCTGTGCTACAGACCACTGGGATCAAGGGATTCTGCCAACTATGCCAGTATGGCATAGAGGGGGCAATTCCATGATCATAGACATGTTACATGGCCATATTCGGAGTTACCATTGTGAAGCTACATATAGGTAGTGACCTATATGTAGTGCACGCGTGTAATGGTGTCCCCGCACTCACAAAGTTCAGGGAATTGGCTCTGAACAATGTGGGGGCACCTTGGCTAGTGCCAGGGTGCCCTCACACTAAGTAACTTTGCACCTAACCTTTACCAGGTAAAGGTTAGACATATAGGTGACTTATAAGTTACTTAAGTGCAGTGTAAAATGGCTGTGAAATAACGTGGACGTTATTTCACTCAGGCTGCAGTGGCAGGCCTGTGTAAGAATTGTCAGAGCTCCCTATGGGTGGCAAAAGAAATGCTGCAGCCCATAGGGATCTCCTGGAACCCCAATACCCTGGGTACCTCAGTACCATATACTAGGGAATTATAAGGGTGTTCCAGTAAGCCAATGTAAATTGGTAAAAATGGTCACTAGCCTGTTAGTGACAATTTGGAAAGAAATGAGAGACCATAACCACTGAGGTTCTGATTAGCAGAGCCTCAGTGAGACAGTTAGTCACTACACAGGTAACACATTCAGGCACACTTATGAGCACTGGGGCCCTGGGTTACCAGGGTCCCAGTGACACATACAACTAAAACAACATATATACAGTGAAAAATGGGGGTAACATGCCAGGCAAGATGGTAATTTCCTACAGTGATCATGGGTGATGTATGGTTTATTTTTTAGTTTGGGCTTTTTTCTAACACAGGAGTTGCTGTGTTTCTTGGGATTGATCTTTGTTTTTGTTTTTTTATCCCATTGCTTTTAAACATTCCTGCTTTTAGTTTCTTTTACTTTGGAATGCATTAACATCTAGATGTTAACATGGTGTTGGCTTTGGCACTGTGTGCGGTTTTTCACCTGGTCCAATGTCGTGCCACCTGAAACATGGATTGGCTAACATGTATTCTGTCTTTTAAGGGTTGAATAAAGGTTTTGAAACTTAAAAAAAAAAACAACTGGGATGTCTAAAGTCCCAGTCCTGGTTTCACTGTCAGAGGCACAGCATAACATAGCATGCCAGACATGGCCATGCAAATCCTTGCCAAACCATCTGCCCCTTCCCCACACTTGCTGCATTGTGCATTTTCAAGACATAGTCAATAAGAGGCAGGACTTTGTTCTTTTCTATCACTTCAAAATTCAACATGCTACCTTCTGACTGCAGCTAATAATTGCTCTTTCACCTGCACAAAATTTTACCCTGCATTAAATCAACACCATTCAACCTATTTTATTATCTGCATGGCACCTTCCTCACAAAATACAGCTCAATTCTGGCCCCCCTTAGGACATATTTGTGCTCTCCAGAACACCAATTTGAAGAAACAACGAATACATTCATAAATGAAGATAAGACCTTGCTCCTATTTAAACTACTTGAGCAAAAGGAGGGAGGTGGCAGGTGGTGGTGGGGGTGGCAAGATTTGTAAATGTGCCCAACTAATGCAATAAAAAATGACTTAAATTGTTCCTGTATTTTTTTTAAGTAAAAATAATCTTTTTACGTGCAAAAAATCAAATACTGTATTTTTTCCATCTAAACATACTTTAATAGTGGTGGCTGGATTTGAACCCCTGTGCAGGGGTGGGTTCCTGCACCAAAAGAACTTGACTTTGCCACTGAGCTTCAGGCACTTGACAGGTTTGAGTTGTGCAAGAGCCCCTATCAGCATCTGACAGGCCTTGGTGTCATTGCTAATGGCTGCCATTGCAGAGGACACATCATAACCATGACATAGGGAAGATTTGACCAGCAAGAGATAGGGAAGCATTGTCTGGTTCAGTGGGTAAGTTCCTGCCTTTCACCCAGACAAGTAGGGTTCAATTCCCAGGCCTGACAGATGACCCACTCAATCTCTCAGCAAGCATCTGTGCATTAATCACTTTTTTTATTTGGTTTTCCTTCCAAATCCTGCAACCCCTTCACCACAAATACAGTCCAATCATTCCTTGATACTCATTCACTCAGTCATTCCACTCCTCCATTCTACAGGCTCAACATAAACCAACAAGAGCTAGTTCAGCAAGTAAATTTAAAGGCTCTCTTTGGATTGATGTTGATGCTGCTCCCCTCTAGTAATATTATAGGGCAACTGCAGCATAATCACAGGATTGAGAAAGGGGCAGTCCTATGCAAATAATCTCCTCCCATGATTACTTCTCTGAGCTTCCGTAGTGGTACGATGATAGGACCTTCAACAAATGGTCTTCAGCAGATTTCTAAAGTTGCCAAATTGTCTTAGGCTAAGGATTGTTCCAGTCGAAGGCCTTCCGATAAGGACCCCACCCTCACTTAGCAGGGTCCAGAATTACCTGCAGTATTCCTCTATACAGGACATGGGAGTTCGTGGGCCTGTGTGGGCCTACTGTAAAGACTGCATGCTAAAACTGTGGTGTCTAAAGTCCCAGTCCTGGTCTCATTGTCAGAGGCACAGCATAGCATAGCATGCCAGACATGGCCATGCACATTCTTGCCAAACCAACTGCCCCTTCCCCACACTTGCTGCATTATGCATTTTCAAGACCTGGTCAATAAGAGGCCTGACTTTGTTCTTTTCTATCACTTCAAAATTCAACATGCTACCTTCTGACTGCAGCTAATAAGGGCTCTTTCACCTGCACAAAATTTTACCCTGCATTAAATCAACACCATTCAACCTATTTTATTATCTGCATGGCACCTTCCGCACATAACACAGCTCAATTCTGGCCCCCCTTAGGCCATATTTGTGCTCTCCAGAACACCAATTTGAAGAAACAACTAATACATTCATAAATGAAGATAAGACCTTGTTCCTATTTAAACTACTTGAGCAAAAGGAGGGAGGTGGCAGGTGGTGGTGGGGGTGGCAAGATTTGTAAATGTTCCAACTAATGCAATCAAAAAATGACTGAAATTGTTCCTGTTTTTTTTTAAATTAAAAATAATTTTTTTATGTGGAAAAAATAAAATACTGTACTTTTTTCCATCTAAACATACTGTAATAGTGGTGGCTGGTTTCAAACCCCTGTGCAGGGATAGGTTCTTGCACCAAAGGTACTAGACTTTGCCACTGAGCTACAGACTCTTGACATGTTTCAGTTGCGCAAGAGCCCCTATCAGCATCTGACAGGCCTTGGTGTCATTCCTAATGGCTGCCACTGCACAGGACACATCATAACCATGATATAGGGAAGATTTGACCAACTAAAGATAAGGAAGCCCGTCTGGTCAAGTGGGTAAATTCCTGCTTTCCACCCAGACAAGCAGGATTCAATTCCCAGGCCTGACAGATTACACACTCAATCTCTCAGCAAGCATCTGTGCATTAATCCCTTTTTTTTATTCAGTTTTCCTTCCAAATCCTGTAACCCCTTCACCACAAATACAGTCCAATCATTCCTCGATACTCATTCACTCAGTCATTCCACTCCTCCATTCTACAGCCTCAACAAAAACCAACAAGAACAAGAGCTAGTTCAGCAAGCAGATTTAAAGCATCTCTTTGGATTTATGTTGATGCTGCTGCCCTCTAGTAATGTTATATGGCAACTGCAGCATAATCACAGGATTGAGAAAGGGCAGTCCTATGCAAATAATCTCCTCCCATGATTAGTTCTCTGAGCTTCCGTAGTGGTACGATGATAGGACCTTCAACAAATGGTCTTCAGCAGATTTCTAAAGTTGCCAAATTGTCTTAGGCTAAGGATTGTTCCAGTTGAAGGCCTTCCGAGAAGGACCCCACCCTCACTTAGCAGGGTCCAGAATTACTGCAGTAATCCTCTATACAGAACATGGGCGTTTGTGGGCCTACTGGAAAGACTGCATGCTAAAATTGTCATGTCTAAAGTTCCTGTTCTAGTCTCACTGTCAGAGGCACAGCACAGCATAACATAGCATGCCAGAAATGGCCATGCAAATCCTTGCAAAACCAACTGCCCCTTTCTCACACTTGCTGCATTATGCATTTTCAAGACATAGTCAATAAGAAGCCTGACTTTCTCCTTTTCTATCACTTCAAAATTCAACATGCTACCTTCTGACTGCAGCTAATAAGGGCTCTTTCACCTGCACAAAATTTTACCCTGCATTAAATCAACACCATTCAACCTATTTTATTATCTGCATGGCACCTTCCTCACATAATACAGCTCAATTCTGGCCCCCCTTAGGCCATGTTTGTGCTCTCCAGAACACCAATTTGAAGAAACAACGAATACATTCATAAATGAAGATAAGACCTTGTTCCCATTTAAACTACTTGAGCAAAAGGAGGGAGGTGGCAGGTGGTGGTGGGGGTGGCAAGATTTGTAAATTTGCCCAACTAATGCAATCAAAAAATGACTGAAATTGTTCCTGTATTTTTTTTAAGTAAAAATAATCTTTTTACGTGCAAAAAATTAAATACTGTATTTTTTTTCCATCTAATCATACTTTAACAGTGGTGGCTGGTTTTGAACCCCTGTGCAGGGGTAGACTCTTACACCAAAGGCACTAGACTTTGCCACTGAGCTACAGTCTCTTGACAGGTTACAGTTGTGCAATAGCCCCTATCAGCATCTGACAGGCCTTGGTGTCATCGCTAATGGCTGCCACTGCACAGGACACATCATAACCATGATATAGGGAAGATTTGACAAGCTAGAGATAGGGAAGCCTGTCTGGTCCAGTGGGTAAGTTCCGGCCTTCCACCCAGACAAGCAGTATTCAGTTCTCAGGCCTGACAGATGACACTCTCAATCTCTCAGCAAGCATCTGTGCATTAATCCCTTTTTTTTATTCAGTTTTCCTTCCAAATCCTGCAACCCTTTCACCACAAATACAGTCCAATCATTCTTCGATACTCATTCACTCAGTCATTCCACTCCTCCATTCTACAGGCTCAACAAAAACCAACAAGAAAAAGAGCTAGTTCAGCAAGCAGATTTAAAGCCTCTCTTTGGATTTATGTTGATGCTGCTGCCCTCTAGTAATGTTATATGGCAACTGCAGCGTAATCACAGGATTGAGAAAGGGGCAGTCCTATGCAAATAATCTCCTCCCATGATTACTTCTCTGAGCTTCCTTAGTGGTACGATGATAGGACCTTCAACAAATGGTCTTCAGCAGATTTCTAAAGCTGCCAAATTGTCTTAGGCTAAGGATTGTTTCAGTCGAAGGCCTTCCGATAAGGACCCCACCCTCACTTAGCAGGGTCCAGAATTACCTGAAGTAATCCTCTATACAGAACATAGGCTATTGTGGGCCTACGTGGGCCTATTGTAAAGACTGCATGCTAAAACTGTGATGTCTAATTTCCCAGTGCTGGTCTCACTGTCAGAGGCACAGCATAACATAGCATGCCAGACATGGCCATGGAAATCCTTGCCACACCAACTGCCCCTTTCCCACAGTTGCTGCATTATGCATTTTCAAGACACAGTCAATAAGAGGCCTGACTTTGCCCTTTTCTATCACTTCAAAATTCAACATTCTACCTTCTGACTGGAAGCTAATAAGGGCTCTTTCACCTGCACAAAATTTTACCATGCATTAAATCAACACCGTTCAACCTTTTTTATTATCTGCATGGCACCTTCCTCACATAATACAGCTCAATTCTGGCCCCCCTTAGGCCATATTTGTGCTCTTCAGAACACGAATTTGAAGAAACAACGAATACATTCATAAATGAAGATAAGACCTTGCTCGGATTTAAACTACTTGAGCAAAAGGAGGGGGGTGGCAGGTGGTGGCGGGGGTGGCAAGATTTGTAAATGTGCCCAACTAATGCAATCAAAAAATGACTTAGATTGTTCCTGTATTTTTTTTAAGTAAAAATAATCTTTTTACATGCAAAAAATCAAATACTGTATTTTTTTCCATCTAAACATATTTTAACAGTGATGGATGGATTTGAATCCCTTTCCAGTGGTAGGTTCCTTCCCCAAAGGCACTAGACTTTGCCATTGAGCTACAGGCTCTTGATGGGTTTTAGTTGTGCAAGAGCCCCTATCAGCATCTGACAGGCCTTGGTGTCATTGCTGATGGCTGCCACTGCACAGGACACATCATAACCATGATATAGGGAAGATTTGACCAGCTAGAGATAGGGAAGCCCGTGTGGTCCAGTGGGTAAGTTCCTGGCTTCCACCCAGACAAGCAGGGTTCAATTCCCAGGCTTGACAGATTACACAGTCAATCTCTCTGCAAGCATCTGTGCTTTTATCACTTTTTTTTTATTCAGTTTTCTTTCCAAATCCTGCAATCCCTTTTACACAAATACAGTCCAATCATTCCTCGATACTCATTCACTCAGTCATTCCACTCCTCCATTCTACAGGCTCAACAAAAAACCAACAAGAACAAGAGCTAGTTCAGCAAGCAGATTTAAAGCCTCTCTTTGGATTTATGTTGATGCTGCTGCCCTCTAGTAATGTTATATGGCAACTGCAGCATAATCACAGGATTGAGAAAGGGGCAGTCCCATGCAAATAATCTCCTCCCATGATTATTTCTCTGAGCTTCCGTAGTGGTACGATGATAGGACCTTCAACAAATGGTCTTCAGCAGATTTCTAAAGTTGCCAAATTGTCTTAGACTAAGGATTGTTCCAGTCGAAGGCCTTCCGATAAGGACCCCACCCTCACTTAGCAGGGTCCAGAATTACCTGCAGTAATCCTCTATACAGGACATGGGCGTTTGTGGGCCTACTGTAAAGACTGCGGCCCGTATTTATACTTTTTTAGGACTGCATTTGCGTCGTTTTGTGATGCAAAAACAGCACAAACTTGCAAAATACCATTGTATTTTGTAGGTTTGTGCCGCTTTGCATCAAAATGCGGCGCTTAAAAAAAGTATAAATACGGGCCTACATGCTAAAATTGTCATGTCTAAAGTCCCGGTTCTGGTCTCACTGTCAGAGGCACAGCATAACATAGCATGCCAGACATGGACATGCAAATCCTTGTAAAACCAACTGCCCCTTCCCCACACTTGCTGCATTATGCATTTTCAAGAAATAGTCAATTAGAAGCCTGACTTTGTCCTTTTCTATCACTTCAAAATTCAACATGCTACCTTCTGACTACAGCTAATAAGGGCTCTTTCACCTGCACAAAATTTTACCCTGCATTAAATCAACACCATTCAACCTATTTTATTATCTGCATGGCACCTTCCTCACATAATACAGCTCAATTCTGGCCCCCCTTAGGCCATGTTTGTGCTCTCCAGAACACCAATTTGAAGAAACAACGAATACATTCATAAATGAAGATAAGACCTTGTTCCTATTTAAACTACTTGAGCAAAAGGAGGGAGGTGGCAGGTGGTGGTGGGGGTGGCAAGATTTGTAAATTTGCCCAACTAATGCAATCAAAAAATGACTGAAATTGATCCTGTATTTTTTTTAAGTAAAAATAATCTTTTTACGTGCAAAAAATTAAATACTGTATTTTTTTCTCTATTTAAACATACTTTAACAGTGGTGGCTGGTTTCAAACCCCTGTGCAGGGGTAGGTTCTTACACCAAAGGCACTAGACTTTGCCACTGAGCTACAGTCACTTGACAGTTTGCAGTTGTGCAATAGCCCCTATCAGCATCTGACAGGCCTTGGTGTCATCGCTAATGGCTGCCACTGCACAGGACACATCATAACCATGATATAGGGAAGATTTGACAAGCTAGAGCTAGGGAAGCCTGTCTGGTCCAGTGGGTAAGTTCCTCCCTTCCACCCAGACAAGCAGTATTCAGTTCCCAGGCCTGACAGATGACGCTCTCAATCTCTCAGCAAGCATCTGTGCATTAATCACTTTTTTTAATTCAGTTTTCCTTCCAAATCCTGCAACCCCTTCACCACAAATAAAGTCCAATCATTCCTCGATACTCATTCACTCAGTCATTCCACTCCTCCATTCTACAGGCTCAACAAAAACCAACAAGAGCTAGTTCAGCAAGCAGATTTAAAGCCTCTCTTTGGATTTATGTTGATGCTGCTGCCCTCTAGTAATGTTATATGGCAACTACAGCATAATCACAGGATTGAGAATGGGGCAGTCCTATGCAAATAATCTCCTCCCATGATTACTTCTGTGAGCTTCCGTAGTGGTACGATGAAAGGACCTTCAACAAATGGTCTTCAGCAGATTTCTAAAGTTGACAAATTGTCTTAGGCTAAGGATTGTTCCAGTCGAAGGCCTTCCGATTAGGACTCCACCCTCACTTAGCAGGGTCCAGAATGACCTGCAGTAATCCACTACAAAGAACAGGGGCTTTCGTGGGCCTACGTCGGCCTACTGTAAAGATGCATGCTAAAACTGTGATGTCTAAAGTCCCAGTCCTGGTATCACTGTCAGAGGCACAGCATAACATAGCATGCCAGACATGGCCATGCAAATCCTTGCCAAACCAACTGCCCTTCCCCACACTTGCTGCATTATGTATTTTCAAGATATAGTCAATAAGACGCCTGACTTTGTTCTTTTCTATCACTTCAAAATTCAACATGCTACCTTCTGACTGCAACTAATAAGGGCTCTTTCACCTGCACAAAATTTTACCCTGCATTAAATCAACACCATTCAACCTATTTTATTATCGGCATGGCACCTTCATCACATAATACAGCTCTATTCTGGCCCCCCTTAGGCCATATTTGTGCTCTCCAGAACACCAATTTGAAGAAACAACGAATACATTCATAAATGAAGATAAGACCTTGTTCCCATTTAAACTACTTGAGCAAAAGGAGGGAGGTGGCAGGTGGTGGTGGGGGTGGCAAGATTTGTAAATTTGCCCAACTAATGCAATCAAAAAATGACTGAAATTGTTCCTGTATTTTTTTTAAGTAAAAATAATCTTTTTACGTGCAAAAAATTAAATACTGTATTTTTTTTCCATCTAATCATACTTTAACAGTGGTGGCTGGTTTTGAACCCCTGTGCAGGGGTAGACTCTTACACCAAAGGCACTAGACTTTGCCACTGAGCTACAGTCTCTTGACAGGTTACAGTTGTGCAATAGCCCCTATCAGCATCTGACAGGCCTTGGTGTCATCGCTAATGGCTGCCACTGCACAGGACACATCATAACCATGATATAGGGAAGATTTGACAAGCTAGAGATAGGGAAGCCTGTCTGGTCCAGTGGGTAAGTTCCGGCCTTCCACCCAGACAAGCAGTATTCAGTTCTCAGGCCTGACAGATGACACTCTCAATCTCTCAGCAAGCATCTGTGCATTAATCCCTTTTTTTTATTCAGTTTTCCTTCCAAATCCTGCAACCCTTTCACCACAAATACAGTCCAATCATTCTTCGATACTCATTCACTCAGTCATTCCACTCCTCCATTCTACAGGCTCAACAAAAACCAACAAGAAAAAGAGCTAGTTCAGCAAGCAGATTTAAAGCCTCTCTTTGGATTTATGTTGATGCTGCTGCCCTCTAGTAATGTTATATGGCAACTGCAGCGTAATCACAGGATTGAGAAAGGGGCAGTCCTATGCAAATAATCTCCTCCCATGATTACTTCTCTGAGCTTCCTTAGTGGTACGATGATAGGACCTTCAACAAATGGTCTTCAGCAGATTTCTAAAGCTGCCAAATTGTCTTAGGCTAAGGATTGTTTCAGTCGAAGGCCTTCCGATAAGGACCCCACCCTCACTTAGCAGGGTCCAGAATTACCTGAAGTAATCCTCTATACAGAACATAGGCTATTGTGGGCCTACGTGGGCCTATTGTAAAGACTGCATGCTAAAACTGTGATGTCTAATTTCCCAGTGCTGGTCTCACTGTCAGAGGCACAGCATAACATAGCATGCCAGACATGGCCATGGAAATCCTTGCCACACCAACTGCCCCTTTCCCACAGTTGCTGCATTATGCATTTTCAAGACACAGTCAATAAGAGGCCTGACTTTGCCCTTTTCTATCACTTCAAAATTCAACATTCTACCTTCTGACTGGAAGCTAATAAGGGCTCTTTCACCTGCACAAAATTTTACCATGCATTAAATCAACACCGTTCAACCTTTTTTATTATCTGCATGGCACCTTCCTCACATAATACAGCTCAATTCTGGCCCCCCTTAGGCCATATTTGTGCTCTTCAGAACACGAATTTGAAGAAACAACGAATACATTCATAAATGAAGATAAGACCTTGCTCGGATTTAAACTACTTGAGCAAAAGGAGGGGGGTGGCAGGTGGTGGCGGGGGTGGCAAGATTTGTAAATGTGCCCAACTAATGCAATCAAAAAATGACTTAGATTGTTCCTGTATTTTTTTTAAGTAAAAATAATCTTTTTACATGCAAAAAATCAAATACTGTATTTTTTTCCATCTAAACATATTTTAACAGTGATGGATGGATGTGAATCCCTTTCCAGTGGTAGGTTCCTTCCCCAAAGGCACTAGACTTTGCCATTGAGCTACAGGCTCTTGATGGGTTTTAGTTGTGCAAGAGCCCCTATCAGCATCTGACAGGCCTTGGTGTCATTGCTGATGGCTGCCACTGCACAGGACACATCATAACCATGATATAGGGAAGATTTGACCAGCTAGAGATAGGGAAGCCCGTGTGGTCCAGTGGGTAAGTTCCTGGCTTCCACCCAGACAAGCAGGGTTCAATTCCCAGGCTTGACAGATTACACAGTCAATCTCTCTGCAAGCATCTGTGCTTTTATCACTTTTTTTTTATTCAGTTTTCTTTCCAAATCCTGCAATCCCTTTTACACAAATACAGTCCAATCATTCCTCGATACTCATTCACTCAGTCATTCCACTCCTCCATTCTACAGGCTCAACAAAAAACCAACAAGAACAAGAGCTAGTTCAGCAAGCAGATTTAAAGCCTCTCTTTGGATTTATGTTGATGCTGCTGCCCTCTAGTAATGTTATATGGCAACTGCAGCATAATCACAGGATTGAGAAAGGGGCAGTCCCATGCAAATAATCTCCTCCCATGATTATTTCTCTGAGCTTCCGTAGTGGTACGATGATAGGACCTTCAACAAATGGTCTTCAGCAGATTTCTAAAGTTGCCAAATTGTCTTAGACTAAGGATTGTTCCAGTCGAAGGCCTTCCGATAAGGACCCCACCCTCACTTAGCAGGGTCCAGAATTACCTGCAGTAATCCTCTATACAGGACATGGGCGTTTGTGGGCCTACTGTAAAGACTGCGGCCCGTATTTATACTTTTTTAGGACTGCATTTGCGTCGTTTTGTGATGCAAAAACAGCACAAACTTGCAAAATACCATTGTATTTTGTAGGTTTGTGCCGCTTTGCATCAAAATGCGGCGCTTAAAAAAAGTATAAATACGGGCCTACATGCTAAAATTGTCATGTCTAAAGTCCCGGTTCTGGTCTCACTGTCAGAGGCACAGCATAACATAGCATGCCAGACATGGACATGCAAATCCTTGTAAAACCAACTGCCCCTTCCCCACACTTGCTGCATTATGCATTTTCAAGAAATAGTCAATTAGAAGCCTGACTTTGTCCTTTTCTATCACTTCAAAATTCAACATGCTACCTTCTGACTACAGCTAATAAGGGCTCTTTCACCTGCACAAAATTTTACCCTGCATTAAATCAACACCATTCAACCTATTTTATTATCTGCATGGCACCTTCCTCACATAATACAGCTCAATTCTGGCCCCCCTTAGGCCATGTTTGTGCTCTCCAGAACACCAATTTGAAGAAACAACGAATACATTCATAAATGAAGATAAGACCTTGTTCCTATTTAAACTACTTGAGCAAAAGGAGGGAGGTGGCAGGTGGTGGTGGGGGTGGCAAGATTTGTAAATTTGCCCAACTAATGCAATCAAAAAATGACTGAAATTGATCCTGTATTTTTTTTAAGTAAAAATAATCTTTTTACGTGCAAAAAATTAAATACTGTATTTTTTTCTCTATTTAAACATACTTTAACAGTGGTGGCTGGTTTCAAACCCCTGTGCAGGGGTAGGTTCTTACACCAAAGGCACTAGACTTTGCCACTGAGCTACAGTCACTTGACAGTTTGCAGTTGTGCAATAGCCCCTATCAGCATCTGACAGGCCTTGGTGTCATCGCTAATGGCTGCCACTGCACAGGACACATCATAACCATGATATAGGGAAGATTTGACAAGCTAGAGCTAGGGA
Source organism: Pleurodeles waltl (assembly GCF_031143425.1). Lineage (NCBI taxonomy): Eukaryota > Metazoa > Chordata > Amphibia > Caudata > Salamandridae > Pleurodeles > Pleurodeles waltl. The sequence continues at coordinate 690,786,248 of NC_090448.1, read as the reverse complement.
AGCCTGTCTGGTCCAGTGGGTAAGTTCCTCCCTTCCACCCAGACAAGCAGTATTCAGTTCCCAGGCCTGACAGATGACGCTCTCAATCTCTCAGCAAGCATCTGTGCATTAATCACTTTTTTTAATTCAGTTTTCCTTCCAAATCCTGCAACCCCTTCACCACAAATAAAGTCCAATCATTCCTCGATACTCATTCACTCAGTCATTCCACTCCTCCATTCTACAGGCTCAACAAAAACCAACAAGAGCTAGTTCAGCAAGCAGATTTAAAGCCTCTCTTTGGATTTATGTTGATGCTGCTGCCCTCTAGTAATGTTATATGGCAACTACAGCATAATCACAGGATTGAGAATGGGGCAGTCCTATGCAAATAATCTCCTCCCATGATTACTTCTGTGAGCTTCCGTAGTGGTACGATGAAAGGACCTTCAACAAATGGTCTTCAGCAGATTTCTAAAGTTGACAAATTGTCTTAGGCTAAGGATTGTTCCAGTCGAAGGCCTTCCGATTAGGACTCCACCCTCACTTAGCAGGGTCCAGAATGACCTGCAGTAATCCACTACAAAGAACAGGGGCTTTCGTGGGCCTACGTCGGCCTACTGTAAAGATGCATGCTAAAACTGTGATGTCTAAAGTCCCAGTCCTGGTATCACTGTCAGAGGCACAGCATAACATAGCATGCCAGACATGGCCATGCAAATCCTTGCCAAACCAACTGCCCTTCCCCACACTTGCTGCATTATGTATTTTCAAGATATAGTCAATAAGACGCCTGACTTTGTTCTTTTCTATCACTTCAAAATTCAACATGCTACCTTCTGACTGCAGCTAATAAGGGCTCTTTCACCTGCACAAAATTTTACCCTGCATTAAATCAACACCATTGAACCTATTTTATTATCTGCATGGCACCTTCCTTACATAATACAGCTCAATTCTGGCCCCCCTTAGGCCATATTTGTGCTCTCCAGAACACCAATTTTAAGAAACAACGAATACATTCATAAATTAAGATAAGACCTTGCTCCTATGTAAACTACTTGAGCAAAAGGAGGGAGGTGGCAGGTGATGGTGGGGCTGGCAAGATTTGTAAATGTGCCCAACTAATACAATCAAAAATGACTTAAAGTGTTCCTGTATTTTTTTAAAATAAAAATAATCTTTTTACGTGGAAAAAATCAAATACTGTATTTTTTTCCATCTAAACATACTTTAACAGTGGTGGCTGGATTTGAACCCCTGTCCATGGGTATGTTCCTGCACCAAAGGCTTTGCCACTGAGCTACAGGCTCCTTATGGGTTTTACTTGTGCAAGAGCCCCTATCAGCATCTGACAGGCCTTGGTGTCATTGCTAATGGCTGCCACTGCACAGGACACATCATAACCATGATATAGGGAAGATTTGACCAGTTAAAGATAGGGAAGCCTGTCTGGTCCAGTGGGTAAGTTCCTGCCTTACACCCAGACAAGCAGGTTTCTATTCCCAGGCCTGACAGATGACACACTCAATCTCTCAGTAAGCATCTGTGCATTAATCACTTTTTTTTATTCAGATTTCCTTCCAAATCCTGCAACCCCTTCACTACAAATACAGTCCAATCATTCCTCGATACTCATACACTCAGTCATTCCACTCCTCCATTCTACAGGCTCAACAAAAACCAACAAGAACAAGAGCTAGTTCAGCAAGCAGATTTAAAGCCTCTCTTTGGATTTATGTTGATAATGCTGCCCTCTAGTAATGTTATATGGCAACTGCAGCATAATCACAGGATTGAGAAAGGGGCAGTCCTATGCAAATAATCTCCTCCCATGATTACTTCTCTGAGCTTCCGTAGTGGTACGATGATAGGACCTTCAACAAATGGTCTTCAGCAGATTTCTAAAGTTGCCAAATTGTCTTATGCTAAGGATTGTTCCAGTCGAAGGCCTTCCGATAAGGACCATACCCTCACTTAGCAGGGTCCAGAATTACCTGCAGTAATCCTCTATACAGAACATGGGCGTTCGTGTGCCTACGTGGGCCTACTGTAAAGAATGCATGTTAAAACTGTGATGTCTAAATTCCCATTCCTGGCCTCACTGTCAGAGGCACAGCATAACATAGCATGCCAGACATGTCCATGAAAATCCTTGCCAAACCAACTGCCCCTTCCCCACATTTGCTGCATTATACATTTTCAAGACATAGTCAATAAGAGGCCTGACTTTGTCCTTTTCTATCACTTCAAAATTCAACATGCTACCTTCTGACTGCAGCTAATAAGGGCTCTTTCACCTGCACAAAATTTTATCCTGCATTAAATCAACACCATTCAACCTATTTTATTATCTGCATGGCACCTTCCTCACATAATGCAGCTCAATTCTGGCCCCCCTTAGGCCATATTTGTGCTCTCCAGAACAACAATTTGAAGAAACAACGAATACATTCATAAATTAAGATAAGACCTTGCTCCTATTTAAACTATTTGAGCAAAAGAGGGAGGTGGCAGGTGATGGTGGGGTGGCATGATTTGTAAATGTGCCCAAGTAATGCGAACAAAAAATGACTTAAAGTGTTCCTGTATTTTTTTAAGTAAAAATATTCTTTTTACGTGCAAACTATCAAATACTGTATTTTTTTCCATCTCAACATACTTTTATGGAGGTGGCTGGATTTGAACCCCTGTCTAGGGGTAGGTTCCTGCACCAAAGGCACTAGACTTTGACACTGAGCTACAGGCTCTTGATGGGTTTCATGTGTGCAAGAGCCCCTATCAGCATCTGACAGGCCTTGGTGTCATTGCTAATGGCTGCCACTGCACAGGACACATCATAACCATGACATAGGGAAGATTTGAGCAGCTAGAGGTAGGGAAGCCTGTCTGGTCCAGTGGGTAATTTCCTGCTTTCCACCTAGACGAGCAGGGTTCAATTCCCAGGCCTGACAGATGACACACTCAATCTCTCACCAAGCATCTGTGCATTAATCTCTTTTTTTTATTCAGTTTTCCTTCCAAATCCTGCAACCCCTTCACCACAAATACAGTCCAATAATTCCTCGATACTCATTCACTCAGTCATTCCACTCCTCCATTCTACAGGATCAACAAAAACCAACAAGAACAAGAGCTAGTTCAGCAAGCAGATTTAAAGCCTCTCTTTGGATTTATGTTGATGCTGCTGCCCTCTAGTTATGTTATATGGCAACTGCAGCATAATCACAGGATTGAGAAAGGGGCAGTCCTATGCAAGTAATCTCCTACCATGATTACTTCTCTGAGCTTCCTTAGTGGTACGATGATAGGACCTTCAACAAATGGTCTTCAGCAGATTTCTAAAGCTGCCAAATTGTCTTAGACTAAGGATTGTTTCAGTCGAAGGCCTTCCGATAAGGACCCCACCCTCACTTAGCAGGGTCCAGAATTACCTGCAGTAATCCTCTATACAGAACATGGGCTTTTGTGGGCCTACGTGGGCCTACTGTAAAGACTGCATGCTAAAACTGTGATGTCTAATTTCCCAGTCCTGGTCTCACTGTCAGAGGCACAGCATAACATAGCATGCCAGACATGGCCATGCAAATCCTTGCCACACCAACTGCCCCTTCCCCACACTTGCTGCATTATGCATTTTCAAGACACAGTCAATAAGAGGTGTGATTTTGTCCTTTTCTATCACTTCAAAATTCAACATGCTACCTTCTGACTGCAACTAATAAGGGCTCTTTCACCTGCACAAAATTTTACCCTGCATTAAATCAACACCATTCAACCTATTTTATTATCTGCATGGCACCTTCCTCACATAATACAGCTCAATTCTGGCCCCCCTTAGGCCATATTTGTGCTCTCCAGTACACCAATTTGAAGAAACAACTAATACATTCATCAATGAAGATAAGACCTTGCTCCTATTTAAACTACTTGAGCAAAAGGAGGGAGGTGGCAGGTGGTGGTGGGGGTGGCAAGATTTGTAAATGTGCCCAACTAATGCAATCAAAAAATGACTTAAATTGTTCCTGTATTTTTTTTAAGTAAAAATAATCTTTTTACGTGCAAAAAATCAAATACTGTATTATTTTCCATCTAAACATACTTTAACCGTGGTGGCTGGATTCAACCCCTGTCCAGGGGCAGATTCTTGCACCAAAGGCACTAGACTTTGCCACTGAGCTACAGGCTCTTTACAGGTTTTAGTTGTGCAAGAGCCCCTATCAGCATCTGACAGGCCTTGGTGTCATTGCTAATGGCTGCCACTGCACAGGACACATCATAACCACGATATAGGGAAGATTTGAACAGTTAGAGCTAGGGAAGCCTGTCTGGTCCAGTGGGTAAGTTCCTCCCTTCCACCCAGACAAGCAGTATTCAGTTCCCAGGCCTGACAGATGACGCTCTCAATCTCTCATCAAGCATCTGTGCATTAATCACTTTTGTTTATTCAGTTTTCCTTCCAAATCCTGCAACCCCTCCACCACAAATACTGTCCAATCATTCCTCGATACTCATTCACTCAGTCATTCCACTCCTGCATTCCACAGGCTCAACAAAAACCAACAAGAGCTAGTTCAGCAAGCAGATTTAAAGCCTCTCTTTGGATTTATGTTAATGCTGCTGCCCTCTAGTAATGTTATATGGCAACTGCAGCATAATCACAGGATTGAGAAAGGGGCGGTCCTATGCAAATAATCTCCTCCCATGATTACTTCTCTGAGCTTCCGTAGTGGTACGATGATAGGACCTTCAACAAATGGTCTTCAGCAGATTTCTAAAGTTGCCAAATTGTCTTAGACTAAGGATTGTTCCAGTCGAAGGCCTTCCGATAAGGACCCCACCCTCACTTAGCAGGGTCCAGAATTACCTGCAGTAATCCTCTATACAGGACATGGGCGTTTGTGGGCCTACTGTAAAGACTGCGGCCCGTATTTATACTTTTTTAGGACCGCATTTGCGTCATTTTGTGACGCAAAAACAGCACAAACTTGCAAAATACCATTGTATTTTGTAGGTTTGTGCCGCTTTGCATCAAAATGCGGTGCTAAAAAAAAGTATAAATACGGGCCTACATGCTAAAATTGTCATGTCTAAAGTCCCGGTTCTGGTCTCACTGTCAGAGGCACAGCATAACATAGCATGCCAGACATGGCCATGCAAATCCTTGTAAAACCAACTGCCCCTTCCCCACACTTGCTGCATTATGCATTTTCAAGACATAGTCAATTAGAAGCCTGACTTTGTCCTTTTCTATCACTTCAAAATTCAACATGCTACCTTCTGACTACAGCTAATAAGGGCTCTTTCACCTGCACAAAATTTTACCCTGCATTAAATCAACACCATTCAACCTATTTTATTATCTGCATGGCACCTTCCTCACATAATACAGCTCAATTCTGGCCCCCCTTAGGCCATGTTTGTGCTCTCCAGAACACCAATTTGAAGAAACAACGAATACATTCATAAATGAAGATAAGACCTTGTTCCTATTTAAACTACTTGAGCAAAAGGAGGGAGGTGGCAGGTGGTGGTGGGGGTGGCAAGATTTGTAAATTTGCCCAACTAATGCAATCAAAAAATGACTGAAATTGTTCCTGTATTTTTGTTAAGTAAAAATAATCTTTTTACGTGCAAAAAATTAAATAATGTATTTTTTTTCCATTTAAACATACTTTAACAGTGGTGGCTGGTTTCAAACCCCTGTGGAGGGGTAGGTTCTTACACCAAAGGCACTAGACTTTGCCACTGAGCTACAGTCACTTGACAGTTTGCAGTTGTGCAATAGCCCTTATCAGCATCTGACAGGCCTTGGTGTCATCGCTAATGGCTGCCACAGCACAGGACACATCATAACCATGATATAGTGAAGATTTGACAAGCTAGTGATAGGGAAGCCCGTCTGGTCCAGTGGGTAAGTTCCTCCCTTCCACCCAGACAAGCAGTATTCAGTTCCCAGGCCTGACAGATGACACTCTCAATCTCTCAGCAAGCATCTGTGCATTAATCACTTTTTTTAATTCAGTTTTCCTTCCAAATCCTGCAACCCCTTCACCACAAATACAGTCCAATCATTCCTCGATACTCATTCACTCAGTCATTCCACTCCTCCATTCTACAGGCTCAACAAAAACCAACAAGAGCTAGTTCAGCAAGCAGATTTAAAGCCTCTCTTTGGATTTATGTTGATGCTGCTGCCCTCTAGTAATGTTATATGGCAACTACAGCATAATCACAGGATTGAGAATGGGGCAGTCCTATGCAAATAATCTCCTCCCATGATTACTTCTGTGAGCTTCCGTAGTGGTACGATGATAGGACCTTCAACAAATGGTCTTCAGCAGATTTCTAAAGTTGACAAATTGTCTTAGGCTAAGGATTGTTCCAGTCGAAGGCCTTCCGATAAGGACCCCACCCTCACTTAGCAGGGTCCAGAATGACCTGCAGTAATCCACTACAAAGAACAGAGGCTTTCGTGGGCCTACGTCGGCCTACTGTAAAGATGCATGCTAAAACTGTGATGTCTAAAGTCCCAGTCCTGGTATCACTGTCAGAGGCACAGCATAACATAGCATGCCAGACATGGCCATGAAAATCCTTGCCAAACCAACTGCCCTTCCCCACACTTGCTGCATTATGCATTTTCAAGATATAGTCAATAAGACGCCTGACTTTGTTCTTTTCTATCACTTCAAAATTCAACATGCTACCTTCTGACTGCAGCTAATAAGGGCTCTTTCACCTGCACAAAATTTTACCCTGCATTAAATCAACACCATTGAACCTATTTTATTATCTGCATGGCACCTTCCTTACATAATACAGCTCAATTCTGGCCCCCCTTAGGCCATATTTGTGCTCTCCAGAACACCAATTTTAAGAAACAACGAATACATTCATAAATGAAGATAAGACCTTGCTCCTATTTAAACTACTTGAGCAAAAGGAGGGAGGTGGCAGGTGATGGTGGGGCTGGCAAGATTTGTAAATGTGCCCAACTAATGCAATAAAAAATAACTTAAAGTGTTCCTTAATTTTTTTTAAGTAAAAATAATCTTTTTACGTGCAAAAAATCAAATACTGTATCTTTTTCCATCTAAACATACTTTAACAGTGGTGGCTGGATTCAAACCCCTGTCCATGGGTATGTTCCTGCACCAAAGGCAGTAGACTTTGCCACTGAGCTACAGGTTCTTGATGGGTTCTACTTGTGCAAGAGCCCCTATCAGCATCTGACAGGCCTTGGTGTCATTGCTAATGGCTGCCACTGCACAGGACACATCATAACCATGATATAGGGAAGATTTGACCAGCTTGGACAGGGAAGCCTGTCTGGTCCAGTGGGTAAGTTCCTGCCTTTCACCCAGACAAGCAGGGTTCAATTCCCAGGCCTGACAGATGATACACTCAATCTCTCACCAAGCATCTGTGCATTAATCACTTTTTTTTATTCAGTTTTCCTTCCAAATCCTACAACCCATTCACCACAAATACAGTCCAATAATTCCTCGATACTCATTCACTCAGTCATTCCACTCCTCCATTCTACAGGCTCAACAAAAACCAACAAGAACAAGAGCTAGTTCAGCAAGCAGATTTAAAGCCTCTCTTTGGATTTATGTTGATGCTGCTGCCCTCTAGTAATGTTATATGGCAACTGCAGCATAATCACAGGATTGACAAAGGGGCAGTCCTATGCAAATAATCTCCTCCCATGATTACTTCTCTGAGCTTCCGTAGTGGTACGATAATAGGACCTTCAACAAATGGTCTTCAGCAGATTTCTAAAGTTGCCAAATTGTCTTAGGCTAAGGATTGTTCCAGTCGAAGGCCTTCCGATAAGGACCCCACCCTCCCTTAGCAGGTCCAGAATTACCTGCAGTAATCCTCTATACAGAACATGGGCGTTTGTGGGCGTACGTGGGTGTAGGAGGCTGGACTGGCTTGTAGTGAGTACCAAGGGGTACTTGCACCTTGCACCAGGCCCAGTTATCCCTTATTAGTGTATAGGGTGTCTAGCAGCTTAGGCTGATAGATAATGGTAGCTTAGCAGAGCAGCTTAGGCTGAACTAGGAGACGTGTGAAGCTACTACAGTACCACTTAGTGTCATATGCACAATATCATAAGAAAACACAATACACAGTTATACTAAAAATAAAGGTACTTTATTTTTATGACAATATGCCAAAGTATCTTAGAGTGTACCCTCAGTGAGAGGATAGGAAATATACACAAGATATATATACACAATAGCAAAAACATGCAGTATAGTCTTAGAAAACAGTGCAAACAATGTATAGTTACAATAGGATGCAATGGGGAAACATAGGGATAGGGGCAACACAAACCATATACTCCAAAAGTGGAATGCGAACCACGAATGGACCCCAAACCTATGTGACCTTGTAGAGGGTTGCTGGGACTATTAGAAAATAGTGAGAGTTAGAAATATAACCCTCCCCAAGACCCTGAAAAGTGAGTGCAAAGTGCACTAAAGTTCCCCTAAGGACAAAGTAGTCGTGTTAGAGGAATAATGCAGGAAAGACACAAACCAGCAATGCAAAAACTGTGGATTTCCAATCTAGGGTACCTGTGGAACAAGGGGACCAAGTCCAAAAGTCACAAGCAAGTCGGAGATGGGCAGATGCCCAGGAAATGCCAGCTGCGGGTGCAAAGAAGCTTCTACTGGACAAAAGAAGCTGAGGTTTCTGCAAGAACGAAAAGGGCTAGAGACTTCACTCTTGGTGGATGAATCCCTCTCGCCTTGGGGAGTCGTGCAGAAGTGTTTTCCCGCCGGAAGGACGCCAACAAGCCTTGCTAGTTGCAAATCATGCGTTTGGCGTTTTTGGACGCTGCTGGGGCCCAGGAGGGACCAGGAGGTCGCAAATTGGACCTGAAGAGAGAGGGGACGTCGAGCAAGACAAAGAGCCCTCACTGAAGCAGGTAGCACCCGGAGAAGTGTCAGAAACAGGCACTACAAGAATGCGTGAAATGGTGCTTGCCGAAGTTGCACAAAGGAGTCCCACGTTGCCGGAGACCAACTTAGAAAGTCGTGCAATGCAGGTTAGAGTGCCGTGGACCCAGGCTTGGCTGTGCACAAAGGATTTCCGCCGGAAGTGCACAGGGGCCGGAGTAGCTGCAAAGTCGCGGTTCCCAGCAATGCAGCCCAGCGAGGTGAGGCAAGGACTTACCTCCACCAAACTTGGACTGAAGAGTCACTGGACTGTGGGGGTCACTTGGACAGAGTCGCTGGATTCGAGGGACCTCGCTCGTCGTGCTGAGAGGAGACCCAAGGGACCGGTGATGCAGCTTTTTGGTGCCTGCGGTTGCAGGGGGAAGATTCCGTCGACCCACGGGAGATTTCTTCGGAGCTTCTGGTGCAGAGAGGAGGCAGACTACCCCCACAGCATGCACAAGCAGGAAAACAGTCGAGAAGGCGGCAGGATCAGCGTTACAGAGTTGCAGTAGTCGTCTTTGCTACTATGTTGCAGGTTTGCAGGCTTCCAGCGCGGTCAGCAGTCGATTCCTTATCAGAAGGTGAAGAGAGAGATGCAGAGGAACTCGGATGAGCTCTTGCATTCGTTATCTGAAGTTTCCCCAGAGACAGAGACCCTAAATAGCCAGAAAAGAGGGTTTGGCTACCTAGGAGAGAGGATAGGCTACTAACACCTGAAGGAGCCTATCAGCAGGAGTCTCTGACGTCACCTGGTGGCACTGGCCACTCAGAGCAGTCCAGTGTGCCAGCAGCACCTCTGTTTCCAAGATGGCAGAGGTCTGGAGCACACTGGAGGAGCTCTGGACACCTCCCAGGGGAGGTGAAGGTCAGGGGAGTGGTCACTCCCCTTTCCTTTGTCCAGTTTCGCGCCAGAGCAGGGGCTAAGGGGTCCCTGAACCGGTGTAGACTGGCTTATGCAGAATTGGGCACCTCTGTGCCCAACAAAGCATTTCCAGAGGCTGGGGGAGGCTACTCCTCCCCTGCCTTCACACCATTTTCCAAAGGGAGAGGGTGTCACACCCTCTCTCAGAGGAAGTTCTTTGTTCTGCCATCCTGGGCCAGGCCTGGCTGGACCCCAGGAGGGCAGATGCCTGTCTGAGGGGTTGGCAGCAGCAGCAGCTGCAGTGAAACCCCAGGAAGGGCAGTTTGGCAGTACCAGGGTCTGTGCTACAGACCACTGGGATCATGGAATTGTACCAACAATGCCAGAATGGCATAGAGGGGGCAATTCCATGATCATAGACATGTTACATGGCCATATTCGGAGTTACCATTGTGAAGCTACATATAGGTAGTGACCTATATGTAGTGCACGCGTGTAATGGTGTCCCCGCACTCACAAAGTTCAGGGAATTGGCTCTGAACAATGTGGGGGCACCTTGGCTAGTGCCAGGGTGCCCACACACTAAGTAACTTTGCACCTAACCTTTACCAGGTAAAGGTTAGACAAATAGGTGACTTATAAGTTACTTAAGTGCAGTGTAAAATGGCTGTGAAATAACGTGGACGTTATTTCACTCAGGCTGCAGTGGCAGGCCTGTGTAAGAATTGTCAGAGCTCCCTATGGGTGGCAAAAGAAATGCTGCAGCCCATAGGGATCTCCTGGAACCCCAATACCCTGGGTACCTCAGTACCATATACTAGGGAATTATAAGGGTGTTCCAGTAAGCCAATGTAAATTGGTAAAAATGGTCACTAGCCTGTTAGTGACAATTTGGAAAGAAATGAGAGAGCATAACCACTGAGGTTCTGGTTAGCAGAGCCTCAGTGATACAGTTAGGCACCACACAGGGAACACATACATGCACACCTATGAGCACTGGGGCCCTGTGTGACAGGGTCCCAGTGACACATACATATAGGCCACAACCTTATGAGCACTGGGGTCCTGACTAGCAGGGTCCCAGTGACACATAAGAAACATACTGAAAACATAGTGTTTTCACTATGAGCACTGGGGCCTAGCCATCAGGATCCCAGTGAGACAGTGCAAACAGTGACAAACATCCTGACATACACTCACAAACAGGCCAAAAGTGGGGGTAACAAGGCTAGAAAGAGGCTACTTTCTCACAGTGGGCCTACTGTAAAGACTGCATGCTAAAACTGTGATGTCTAAAGTCCCTGCCCTGGTCTCGCTGTCAGAGGCAAAGCATAACATAGCATGCCAGACATGGCAATGCAAATTCTTGCCAAACCAACTGCCCCTTCCCCACACTTGGTGCATTATGCATTTTCAAGACATAGTCAATAAGAGGCGTGACTTTGTCCTTTTCTATCACTTCAAAATTCAACATGCTACCTTCTGACTGCAACTAATAAGGGCTCTTTCACCTGCACAAAATTTTACCCTGCATTAAATCAACACCATTCAACCTATTTTATTATGTGCATGGCACCTTCCTCACATAATACAGCTCAATTCTGGCCCCCCTTGGCCATATTTGTGCTCTCCAGTACACCAATTTGAAGAAACAACTAATACATTCATAAATGAAGATAAGACCTTGCTCCTATTTAAACTACTTGAGCAAAAGGAGGGAGGTGGCAGGTGGTGGTGGGGGTGGCAAGATTTGTAAATGTGCCCAACTAATGCAATCAAAAAATGACTTAAATTGTTTCTGTATTTTTTTTATGTAAAAATAATCTTTTTACATGCAAAAATTCTAATACTGTATTTGATTCCATCTAAACATACTTTAACGGTGGTGGCTGGATTCGAACCCCTGTCCAGGGGCAGGTTCTTGCACCAAAGGCACTAGACTTTGCCACTGAGCTACAAGCTCTTGATGTGTTTTACTCGTGCAAGAGCCCCTATCAGCATCTGACAGGCCTTGGTGTCAATGCTAATGGCTGCCAGTGCACAGGACACATCATAACCACGATATAGCGATGATTTGACCAACTAAAGGTAGGGAAGCCCGTCTGGTCCAGTGGCTAGGTTCCTGCCTTCCCCCCAGGCAAGCAGGGTTCAATTCCCAGGCTAGACAGCTGGCACACTCAATCTCTCTGCAAGCATCTGTGCATTAATCACTTTTGTTTGTTCAGTTTTCCTTCCAAATCCTGCAACCCCTTCACCACAAATACAGTCCAATCATTCCTCGATACTCATTCACTCAGTCATTCCACAGGCTCAACAAAAACCAACAAGAACAAGAGCTAGTTCAGCAAGCAGATTTAAAGCCTCTCTTTGGATTTATGTTGATGCTGCTGCCCTCTAGTAATGTTATATGGCAACTGCAGCATAATCACAGGATTGAGAAAGGGGCAGTCCTATGCAAATAATCTCCTCCCATGATTACTTCTCTGAGCTTCCGTAATGGTACGGTGATAGGACCTTCAACAAATGGTCTTCAGCAGATTTCTAAAGTTGCCAAATTGTCTTAGGCTAAGGATTGTTCCAGTCGAAGGCCTTCCAATAAGGACCCCACCCTCAATTAGCAGGGTCCAAAATTACTTGCAGTAATCCTCTATAGAGAACATGGGGGTTTGTGGGCCTACGTCAGTCTACTGTAAAGACTGCATGCTAAAACTGTGATGTCTAAAGTCCCAATCCTGGTCTCACTGTCAGAGGCACAGCATAACATAGCATGCCAGAAATGGCCATGCAAATCCTTGCCAAACCAACTGCCCCTTCCCCACACTTGCTGCATTATGCATTTTCAAGACATAGTCAATAAGAGGCCTCACTTTGTCCTTTTCTATCACTTCAAAATTCAACATGCTACCTTCTGACTACAGCTAATAAGGGCTCTTTCACCTGCACAAAATTTTACCCTGCATTAAATCAACACCATTCAACCTATTTTATTATCTGCATGGCACATTCCTCACATAATAGAGCTCAATTCTGGCCCCCCTTAGGCCATATTTGTGCTCTCCAGAACACCATTTTGAAGAAACAACGAATACATTCATAAATGAAGATAAGAACTTGCTCCTATTTAAACTACTTGAGCAAAAGGAGGGAGTTGGCAGGTGGTGGTGGGGGTGGCAAGATTTGTAAATGTGCCCAACTAATGCAATCAAAAAATGACTTAAATTGTTCCTGTATTTGTTTTAAGTAAAAATAATCTTTTTACGTGCAAAAAATCATATACTGTATTTTTTTCCATCTAAACATACTTTAATGGTGGTGGCTGGATTCGAACCCCTGTGCAGGAGTAGGTTCCTGCACCAAAGGCGCTAGACTTTGCCACTGACCTACAGACTCTTGAGGGGCTCTAGTTGTGCAAGAGCCCCTATCAGCATCTGACAGGCCTTGGTGTCATTGCTAATGGCTGCCGCTGCACAGGACACATCATAACCATGATATAGGGAAGATTTGACCAGCTAGGATAGGGATGCCTGTCTGGTCCAGTGGGTAAGTTCCTGCCTTCCACTCAGACAAGCAGGGTTCAATTCCCAGGCCTGAAAGATGAAACACTCAGGCCCATATTTATACTTTTTGACGCTAAACTGCGCTAACGCAGTTTAGCGTCAAAAAATTTAGCGCCGTCTAACGCCATTCTGAAGCGCCATGCGGGCGCCGTATTTATGGAATGGCGTTAGCCGGCGCAAGCAGACCGGCGCTGCCTGGTTTGCGTGGAAAAAAACCACGTAGACCAGGCAGCGCCGGCGTTGGGAAAAAATGACGTTAGGGCGTCTTAAAATGGGGCAAGTCAGGTTGAGGCAAAAAAATCGCCTCAACCCGATTTGCGCCATTTTTTTACGACGCCCAGACGCCATTTCATGACTCCTGTCTTAGTAAAGACAGGAGTCATGCCCCCTTGCCCAATGGCCATGCCCAGGGGACTTATGTCCCCTGGGCATGGTCATTGGGCATAGTGGCATGTAGGGGGGCACAAAAAAGGCCCCCCTATGCCACCAAAAACATTTTAAAAATAAACAAAATTATACTTACGTGAACTTACCTGAATGTCCCTGGGGTGGGTCCCTCCATCCTTGGGTGTCCTCCTGGGGTGGGCAGGGGTGGCAGGGGGGTCCCTGGGGGCAGGGGAGGGCACCTGTGGGCTCATTTTGAACCCACAGGCCCCTTAACGCCTACCCTGACCCAGGCGTTAAAAAGTGGCGCAAATGCGGGGTTTTTTGACCCGCCTCCTCCCGGGCGTGATTTTTGCCCGGGAGTATAAATACGACGCATTTGCGTCGCCGTCATTTTTTTAGACGGGAACGCCTTCCTTGCATCTCATTAACGCAAGGAAGGCGTTCACGCTAAAAAATGACGCTCTTTGCCCATACTTTGGCGCTAGACGCGTCTAACGCCAAAGTATAAATATGGCGTTAGTTTTGCGCCGAATTTGCGTCGAAAAAAACGACGCAAATTCGGCGCAAACGGAGTATAAATACGGGCCTCAATCTCTCAGCAAACATCTGTGCATTAATCACTTTTTTTAAATTCAGTTTTCCTTCCAAATCCTGCAACCCCTTCAACACAAATACAGTCCAATCATTCCTCGATACTCATTCACTCAGTCATTCCACTCCTCCATTCTACAGGCTCAACAAAAACCAACAAGAACAAGAGCTAGTTCAGCAAGCAGATTTAAAGCCTCTCTTTGGGTTTATGTTGATGCTGCTGCCCTCCAGTAATGTTATATGGCAACTGCAGCATAATCACAGGATTGAGAAAGGGGCAGTCCTATGCAAATAATCTCCTCCCATGATTACTTCTCAGAGCTTCCGTAGTGGTACGATGATAGGACCTTCAACAAATGGTCTTCAGCAGATTTCTAAAGTAGCCAAATTGTCTTAGGCTAAGGATTGTTCCAGTCGAAGGCCTTCAGATAAGGACCCAACCCTCACTTAGCAGGGTCCAGAATTACCTGCAGTAATCCTCTTTACAAAATATGGGTGTTCGTAGTCCTATGTGGTCTTATTTTAAAGACTTACCTGGCAGGGGAGATACCATGGTGACGTGGTTGTTTTCTCTGTGGTATCCGAGGAGGAGGAGGAGGTTCTAGTGTTTCCAGTGAGTAAAGCTCTTTTCTTCAGCGTGAAATCGGGGACCTTTCTAGAAGGGATCTCTGCGAAGATGGTGGCTAATCGAGCGCGCCAAAATGCCGTGAGGTTCTCAGCAGTTGAAGATGTCAAGATGGATGGATTGTTGTTCAGCTGCTCAGTGCTGCAAAAGGAACTTGGATTCAGACCTGATCAGATTGACTACCTGTTTGCTTTTCCTGGAGGTAAAGTCTTTGAAGTGATTTTCACCACCTTTGCTTTGTTTGAACAATGCCTCAAGCGCTTTAAAGAAAGAAATGACTCTGCACCTTTGAAAGTGTTTTCCATCAATGCCTTGACTCAGCCTCAGAAGAGATGGGTGAATGTCTCCATGTTTAATGAGTATGTTCAGAGCGCTGACATTATCACTTGGCTCAATCAGTTTTGCGTTGTTTTTCATGGGGAAAGAGTGAGAGATGCTGATGTTGTAAAGACTGGCTACTTTAAAGCCTTGGTATCCTTAAAGAGAGACCGTGCCACTGAGGAACTGAGGCACATACCTAGCACTATTAGACTTGGTGGAGCCACAGGCACTGTCTTCTATGTGGGTCAGCCTAGGAGATGCAGGAAATGTAATTTGGAGGGGCACTTGGCTAAGGACTGTACTGCACCTTTCTGCACTAAGTGTAGAAACACTGGACATGAAGCTGTTGATTGTGTGGCTGAAAAAACGTGCAATCTTTGTGGCTCAACTGAGCATGAGTTTAAAAACTGCCCCTCCGCCTATGCCTTTAAAATCAAAGCTGCGCGACTAGAGCCACCTTTCACTCTCCACCAGAGTAGAGGGAGGTCAATGGAAGATGTAGAGGAGGAGGAGGAAGAATTAATCAGGCTTGGTTTGGAGGAGGAAAGATTAGCTCTCCAACCTGGTTTATCCTTGTCTGAGGCAAAGGTGGATTTAACTGTGAAGCAAGACACCTCTGGGGAAGGTGCTTCAGTTTTGGCGGGAAAACAAGCAGGTGCAGTTGATGAGGCTGGGAACTGCATGGAAACTAATGAGGGTGATTCACCAGGTGCCCCTGATCAACCAATCATGGCTCCCACACCGGATTTAAATTTGGCTGTCCAATCACAGCAGACGTCCTCCAAAACCACTGGGGGGGGGGTTGGTGCCCAACATCACCTGGGTGCTACTGAAAGGAATGGTATCATCAGTGCTGGAGGCTCTTCTCTGATGTCCACCACAGGTGCAGCTCTTGACGCACCCCAGGTGCAACCTGTTCCACTTTCTGCTCCACAGCCACATGGCACTGTTATGGATGACAGTCTGTATGTTACGCCTAAGGTATTTTCCACTCCAAGCCAGCACTCCCTAGAACCTGCTTCATCTGGTACTGCAAATGCAGTTGGTACTCAGGATACAGTGTCTACAATTTACTCTACAGACTCTTGCAGTGAGATTGAGTATGCCTGTAATGCCCTGGAACACTCTTCTTTCTCTGACACTGCGGTTGCTGGTGAGGTAGTTGAGTGTGGCAAGGATGACATTTTTGTTGAGGAAGAGGTTGAATCTACCATGGATGTCTCAACCTCATTAAAAAGGAAGGAGAAAGAGGGTGATGACACGGAAGAGACTGGGTTTGAGAGCAAGGACTCTAGAGACTTGTGCACACAGGATGTCAGGCGTAATTCCCAGGCGGTGACAGGGGAGGATGCTTTTACCCCTGTGATAAAGCGGAAGACTAAGAAGAGGAATAGGAAATTGGACTGAAAGTACCATTTTACAATGTCTATGTTTTTCAGATATTTCCTGATGCTTCTCTTGGGGAGTATTAATGTTAGGTGCTTGGGTGATGATGTGAAAAGCTCATCAATTTTGGACTTTTTGAGCCTGCAAAAATTGGACATGATTTTCTTACAGGAATGTGCTATCCCAGAACTATCTAAGGACACAAAATTGCAACAAATGTGGACTTGTGGCCCTTCCATCTGGTCAGGCTGTAATTCTGACCGAAATGCGGGGATAGGCATTTTATTTTGTAGTAATGACTTTGTTGTTCAGAACGTTCAACATGTGGTTAAAGGGCGATTACTATGTGTGGATGTTACTTGGAATGGCGATGATTTAAGCCTTATTAATGTATACTGCCCGACATCATTGTCCTGCAGAAAGAATGTTTTGAGCTTCCTGCCTCAGCTCCTTTTATGCAACAGGAATGTTTTTCTAGGTGGTGATTTCAACTGTTTATTGGCTGTGGAAGACACATCCTCTTCTTCTGCAGTACACCTGGACGGTAGCTCTACCTCACTGAAAAGTATTATTTCTGATTTTCATTTGCAGGATTCTTACAGATTGTTGCATCCTAATGATCCAGGTTACACTTGGGTTAGTTCCAACTCTCCCACTAAGTCACTCATAGATTTTATCTTTGCAAGTCCCTCAGAAAAGATAGTTTCAGCCACTCTCATTCCGGTTTTCTTTTCCGATCATTACCTCATTTCACTTGGCGTCTCCATAGCAGATATACCTCTTAGAGGGAAGGGTCTGTGGAGACTCAATATTCTGTTGCTCAATGACAAGGCTACCCAGGATAAGTTTAGTTGCCATTACCAAAATTGGCAGTCCTTGAAAATTATTTTCCCCTCAGTCAGTGAGTGGTGGGAGGACATTAAGATCCGTATACGGTCCTTCTTTATTCGGGAGGGAACTAGAGTGGCTAGAGACAGGCGGTGTAGAATCAACCATTTGCAAATCCGGCTCCAGAATTTGTCAAAGCTATTGGAGCACGGTTTTGATGTACAGGCAGACATTCTATTGTGCAAGCAGAGGTTATCCTCCTTGTACCATGAATTTACTAAAGGGTTGATTCTCTGCAGTAGGGTTCAGTTCCTGGAGAACAATGAGACGTGCTCTAGGTTTTTCTTTCTAAAAGCGAGGGCTACTGGGAGAATTATAGATGCCATGATGGACTCCCATGGTACCATTCATACCACTACTGAAGGAATCCGAGACAGTGTGCATGCTTTCTATAGCTACTTATATGGGCCCAAAGTTTCAGACAATGCAACTGGGAATTTTTTCATGCAACATCTGCAGTTGTCTTTGTCTGAAGAGGATAAGGAAGTTCTTAAAGGGGACTTGGTGCTTGCAGACCTCAAAAGGGCCATGCTCAGCTTGCCTAAGGGGAGATCCCCCGGTTCTGATGGGATAGAGTTCTATGCTACATTTTGGGACTTAGTGGGCTCCGACTTGCTTGAAGTCTTTCGTTGTTCTATGAGGGAAGGATTGCTCCCCAATTCCTTGAGAGGTGGTTGCATAAGACTTATCTACAAGAAGAAAGGTGATAGAGCCGATGTAAAGAACTGGCGTCCAATCAGCATTCTCAATGTAGACTTTAAAATATTGTCTAAAACTTTGTTCCTTCGGTTGCGGCCTGTTGTTTCCACAGTCGTTGAATCAGACCAAACGTGTGGCATACCTGGGCGTAAGATAGCTGACAATTTATGTTTGGTTAGGGATGTGTTATCGTATGTCAAAGACCGTGGGTTATCTATGTGTTTGCTGAACCTGGATCAGGAAAAGGCTTTCGATCGGCTAAACCACTCTTTTATGTTTCAGGTTTTAAAACATTTGAATTTTGGTCCAACTTTTAGGTCCTGGATTTCTTTATTGTATACCAATTGTTACAGCAGGGTCATGGTCAATGGCATGTTGACTGCCTCTTTTCCTGTTTTGTCAGGGGTACGGCAGGGATGTCCTTTGTCCCCCCTCTTATTCATTTTGGCCATCGAACCTTTTCTTGCAACTCTGAGGGCTGATAAACTGATTAAAGGGATCCCTGTCCCTGGAGGTAGTGGGGTTTCTGATGTTGCCTCTGCTTATATGGACGATGTTTCTGTTTTTTGTTCAAATAATATTTCCATCCGGCAGGTTTTATGGTATTGTAGTAGGTTTTCCTTTGCTTCATCATCGAGGATTAACCTGGCAAAGAGTGAGTGTTTGTACGTAAACTGGAAGGAAGATAAGATGGATTGGGGCCTTAAGGTAGTGCAAGATCACGTCAAAGTTCTTGTTCTGTTTTTTGGTGAGGGTGGTAGCTTGCAGAGCTGGTCAGAATGCATGTCCAAGGTAAAGTAGAAAATTGCACTTTGGGGTTTGCGGTCCCTTACTATGTCTGGCAAAATACTTGTTGCAAAGGCAGAATTTCTATTGTGCCTTCTGTATATTGCAGTGGTTTACCCCGTCCACCGACACTGCCTTACACTGCTACAGAGGTGGGTTTTTCAGTTCATTTGGGGAGGAAAGCAAGAACAAGTGGCCCGCGTGACCATGTTAAAGCCTGTGGTTTTGGGTGGCAAGAGTGCTCCAAATATTGGTCTCGCTTTGCAATCTTTGTTTATTTGCACCATGATCAGAGGGAGTATTTGTCTGGATAAGAAAGAAAGGAAGTGGTCTTTTCTTGCCAGTTTTTGGCTGAATTTTCTGGTGTGCAGAACGTGGGGCATGGTTGTCTCAAATAGCATGCCTCATTCAGAATCATGCCCATTTGCTTACTTTTATGCCAGGAAATTCATTAGGACTCACAATTTACACGCAATTCCTTTGGGCTTGATCTCACCTAGGCTCATTCGCAAATCTCCTACTGGGGACCAGCAGCAGGTACCAGTCAGGGGGTTTTCGGACCTGGCTTCTAAAGCAATATGGGCAAATGTTTCTGTACGGTACCTTCATAATATCCATTGTGACCTGGCATGGTCCACAGCACATGGTTGCCTTCCTCTTCGTCTTTTTTTGTTTAGGAGACGATGTTCTAGGGCACCCTTTTGTGTCAGGAAGGGTTGTTTGGCAGAAGAATCTTGTGACCACCTCTTTTGGTACTGCCCTATGGCACAACAGGTGTGGGCTTTGGCGGAAGTATGGCTTTCATCCCTAAATTCTGATGTGGTTTTGTCTAGAGAGGGTGTGATCTTTGGCCTGTTCGTTTCCAGCTCCCCATGTCAGAAGTATTGGATAGTGGTAAATTGCTTGAAGGATGCTTTGTGGAGGGCTAGAAATCTTCTACTTTTCAAAGGGGTTGATCTCTCCCCACAAGTGGTCTATGCTCTTGGCTGTTCTTTGGTCCACGATTACTTGTGTAAAGATATATTTCTGAAGGGTAAGGTGACTACCTATTTGGAATGGTGTTTCAGTGATCATGGGTGATGGATGGTTTATTTTTTAGTTTGGGCTTTTTTCTAACACAAGAGTTGCTGTGTTTCTTGGGATTGATCTTTGTTTTTTTTTCTTTTATCCCATTGCTTTTAAACATTCCTGCTTTTAGTTTCTTTTACTTCGGAATGCATTAACATCTAGATGTTAACCTGGTGTTGGCCTTGGCACTGTGTGCGGTTTTTCACCTGGTCCAATGTCGTGCCACCTGAAACATGGATTGGCTAACATGTATTCTGTCTTTTAATGGTTGAATAAAGGTTTTGAAACTAAAAATAAAAAAATAAAGATTTCTAAAGTCCCAGTCCTGGTCTCACTGTCAGAGGCACAGCATAACATAGCATGCCAGACATGGCCATGCAAATCCTTGCCAAACCAACTGCCACTTCCCCACACTTCCTGTTTATGCATTTTCAAGACATAGTCAATAAGAGGCCTGACTTTGTCCTTTTCTTTTACTTCAAAATTCAATATGCTATCTTCTGACTGCAGCTAATAAGGGCTCTTTCACCTGCACAAAATTTTACCCTGCATTAAATCAACACTATTCAACCTATTTTATTATCTGCATGGCACCTTCCTTACATAATACAGCTCAATTCTGGCCCCCCTTAGGCCATATTTGTGCTCTCCAGAACACCAATTTGAAGAAACAACGAATACATTCATAAATGAAGATAAGACCTTGCTCCTATTTAAACTACTTGAGCAAAAGGAGAGAGGTGGCAGGTGGTGATGGGGGTGGCAAGATTTGTAAATGTGCCCAACTAATGCAATCAAAAAATGACTTAAATTGTTCCTGTATTTTTTTAAAGTAAAAATAATCTTTTTACGTGCAAAAAATCAAGTACTGTATATTTTTTCCATCTAAACATACTTTAACGGTGGTGGCAGGATTCGAACACCTGTCCAGGGGTAGGTTCCTGCACCAAAAACACTAGACTTTGCCACTGAGCTACAGGCTCTTGATGGGTTTTAGTTGTGCAAGAGCCCCTATCAGCATCTGACAGGCCTTGGTGTCATTGCTTATGGCTGCCGCTGCACAGGACACATCATAACCATGATATAGGGAAGATTTGACCAGTTAGAGATAGGGAGCCTATCTGGTCCAGTGGATAAGTTCCTGCCTTCTACCCATACAGATAGGGTTCAATTCCCAGGCCTGACAGATAACACACTCAATCTCTCAGCAAGCATCTGTGCATTAATCACTTTTTTTATTCAGTTTTCCTTCCAAATCCTGCAACCCCTTCACCACAAATACAGTCCAATCATTCCTTGATACTCATTCACTCAGTCATTCCACTCCTCCATTCTACAGGCTCAACAAAAACCAACAAGAACAAGAGCTAGTTCAGCAAGCAGATTTAAAGCCTCTCTTTGGATTTATGTTGATGCTGCTGCCCTCCAGTAATGTTATATGGCAACTGCAGCATAATCACAGGATTGAGAAAGGGGCAGTCCTATGCAAATAATCTCCTCCCATGATTACTTCTCTGAGCTTCCGTAGTGGTACGATGATAGGACCTTCAACAAATGGTCTTCAGCAGATTTCTAAAGTTGCCAAATTGTCTTAGGCTAAGGATTGTTCCAGTCGAAGGCCTTCCGATAAGGACCCCACCCTCACTTAGCAGGTTCCAGAATTACCTGCAGTAATCCTCTATACAGAACATGGGCGTTCGTGGGCCTATGTGGATCTAATGTAAGGACTGCATGCTAAAACTGTGGTGTTTAAAGTCCCAGTCTTGGTCTCACTGTCAGAGGCACAGCATAACATAGCATGCCAGTCATGGCCATGCAAATCCTTGCCAAACCTACTGCCCCTTCCCCACACTTGCTGCATTATGCATTTTCAAGACATAGTCAATAAGAGGCCTGACTTTGTCCTTTTCTATCACTTCAAAATTCTACATGCTACCTTCTGACTGCAGCTAATAAGGGCTCTTTCACCTGCACAATATTTGACCCTGTATTGAATCAACACCATTCAATCTATTTTATTATCTGCATGGCACCTTCCTCACATAATACAGCTAAATTCTGGCCCTCCTTAGGCCATATTTGTGCTCTCCAGAACACCAATTTAAAGAAACAACAAATACATTCATAAATGAAAATAAGACCTTGCTCCTATTTAAACTACTTGAGCAAAAGGAGAGAGGTGGCAGGTGGTGGTGGGGGTGGCAAGATTTGTAAATGTGCCCAACTAATGCAATCAAAAAATGACTTAAATTGTTCCTGTATTTTTTTTCAGTAAAAATCATCTTTTTACGTGCAAAAAATCAAATACTG
Organism: Pleurodeles waltl; assembly: GCF_031143425.1. Taxonomy (NCBI): domain Eukaryota; kingdom Metazoa; phylum Chordata; class Amphibia; order Caudata; family Salamandridae; genus Pleurodeles; species Pleurodeles waltl. The sequence goes on along the minus strand of NC_090448.1, from coordinate 690,763,832 downwards.
TATTTTTTTTCTCCATCTAAACATACTTTAACGGTGGTGGCTGGATTCAAACCCCTGTCCAGGGGTAGGTTACTGCACCAAAGGCACTAGACTTTGCCACTGAGCTACAGGCTCTTAATTGGTTTTAGTTGTGCAAGAGCCCCTATCAGCATCTGACAGGCCTTGGTGTCATTGCTATTGGCTGCCGCTGCACAGGACACATCATAACCATGATATAGGGAAGATTTGACCAGCTAGAGATAGGGAAGCCCGTCTGGTCCAGTGGGTAAGTTCCTGTCTTCCACTCAGACAAGCAGCGTTCAATTCCCAGGCCTGACAGATGACACACTCAATCTCTCAGTGAGCATCTGTGCATTAATCACTTTTTTTTATTCAGTTTTCATTCCAAATCCTGCAACCCCTTCACCACAAATACAGTCCAATCATTCCTCGATACTCATTCACTCAGTCATTCAACTCCTCCATTCTACAGGCTCAACAAAAACCAACAAGAACAAGAGCTAGTTCAGCAAGCAGATTTAAAGCCTCTCTTTGGATTTATGTTGATGCTGCTGCCCTCCAGTAATGTTATATGGCAACTGCAGCATAATCACAGGATTGAGAAAGGGGCAGTCCTATTCAAATAATCTCCTCCCATGATTACTTCTCTGATCATCCGTTGTTGAAGTAAGCCTCAGCAAGGCCTACTAGTGCAAGGGGTTCACCTTTCTCTGCACAAAGTCCTCAGACCATGTGGGAAGAAGTTGGCACAGAAACTGGAATAAAAGACAAAAGTTTATTAACCTCATGAGGTGGTACTACAGTTCAAACAGCACCCTAGGGTAATGTCTGAAGTAGCACACTGAACTGAGAGAGCATGGTCCTTTTATGCCCACACAGGGGCTAAAAGGAGATGGTACAATTATGGAAACAAGACTTGTATACATGTAAGGTCATGTGGAAAATGCACAGTCGACAAGTAGGAGGAGCTAACAGTTTCCAAGGACTAACCGCTGCAGACCTTACTGAGCATGTGCGAAAGTAAGAGATGCTAAATATAACTTGTCACTAGGCAGATTTCAAGAGCAGTTAACAGAAAGGTAGGACAGAGCACATGGTGAGCACATGGCAGCATGTAGCAGAGAAAATGGCTGCCATGAATACAAAATGGATTCCGCAAAATGTTCACAATAGTTACTAAATACAAGATGTCTTCTGCTAATGCTTAATCTAATCACTGCTAAATTACAACAGACAACCCTTTCAGCATTAGCTGAAGACATTCGTCTTTCTGGGATAATCTAAATATTCATCCTGTATATTTATGCTCATCATTTCAGCTATTTCCTTATCTAACATATGTTGTGCCTTCATTTCTGTAATATTTCTTTTGGTAGGCATACAAGCAGTAATACACATGGAGCAGAACATTGGACCACACTGAATACAGATACAGCATGTAAAAAATATTGCAATTATTACACACAGGATAGTCAGTAGTTTCCAGCCCCAGGCGGAAACAAAAGCCCAAAACCATCCAGAAAAAGTCCAAGTACCAGTCTCTGTATGGATTTCTGCAGAAATTGTATGCAATTTAGATATTGCATCATATACTGAAGGTGAGTGATCTGGGATAAAAACACAACAACTACTAACGGTGATTCGACATGCACCACCTCGATCAGCTAATATCACATCTAGTACCATACGATTTTGGAGCGCTACAATCCTCGCAACTTGGAGCTCCTCAGTAATATTCCCAAGTGCCAGAGCTGCCTGATTGGTAACAGCTTCCACAACCCTAGTCAATTGTCTCACTTTCCTACTGTTTAACGCAACACCTACAAAGGGGAACAATCCTAAATTAAAATCAACATATTGTTGCAGGCTAGTATCCGTTTGGTCTACCTCATTTGTACTTATTTCCCTTTTATATCTATTGTTAATGATGTCATTGAACAGTTTTAAATCTCGGTGATATGATGCAGGAGCCAAAAACACAGGGGGTAATAGAAAAGATACATAACACACACCTGACCACCCAACAGGTAGTTGGTAATATCCATAGTTACCACAAACAAAATATGTATTATGTGAAGCTGTAAAACTACTATTATTTACACTCTCAATAGTTAAAATCAAGGTACAATCGCTTATCCCTACTGGAATTCGTCCAATGCTTCGTATACATAAATCTGCTTTAGTTTTTGTAACATAAATCACAAATTGTTCTTTCTTGTCAGAGTCTCGTATATTTGTGAAGACATATGGTATTGAAACATTGTCCGGTTGATACTCTTCCGATTCCCATTTAGTTCCTTTAGCTTGGGGATACCCATCTTTGTCTTGGTAGCACACTTTATGAAGGCGAAAAAGAAGTCCGCCCTCTGTACGTTTTCCAGATGCAAACAAAAGCATGTACCAAGCTTGACAAGAACCATTGTGTGAAAAAGGAAGAGGAATGAAAGGTGTTCCTCCTTTCTTTTGATGCGCAGGCATCATTCCACATACCCAACAGTTAGTAGTATTTGTAGCATTATGAGTATGATGCAACATCTGAATGAAAGTATTATTGAAGTACGATTGACGGTGCTTCTGCTCCTGATAGGGAAGTGTAAAGTAATAGTGATCCTCTGGTACTGGAGTAGTGGCAACAAAAAACTCACGAGCAGGAGACTTCTTTTCAATAAACCAGGTGATTGTTGCTGTAACCACCAAAACAACAACAAACCCCATAATACTAATGATCAATTTGTTATTCATTTTAGCAACAGTGATAATCGACCCTTTCAGAAATGAATTAAAAACAATCGTTGGAGCTCTTATCCCTGGGCAGCCGCTGATTTCTTCACCACGGGCCAAGACGGGTGTCACTACTCTAATGCACGGCTGATCCACCCCCCTTGCCACATTGGCTCTCCGTTTCACTAACCCAGGGCGGTAGCTCAATCAGTCTTTTCAAAACAATTTTCAGATTCTTTCCTTGGTCTCAAATTATATCGCGACACTCCAGAAGTCGTATGGTCCGGGAAGACCTCTGCAGATTCGTCAGGTGATATAGCACGGCCTTTCTCCGTAGTCAAAATCTCTTGATGATCGGTCAGCACAGCAGGTTCCACCAAGGTAGGTAGCACTCTCTTGCAGTGAGTACTATGGACCCAATTCTTTCGGTTCGTCACTCGAACTGCTGTCCTTGTCGGAAGGAGCACCTGTTCTGGGCCTCGCCACCTTGGTTCCAAGCTGCTTGATCTTTCAAAAGACTTAATCATCACCTGGTCACCAGGTCGGAGTTCATGGCCTTCACCTGTAGATCTGTCAGGAAGTGCTTCTCGAACCTGTTGATGAATAGAAACCAAATTGTCGGTTAACTGTGCCAAATAATCATTCATCAGGACACAAGGTACATCATATACAGATTTTGGTTTAGGAACTCCCCAAATATTCATTGGTCTCCCAAATACTACTTCATAGGGGCTAAGGCCAAGTCTGGAGTGTGGCACTGACCTAATAGACAATAATGCCAATGGTAATGCATCCGGCAAAGTTAAGGATGTGGAAGCCTGTATCTTCGCTAATTTCAGCTTCAATGTAGCATTATACCTTTCCACCAACCCTGCTGATTGTGGGTGGAAAACCGCATGGAACTTCTGTTTGATCCCTAATCCTTTCAGGACATACTTAATAACTTCCCCAACAAAATGAGGTCCGTTATCACTCCATAAAAGTCTGTAAACACCAAACCTAGGGAAAAATTATTTCAAAAGCACCTTCGCTGTGGTAATGGCAGTATTATCCTTTGTGGGGTATCCATTTACTGAAGGCACAAACCACCACCAAGACATACTTTAAATTGTTGCAGCGTTCAAGCTGAATATAATCCATTTGTAGAACTTCAAAAGGTGCAGTTGGTGTAGCAAACCCTCCTGCAGGAGTACGTGTCCCTTTTCCAGGATTGTATTGTAAGCAGATCAAACAAGACTGTACTACTCTCTTAGCTGTACTGGAAATTTCTGGATGCTCCCAAACTTGCGTAAGCAACTTCGTTATTGTTGAAGCTCCAACATGTGCCAGCCCATGTGCCATCTGAACCATAGGTTGTACAAAAGCTATAGGCAATTTCCATTTATCCATCTGCTTATTCCGCCAACAGCCCTCATCATCCAATTCTCCATCTTTAGACCATTGCTCACGTTCTTTCACAGAAGCAGATTTCTGTATATCTAATACGTCTTGTCTAGCATTATGCCAACGTTCAGCTTGTGACTTCACTACATACATAGAAGTAGTACTTCGCTGCATTGCAGTCTCACGTGCTACACGGTCTGCAAGAGCATTACCTTGCCCTATCTTATCGGTCACTTTCTTATGTACACTACATTTCACAATAGCTAGTTTATTTGGATATGTCAATGCAGTCAAGAGGTTATGCATTAATTCTCCATGCATTATCTGCATCCCGTGGGATGTGAGAAAACCTCTTTCCTTCCAAAGCAAACCAAAATCATGAGCCACTCCAAAAGCATAGCGGCTGTCTGTGTAAATGTTCACACTTAAATCAGTACTAAGCTCACATGCTCGTGTCAAAGCTATTAGTTCAGCTGCTTGAGCTGACTTCTGTGGTATACGAGCTGTCTCCACTACCGTGTGTATTGTGGTGATTGCATATGCAGCTGAGGTCGTACCATCTGGCAACTTCAAACAAGACCCATCAACCCACAGTTCCCCGTCTACATCCAAAAGGGGCGTATCTTGTAAATCAACACGACCCTTTGTCTGTTCTTCGGTAAGGAATATACAATCATGTGTTTCTTGTGACTGAGGCTGAGTCACCGGATATGGCAACAAAGTAGCTGGATTTAGTGTTGCACATCTCTTCAGTGTAATGTGAGGAGCCAACAATGTCAACTCATAACCTGTCATACGGGCGCTAGTTAAATGTTGTGTCTTTGTTTGATTTAAAAGAGCATCAACCGCATTGGGTACTAGCACCAACAGCTTATGTGACAAAACTATCCCTTCACTCTGACGTATTGAGACAGCTGTTGCGGCAACTGAACGAAAACACACGGGCAATGCTCGAGCAACAGGATCAAGTACTGCTGAAAAATATGCACAGGGACGCTGCTTATCGCCATGTGTCTGTACTAAAACTGACAATGCACATCCATCTTTCTCGTGTATGTAAAGTGCAAAAGGCTTCATGTAATCTGGAGTACCTAACACTGGTGCAGAACAAAGGGCTTGTCGCAGCTGCCGGAAAGCAGTCTCACATTCATCTGTCCATGGGAGGGGCATTGGAGTATCTTTAGTCAAAAGTGCTAGCAAAGGTTTGGCAATGTGTGAAAACCCTAATATCCATTGCCTACAAAAAGAAGTAAGACCAAGGAATGCACGAACATCTTTCTGAGTAGAGGGTACTGGTGTGTCTAAAATTGCTTGAATACGTTCTGATGTAAGTGCACGGCCCTCCTTAGACAAAAGGTGACCTAAATAGGTTACCTTTGGTCTACAATATTGCAATTTCTTTCGTGACACTTTATGATGGTGTGAAGCAAGAAAAGAAAGTAAGGACAAAGTGCACTTTTCACATTGCTCCGGAGTATCAGCTGCCAACAAAATATCATCAACATATTGTATGAGAGCCACACCTTCAGGCAAAACAAAAGAATCAAGTTGTCGTTTTAACGCCTGACTATAAATACTTGGGGGCATATTTATACTCCGTTTGCGCCGGAATTGCATCGTTTTTTTTTACGCAATTTCGACGCAAAACTAACTCCATATTTATACTTTGGCGTTAGACGCGTCTAGCGCCAAAGTCCATGGAGTTAGCGTCATTTTTTAGCGTGGACACCTACTTTGCGTTAATTATATGCAAGGTAGGCGTTCCCGTCTAAAAAATCGACTCTGAGGCATGTGCGTCGGATTTATACTCCCGGGCAAAAATCACGCCCGGGAGTGGGCGGGTCAAAAAAAATGACGTACGGCCGCTTTTGCGCCGTTTTTTAGCGCCTGCAAAAGGCAGGCGTTAAGGGACCTGTGGGCTCTGAAGGAGCCCAGAGGTGCCCTCCCATGCCCCCAGGGACACCCCCTGTCACCCTTGCCCACCCCAGGAGGACACCCAAGGCTGGAGGGACCCATCCCAGGGACATTAAGGTAAGTTCAGGTAAGTATTTTTTTAAAAAAAAAATTGTGGCATAGGGGGGCCTGTTTTGTGCCCCCCTACATGCCACTATGCCCAATGACCATACCCAGGGGACATAAGTCCCCTGGGCATGGCCATTGGGCAAGGGGGCATGACTCCTGTCTTTGCTAAGACAGGAGTCATTTCTATGGGGGTTGGGAGTCGTAAAAAATGGCGCAAATCGGGTTGAGGCGAAAAAATTGCCTCAACCTGACTTGCCCCATTTCTTGACGCCCAAGCTCCATTTTCCCCTACACCGGCGCTGCCTGGTGTACGTCGTTTTTTTTAACGCACACCAGACGGCGCCGGCGGCTAACGCCGGCTAACGTCATTCAATAAATACGGCGCCCGCATGGCGCTTCAGAATGACGTTAGCCGGCGCTCATTTTTTTGACGCAAAACTGCGTTGGCGCAGTTTTGCGTCAAAAAGTATAAATATGGGCCTTGGACTCTCCGCATAGCCTTGAAGAACTCTGCAAAATCTATATGATCGTTTATTCAAAGTAAAACCAAACAAATATCGGCTGTCAGGATGAATAGGGATCGAAAAGAAAGCATTCTTCAAGTCTATCACAGAGAACGTAGTTGCTGTCGGGGGAACCAAAGTAAGGAGTGTCGTGATGTCAGATACCACAGGATATTGTGGTATCACAATCTTATTGACTTCTCGTAAATCAATGATGAATCGGTAAATCCTAGTATCAGTATCCTTTTTCAGAATAGGAAGAATCGGACTGTTACAAACATTATACAGAACTTCCTCGACAACTCCAACTGCAATAAGATCATGCACAATTCGTGTGAGTGCTTCTTCGCCCTCCTGTGAAATTTTGTAATGAGGCAAACGTGGCAATACAGCTCCCTCCTTGACACTAATATGTACCGGTGAAATAATCATTTGTCCCACATCAGTATCTGAAGTAGCCCACAAAGTACTAGGGAGTGAAGCTAATGCAACATCCTCTTTAACAAGACAAACTCTTTCCATCACAGGATGATTATCATTTAAAATAACACGCACCCCTTCAGGAGAGCATCGTATTGTAGCCCTGAAATACTTGAGCATATCAAGACCCACAATATTGTCTGGTGTATTTGGAGAAAGCAAAAATGGACATGGAGCAGTAAATTTATCAACATGGAATGCAAGTGGTTGTGACAATGGGCTAGGGGAAGGTGTTCCATCGAAACCTATCGATGTAATGGTTAAGCCAGACAGGGGAGCCCTTGGAATCAATTGTTTAGACAAGGCGCTACGAGTAGCTCCTGTATCAACCAGAAACTGATCAGTAAGACCCAAAACATGTGCTGTAACATAGGGACCCCTCTGATCTACTGGAACTTCAACTGATTCCTTACCCCATCCTAGGCAATCCTATGCATAAGCAGAATCTTGGAAATCAGGCTGCACGTGATCAGACATCTGGTATTGGTTCCGTCTATCAAAAGTGTTAAACCCATCCTGCCCTCGTGTATTAGCATCAACCCTAGCATAATCATTTGTGCTTCTTCTAGGTCCTGAATATCCTGAGCGATTTCTCATTTGTCCCCGACCACGTGAACACTGCTGAACACGTAGTGCTGGACAATCGGCAGCCCAGTGCCCAAATTTCTTACAATACGCACACTGATCATCAGACAAATTCGAACGAGTGTAAGAAGAACCATAAGATCCACGTCCACCTCTATCTCTACCTCTAAAAGGCGGACCATAAGCTTGAGCCAACATAACCTTCGTCTTTAATTCTTTAATCTTTTTCTCCTCGCTACCTTTTGCTTCTAATTCCTGTCGTTCATAATACTGAGCCGTAGTCAAAAGAGAAACCGGAGTAGAGGTAGTCCATGAACTTTCACTAGCTTTTAGACGACTAGCTATTCCTGGTAACAGATTTGTAACATATTTATCGACGAACAAATGTCTGCCCGTATCATCTGACAATGACTGACCGCTAAAATCATGAAATGCTTCTTCAAAGCGTGTAAAGAAATCAGAGACCGATTCATCTGCCTTTTGTTTACAAGACGCTAAAACAGTCCAATCTATCTTTTTAGGGGGAATAATCGTTTTCAACTTAACTAATATGGCTGCAGGAAGATCTAGAATCAACTGATATGGCTTTTTCGCAGGTTCCCTATCCCCGTCCATCTGTTCTATTTCTTTCCATGATGCCCCAAAAACTGTACGATCATTAATTTTACGAACAGTTCTCCACATATCTGGCGGTAATATCAATCCGAAAAATAAATCAATGTCAGCCAAAGTCATAGTACAAGAACTAATTGCTCCCTCAACTTCCTCATAAAAGGCGGCTGGATTTTTCCGCGGGTCAGGTAATGCTGTTTTAAGTGCCATTACATCTGCCCTATTCCAAGGAGTATACACCCAATTATAAATAAAATAACCCTTAGCATCAACAGAAGTTTTATCATCATTTGTACCCAATCCTTTAAGTGGAACATACAAAGGCGCTGCCTCCCGCATTGGTTTCGCATGAACTATCATAGTCTTATCTGTTTTAAAGATGGAAGCTTGCGCCCCTACGGTCTGAGATTCTCGTGCAACTGCGTCCGCAGCCCATTTCTCTTCTTGCAAACGGACTGCCACAATACGTAATTTCATTAAACGCCTGATTGCATCAGCCACCTGGGAGAAAACAAAAAGACCATCACGCATTTGCTTATGATCAGCTGCTACATCTTCGGGCTCTAACTCATCAGAATATTTCCGATATAGTTCAATAACTTCTGAGCCAAATGCCTCAGTAAAATATAGCTGCTCCTTTTCCATCCACCCTTTCATGTTGTCTAAAAGTTCAGAAGCAGAAACAACGCTACGAATTGTTTTACGAGCAATAGATCTAAGCTCAGACGCACGGTCAGCAGGCAGCATAGAGCGACTGTCCCGCATCTTCTGTTGCTCCGAACTGGAGACTTTAGGTAACTCATGAGGGCAGAAGGGACGACATACGGAGGTGGAGGGCGATCTAGTAAGAATAAATCATCATGTGGTTTATTAAGGATAGGATAGAGAGGTTGCCTAACAGTGTATTGGCCAGTTACCTGTAGCTTAAGTTCTTTCTCTTCTAGCTCCTTTAAGTCATTTATTTCTTTCTTTCTCATTTCCAATGCTTTCACATATACATTCTTCCGCTGCTTTTTCTCAAGCAAGGCTTGCTCACGCTTCACTCGTCCACGCGCTTCTTTCTCCCACATTCGTACACAGTCAAACATATCTTGCCTAGACTTTCGCTTACACATACATTGTTCCACATACTCAATCTTTCGCAAATCAAATGACCCATGCATAGGCCAACGTAACTCAGGATCCGCGCGGGTGTATTTATTCCATAATGTGCTGTACATTATAGAAGAAAGACCATGTTTAACATACATATCTCTATTTGGCGTCCCCTCTGGGGGTGCCGGTTGCGATTCTTCCAATCTCAAATTGGTACCATTACAAAAGCAACACATCCTACGAAGTGCGCTAAAAACAGGCATGCCAAAAATAGTGCAGAATATGCAATATTATAATCAAAGTAGCACTTAAGGTGCCGTTCAAATCAAAATTAAATTGGAGAAAATTCTCCTCATTACCTGCCTATATAAATTGCAATTTATATATCAAATCCAAAGAATACAAATTGACTAGTCACCCAAATCACGAGAGCCACAGTAAGTAGTGCTAAACTACATTACCAAACACAGGCATCAAAACCCACAGCAAGTGCCGTAAAACGGCTCCTACCAATCACAGGGTGTCCAGGTTCCAACTGCCAAGTTCTAAAATCGACCAAATGGTCACTGCATGACGAATGAACAAAAAGGATCTCAGTTGAGGACCGGCGCCACCTGGATGGTCAAATCAGAGAGAATTGAAAAACGCTGTGGTTGCCAAGACTCGGGTCTCCTCAGGCATTGATCGTCCGCAGCGAGATTCCAATCCTTCGTCGCGACCAATCTGTTGGGCATCCGAGTCGCCGATGAGTCCCTGTTTGGGCGCCAATTTGTTGAAGTAAGCCTCAGCAAGGCCTACTAGTGCAAGGGGTTCACCTTTCTCTGCACAAAGTCCTCAGACCATGTAGAAAGAAGTTGGCACAGAAACTGGAATAAAAAACAAAAGTTTATTAACCTCATGAGGTGGTACTACAGTTCAAACAGCACCCTAGGGTAATGTCTGAAGTAGCACACTGAACTGAGAGAGCATGGTCCTTTTATACCCACACAGGGGCTAAAAGGAGATGGTACAATTATGGAAACAAGACTTGTATACATGTAAGGTCATGTGGAAAATGCACAGTCGACAAGTAGGAGGAGCTAACAGTTTCCAAGGACTAACAGCTGCAGACCTTACTGAGCATGTGCGAAAGTAAGAGATGCTAAATATAACTTGTCACTAGGCAGATTTCAAGAGCAGTTAACAGACAGGTAGGACAGAGCACATGGTGAGCACATGGCAGCATGTAGCAGAGAAAATGGATCCCATGAATACAAAATGGATTCCGCAAAATGTTCACAATAGTTACTAAATACAAGATGTCTTCTGCTAATGCTTAATCTAATCACTGCTAAATTACAACACCATAGCGGTACGATGATAGGACCTTCAACAAAGGGTCTTCAGCAGATTTCTAAAGTTGCCAAATTGTCTTAGGCTAAGGATTGTTCCAGTCGAAGGCCTTCCGATAAGGACCCTACCCTCACTTAGCAGGGTCCAGAATTACCTGCAGTAATCCTCTATACAGAACATGGGCGTTCGTGGGCGTTTGTGGGCCTACGTGGGCCTACTGTAAAGACTGCATGCTAAAACTGTGATGTCTAAAGTCCCAGTCCTGGTCTCACTGTCAGAAGCACAGCATAACATAGCATGCTAAACATGGCCATGCAAATCCTTGCCAAACCAACTGCCCCTTCCCCACACTTGCTGCATTATGCATTTTCAAGACATAGTCAATAAGAGGCCTGACTTTGTCCTTTTCTATCACTTCAAAATTCAACATGCTACATTCTGACTGCAGCTAATAAGGGCTCTTTCACCTGCACAAAATTTTACCCTGCATTAAATCAACACCATTCAACCTATTTTAGTAATACAGTGCAATTCTGGCCCCCCTTAGGCCATATTTGAGCTCTCCAGAACACCAATTTGAAGAAACAACGAATACATTCATAAATGAAGATAAGACCTTGCTCCTATTTAAACTACTTGAGCAAAAGGAGGGAGGTGGCAGGTGGTTGTGGGGGTGGCAAGATTTGTAAATGTGCCCAACTAATGCAATAAAAAAATGACTTAAATTGTTGCTGTATTTTTTTAAAGTAAAAATAATCTTTTTATGTGCAAAAAATCAAATCCTGTATTTTTTTCCATCTAAACATACTTTAACAGTGGTGGCTGGATTGGAACCCCTGTCCAGGGGTAGGTTCCTGCACCAAAGGCAGAAGACTTTGCCACTGAGCTACAGGCTCTTGATGGGTTTTAGTTGTGCAAGAGCCCCTATCAGCATCTGACAGGCCTTGGTGTCATTGCTAATGGCTGTCGCTGCACAGGACACATCATAACCATGATCTAGGGAAGATTTGACCAGCTAGAGATAGGGAAGCCCGTCTGGTCCAGTGGGTAAGTTCCTGCCTTCCACTCAGACAAGCAGGGTACAATTCCCAGGCCTGACAGATGACACGCTCATGGGCATATTTATACTTTGTTTGCGCCAGAATTGCGTCGTTTTTTTTTTACGCAATTCCGACGCAAAACTAACTCCATATTTATACTTTGGCGTTAGACGCGTCTACCGCCAAAGTCCATGGAGTTTGCGTCATTTTTTAGCGTGGACACCTACTTTGCGTTAACGATATGCAAGGTAGGCGTTCCCGTCTAAAAAATTTACTCCGAGGCATGTGCGTCGTATTTACACTCCCAGGCAAAATTCACGCCCAGGAGTGGGCGGGTCAAAAAAAATGACGTACGGCCGCTTTTGCGCCGTTTTTTTGCGCCTGGACAAGGCAGGCGTTAAGGGACCTGTGGGCTCGGAAGGAGCCCAGAGGTGCCCTCCCATGCCCCCAGGGACCCCCCCTGTCACCCTTGCCCACCCCAGGAGGACACCCAAGGCTGGAGGGACCCATCCCAGGGACATTAAGGTAAGTTCCGGTAAGTATTATTATTATTATTTTTTGTGGCATAGGGGGGCCTGATTTGTGCCCCCCTACATGCCACTATGCCCAATGACCATGCCCAGGGGACAGAAGTCCCCTGGGCATGGCCACTGGGCAAGGGGGCATGACTCCTGTCTTTGCTAAGAGAGGAGTCATTTCTATGGGGGTTGGGAGTTTAAAAAAATGACGCAAATCGGGTTGAGGCGAAAAATTTGCCTCAGCCTGCCTTGCCCCATTTTTTGACGCCCAAGCTCCATATCCCCCTACGCCGGCGCTGCCTAGTGTATGTCGTTTTTTTCCACGCACACCAGGCAGCGCCGGCGGCTAACGCCGGCTAACGTCATTGATTAAATACAGCGCCCGCATGGCGCTTCAGAATGGCGTTAGCCAGCGCTAATTTTTTTGACGCAAAACTGCGTTAGCGCAGTTTTGCGTCAAAAAGTATAAATATGTGCCTCAATCTCTCAGCGAGCATCTGTGCATTAATCACTTTTTTTTATTCAGTTTTTCTTCCAAATCCTGCAACCCCTTCACCACAAATACAGTCCAATCATTCCTCGATACTCATTCACTCAGTCATTCCACTCCTCCATTCTAAAGGCTCAACAAAAACCAACAAGAACAAGAGCTAGTTCAGCAAGCAGATTTAAAACCTCTCTTTGGATTTATGGTGATGCTGCTGCCCTCCAGTAATGTTATATGGCAACTGCAGCATAATCACAGGATTGAGAAAGGGGCAGGCCTATGCAAATAATCTCCTCCCATGATTACTTCTCTGAGCTTCCGTAGTGGTACGATGTTAGGACCTTCAACAAATGGTCTTCAGCAGATTTCTAAAGTTGCCAAATTGTCTTAGGCTAAGGATTGTTCCAGTCGAAGGCCTTCCGATAAGGACCCCACCCTCACTTAGCAGGGTCCAGAATTATCTGCAGTAATCCTCTACACAGAACATGGGCGTTTGTGGGCCTACTGTAAAGACTGCATGCTAAAACTGTGATGTCTAAAGTCTCACTCCTGGTCTCACTGTCAGAGACACAGTATAACATAGCATGCCAGACATGGCCATGCAAATCCTCACCAAACCAACTGCCTTTTCCCCACACTTGCTGCATTATGCATTTTCAAGACATAGTCAATAAGAGGCCTGACTTTATCCTTTTTTTTCACTTCAAAATTCAACATGCTACTTTCTGACTGCAGCTAATAAGGGCTCTTTCACCTGCACAAAATTTTACCCTGCATTAAATCAACAAGATTCAACCTATTTTATTATCTGCATGGCACCTTCCTCACATAATACAGCTCAGTTCTGCCCCCCCCTTAGGCCATATTTGTGCTCTACAGAACACCAATTTGAAGAAACAACTAATACATTCATAAATGAAGATAAGACCTTGCTCGTATTTAAACTACTTGAGCAAAAGGATAGAGGTGGCAGGTGGTGGTGGGGGTGGCAAGATTTGTAAATGTGCCCTACTAATGCAATCAAAAAATGACTTAAATTGTTCCTGTATTTTTTTTAAGTAAAAATTATCTTTTTACGTGCAAAAAATCAAATACTGTGTTTTTTTCCATCTAAACATACTTTAACGGGGGTGGCTGGATTCAACATCCTGTCCAGGGGTAGGCTCCTGCACCAAAGGCACTAGACGTTGCCACTGAGCTACAGGCTGTTGATGGGTTTTAGTTGTGCAAGAGCCCCTATCAGCATCTGACAGGCCTTGGTGTCATTGCTAATGGCTGCCACTGCACAGGACACATCATAACCATGATATAGGGAAGATGTGACCAGCTAGCAATAGGGAAGCCAGTCTGGTACAGTGGGTAAGCTCCAGCCTTCCACCCAGACAAGCAGGGTTCAATTCCCAGGCCGGACAGATGACATACTCAATCTCTCAGCGAGCATCTGTGAATTAATCACTTTTTTTTATTCAGTTTTCCTTCCAAATCCTGCAACCCCTTCACCACAAATACAGTCCAATCATTCCTCAATACTCATTCACTCAATCATTCCACTCCTCCATTCTACAGGCTCAACAAAAACGAACAAGAACAAGAACTAGTTCAGCAAGCAGATTTAAAACCTCTCTTTGGATTTATGTTGATGCTGCTGCCCTCCAGTAATGTTATATGGCAACTGCAGCATAATCACAGGATTGAGAAAGGGGCAGTCCTATGCAAATAATCTCCTCCCATGATTACTTCTCTGAGCTTCCGTAGTGGTACAATGATAGGACCTTCAACAAATGGTCTTCAGCAGATTTCTAAAGTTGGCAAATTGTCTTAGGCTAAGGATTGTTCCAGTCGAAGGCCTTCCGATAAGGACCCCACCCTCACTTAGCAGGGTCCATAATTACCTGCAGTAATCCTCTATACAAAACACGGGCGTTCGTGGGCCTACATGGGCCTACTGTAAAGACTGCATGCCAAATATGTGATGTCTAAAGTCCCAGTCCTGGTCTTACTGTCAGAGGAACAGCATAACATAGCATGCAAGACATGGCCATGCAAATCCTTGCCAAACCAACTGCCCCTTTCCCACACTTGCTGCATTATGCATTTTCAAGACATAGTCAATAAGAGGCCTGACTTTGTCCTTTACTCTCACTTCAAAATTCAACATGCTACTTTGTGACTGCAGCTAATAAGGGCTCTTTCACCTGCACAAAATTTTACCCTGCATTAAATCAACACCATTCAACCTATTTTATTATCGGCATGGCACTTTCATCACATAATACAGCTCTATTCTGGCCCCCCTTAGGCCATATTTGTGCTCTCCAGAACACCAATTTGAAGAAACAACAAATACATTCATAAATGAAGATAAGACCTTGCTCCTATTTAAACTACTTGAGCAAAAGGAGAGTGGTGGCAGGTGGTGGTGGCAAGATTTGTAAATGTGCCCAACTAATGCAATCAAAAAATGACTTAAATTGTTCCTGTATTTTTTTTAAGTAAAAATAATCTTTTTACGTGCAAAAAATCAAATAGTGTATTTTTTCCATCTAAAGATACTTTAACAGTGGTGGCTGGATTCAATCCCCTGTCCAGGGGTAGGTTCCTGCACCAAAGGTACTAGAGTTTGCCACTGAGGTAAAGGCTCTTGATGGGTTTTAGTTGTGCAAGAGCCCCTATCAGCATCTGACAGGCCTTGGTGTCATTGCTAATGGCTGCCA
Source organism: Pleurodeles waltl (assembly GCF_031143425.1). Lineage (NCBI taxonomy): Eukaryota > Metazoa > Chordata > Amphibia > Caudata > Salamandridae > Pleurodeles > Pleurodeles waltl. The sequence goes on along the minus strand of NC_090448.1, from coordinate 690,748,340 downwards.
CTGCACAGGACACATCATAACCATGATATAGGGAAAATTTAACCAGCTAGAGATAGGGAAACCTGTCTGGTCCAGTGGGTAAGTTCCTGCCTTCCACCCAAACAAGCAGGGTTCAATTCCCAGGCCTAACAGATGACGCACTCAATCTCTCAGCAAGCATCTGTGCATTAATCACTTTTTTTATTCAGTTTTCCTTCCAAATCCTGCAACCCCTTCACCACAAATACAGTCCAATCATTCCTCGATACTCATTCACTCAGTCATTCCACTCCTCCATTCTACAGGCTCAACAAAAACCAACAAGAACAAGAGCTAGTTCAGCAAGCAGATTAAAAACCTCTCTTTGGATTTATGGTGATGCTGCTGCCCTCCAGTAATGTTATATGGCAACTGCAGCATAATCACAGGATTGAGAAAGGGGCAGTCCTATGCAAATAATCTCCTCCCATGATTACTTCTCTGAGCTTCCGTAGTGGTACGATGATAGGACCTTCAACAAATGGTCTTCAGCAGATTTCTAAAGTTGCCAAATTGTCTTAGGCTAAGGATTGTTCCAGTCGAAGGCCTTCCGATAAGGACCCCACCCTCACTTAGCAGGGTCCAGAATTACCTGCAGTAATCCTCTATATAGAAAATGGGAGTTTGTGGGCTTACGTGGGCCTACTCTAAAGACTGCATGCTAAAACTGTGATGTCCCAGTCCCAGTCCCAGTCCCAGTCCTGGTCTCACTGTCAGAGGCACAGCATAACATAGCATGCCAGACATGGCCATGCAAATCCTTGCCAAACCAACTGCCCCTTCCCCACACTTGCTGCATTATGCATTTTCAAGACATAGTCAATAAGAGGCCTGACTTTGTCATTTTCTATCACTTCAAAATTCAACATGCTACCTTCTGACTGATGCTAATAAGGGCTCTTTCACCTGCACAAAATTTTACTCTGCATTAAATCAACACCATTCAACCTATTTTATTATCTGCATGGCACCTTCCTCACATAATACAGCTCAATTCTGGCCCTCCTTTGGCCATATTTGTGCTCTCCAGAACACCAATTTGAAGAAACAACAAATACATTCATAAATGAAGATAAGACCTTGCTCCTATTTAAACTACTTGAGCAAAAGGAGAGACGTGGCAGGTGGTGGTGGGGGTGGCAAGATTTGTAAATGTGCCCAACTAATGCAATCAAAAAATGACTTAAATTGTTCCTGTATTTTTTTTCAGTAAAAATAATCTTTTTACGTGCAAAAAATCAAATAGTGTATTTTTTTTCCATCTAAACATACTTTAACAGTGGTGGCTGGATTTGAACCCCTGTCCAGGGGTAGATTCCTGCACCAACAGCACTAGACTTTGCCACTGAGCTACAGGCTCTTGATGGGTTTTACTTGTGCAAGAGCCCCTAACAGCATCTGACAGGCCTGGGTGTCATGGCTAATGGCTGCCACTGCACAGGACACATCATAACCATGATATAGGGAAGATTTGACCATGTAGAGATAGGGAGCCTGTCCGGTCCAGTGGATAAGTTCCTGCCTTCCACCTAGACCAGCAGGGTTCAATTCCCCGGCCTGACAGATGACACACTCAATCTCTCAGCAAGCATCTGTGCATTAATCACTTTATTTATTCAGTTTTCCTTCCAAATCCTGCAACCCCTTCACCACAAATACAGTCCAATCATTCCTCGATACTCATTCACTCAGTCATTCCACTCCTCCATTCTACAGGCTCAACAAAAACCAACAAGAACAAGAGCTACTTCAGCAAGCAGATTTAAAGCCTCTCTTTGGATTTATGTTGATGCTGCTGCCCTCCAGTAATGTTATATGGCAACTGCAGCATAATCACAGGATTGAGAAAGGGGCAGTCCTATGCAAATAATCTCCTCCCATGATTACTTCTCTGAGCTTCTGTAGTGGTACGATGTTAGGACCTTCAACAAATGGTCTTCAGCAGATTTCTAAAGTTGCCAAATTGTCTTAGGCTAAGGATTGTTCCAGTCGAAGGCCTTCCGATAAGGACCCCACCCTCTCTTAGCAGGGTCCAGAATTATCTGCAGTAATCCTCTATACAGAACATGGGCATTTGTGGGTCTACTGTAAAGACTGCATGCTAAAACTGTGATGTCTAAAGTCTCACTCCTGGTCTCACTGTCAGAGACACAGCATAACATAGCATGCCAGACATGGCCATGCAAATCCTCACCAAACCAACTGCCTCTTCCCCACATTTGCTGCATTATGCATTTTCAAGACATAGTCAATAAGAGGCCTGACTTTATCCTTTTTTTTCACTTCAAAATTCAACATGCTACTTTCTGACTGCAGCTAATAAGGGCTCTTTCACCTGCACAAAATTTTACCCTGCATTAAATCAACACGATTCAACCTATTTTATTATCTGCATGGCACCTTCCTCACATAATACAGCTCAGTTCTGCCCCCCCTTAGGCCATATTTGTGCTCTCCAGAACACCAATTTGAAGAAACAACTAATACATTCATAAATGAAGATAAGACCTTGCTCGTATTTAAACTACTTGAGCAAAAGGATAGAGGTGGCGGGTGGTGGTGGGGGTGGCAAGATTTGTAAATGTGCCCAACTAATGCAATCAAAAAATGACTTAAATTGTTCCTGTATTTTTTTAAAGTAAAAATAATCTTTTTACGTGCAAAAAATCAAATACTGTGTTTTTTTCCATCTAAACATACTTTAACGGGGGTGGCTGAATTCAACACCCTGTCCAGGGGTAGGCTCCTGCACCAAAGGCACTAGACGTTGCCACTGAGCTACAGGCTATTGATGGGTTTTAGTTGTGCAAGAGCCCCTATCAGCATCTGACAGGCCTTGGTGTCATTGCTAATGGCTGCCACTGCACAGGACACATCATAACCATGATATAGGGATGATTTGACCAGCTAGCAATATGGAAGCCACTCTGGTACAGTGGGTAAGTTCCAGCCTTCCACCCAGACAAGCAGGGTTCAATTCCCAGGCCTGACAGATGTCATACTCAATCTCTCAGCAAGCATCTGTGCATTAATCACTTTTTTCTTGCAGTTTTTCTTCCAAATCCTGCAACCCCTTCACCACAAATACAGTCCAATCATTCCTCGATACTCATTCACTCAGTCATTCCACTCCTCCATTTCACAGGCTCAACAAAAACCAACAAGAACAAGAGCTAGTTCAGCAAGCAGATTTAAAGCCTCTCTTTGGATTTATGTTGATGCTGCTGCCCTCTAGTAATGTTATATGCCAACTGCAGCATAATCACAGGATTGAGAAAGGGGCAGTCCTATGCAAATAATCTCCTCCTATGATTACTTCTCTGAGCTTCCGTAGTGGTACGATGATAGGACCTTCAACAAATGGTCTTCAGCAGATTTCTAAAGTTGCCAAATTGTCTTAGGCTAAGGATTGTTCCAGTCGAAGGCCTTCCGATAAGGACCTCACCCTCACTTAGCAGGGTTCAGAATTACCTGCAGTAATCCTCTATACAGAACATGGGCGTTCGTGGGCCTATGTGGGCCTACTGTAAAGACTGCATGCTAAAACTGTAATGTCTAAAGTCCCAGTCCTGGTCTCACTGTCAGAGGCACTGCATAACATAGCATGCCAGACATGGCCATGCAAATCCTTGCCAAACCAACTGTCTCTTCCCCACACTTGCTGCATTATGCATTTTCAAGACATAGTCAATAAGAGGCCTGACTTTTGTGGTACTGAAAATTCTGGACCCGTGTTATAAACATCGTCGTATCACAACGATTTTGGTATCAGCAGACCGAGAATGATTAGAATAGTATGCACAAGCATTGTATTCATATTCGGGTAACAAAATCACCCGAATATCAGAGTTTCCGTCCTGAACCCTCGGGTTCCATTTAAACGACAGCCATTTCGTGATTGCCCTCACATAGGCCTATGACTAATGCCGAAAACGAGTCTGAAGGACACATACATCTTTGCTGACTCCTCTGTGACCTGGGCAAGCTGACTCCACTGCCTGAAGCCAAACCTCTTCGGACAGTTTCTTTCCCAGTGGCCGAATAAGATTAGTATCAAGGCACAACACATCATAAAACCTTTCATCACACACAAACCATGCCTAATCTTACACATACCTGTCCCTGTTTCTTTCTTTATGACTTGCTTTACAAGGAGGAGGTGCCTGTTTATATTGGGGGTCTGTCGATATCTGATGAAAGTACTGAGCCTTGCCGGGTAATTGATTGAGGGCTGGACAAACTGAAATATGGGCTTGTCATCATAACCCTGCTATTTCTTTGTAGTGAAAATATGTGAATGGTCAACTGTAAAATAAGGAATGTTTGCCCAAAGCATAATATTTTGTATAAAAGAGAAGGTTAGCTTTGCAAGAGCAGCAGTCTCCTGAGAATATACACTGTGTTGTACTTCTAGGATACCTGTTACTGGCTGCAGCCAATAAACAAGATCTTTGACTTCACCAAGAAGACTCTGTGTTTCTGTAGTCTGAAACAGGAAGGACTCGAAGTCTTAGGGTGTGTTCCCTGGCACCACTGGGTTCTGAAAAACCCAGTACTTCAGTTGGCGCCCAACGTGGGGCATATTCAGCGGTACCAGTCCAAGCCAGAGGTTCGTGAGGAGCTTCGTGTGAAAATTCTGGAGGGAGGCCGCCACTTCATCGACCCCTGTATGTCGACGTGGTCCGAAAGTCTTTGCTGCGAGGTTCCCCGCTTCCCGACGGCTACGAAGGACTGCTGCCCTGACTATCGCCCTGTTTGGGACCCTTGATGATTTGGTAGAGCGAAACGATAAACGAGTCTTCTGGTGACGTCATCGATACCTCAGTTAAGTATAAGTGGAGCGTCTCCCAGTCCTTAGTTTGGTTCTTAGTTTGGTATCCCCTTGGGATCTTTGATTTGGAACTTGCAAGTACCAAAGCCGAGGGATTCGTGTATTCACGAGGCTATCGTATTCGATAATCCTTTGAAGTTTGAAGCTAGACTGGAGAGCGAAGATGCCTGGTCTTAGCAGACATGGAAATTTGTTTTGTCTTGGTTATAATAGGGATTCCCGATTGGAGGACTCGTGTCCGGTTCCTCCGATTGGAACTCCAACCTATGAGCTATATGTGAAACATGGCATAGGCCCCCTCACATATAATGAAGTATGGATCCGATACACCAGGAAAGATGGTGTTTTAAAATGGCCCCAATATGGTAGTTTTGACACAGAGATTCTGGATAATCTGGAGGTTAAACTTTTTAAGAAGAAAGCCCGGCCGGCGATGTTTGACTCTTTCCACCTATGGCGTAAGGAAGCCAAACAGAAGGAAATTAAATCAGCAAAGAGAAATAAGAGGGAAGAGGGTATCTCGATAATGCAAGCTGCCATGCAGTTTAAAGATGATGAAGAAGAACAGATGAATGAGCAGTTGCACAGGCAACGTAAATTGGTGACTGATAAATGTTATCCAGTTTTTCCGCTTCTTCAGCAAGATGCAGCAAAAGAACTTGAGAAAGATCCTTTAATGTCACACTTGTTGAGTTCGCCACCCCCTTATGCGCAGAATGCTACTGCACCCCGCAACCTTTAGCTGTGCAACCTCCGGTTATTGTGCCTCAGGTTCTTCAACAGCCGCCAGATCCTCTTCAGTTGGCTCCTACTACTATGGCGTCGCCCCTTCAAGGGCCGCTGACTTCGCTACCTGCTCCATCTGTACCTCCTGCGACTACTTTATGTACTACATCGACTGCCTCTTCTGGTATTCTTCCTGATACTGCCTCTGCGTCTGCTTCTGCGTCTGCCTTGCCTCCCTCTGTTTTTCCTCCTGTTCTTTCATCAACTTCTCCTTCTGTCCGACAGAGAACGACAGATACTGTTGCCAGCCTTATATTTCCTCTCTTTGGGTCGTCTGGTGTGACCCCAGATTCGGAGCGTAAGCAGTCGCGTAGTCAACTGCCTAATTCTCAAGAGAGAGAAATGTTTGACCGTATGGCGCGTAAATGGGTTGTTTACCCTTTAAGATACGATGCAGAGTCTGTTATTGATGTCTTCCGTCAATGGGAAGCACCGAAACAAAGATACGTTTTTGAGAAAATGTGTGCTTTCTTTTGTGAGGAATTGGAGGATAATGATTTGGAAACAAATCAGCCTGATTTGTGCCGTGTACGGTTTGAGTTTGAAAAAGGCACGATTGTGGGTCCAGATGTTGAGAAAGCAGTTGCGATGTTGTTGTCCTTTAGGAATAAGGATCCTTCTCAGTCATTGTTCCAACATGACTCCTCTGTTAAAAAAAAGGTGCGACAGTACCCAATGAGAGAAGTCCCTCCGGTATGGAAGGACGCCGTTGCGGCTGATGTTGCTAATCAAATTGATGCTGTCCCAGCTCATTTTCAGCGTGTTTGGGTACATGTTCCGTGGAAGCGAACTGAAGTTTTAGCCCTTAAGCAGTCTTTGCCTGATCCCCGTAAAAACCCTGCAGGGTATTATAAGGAATTATCACAGACTGCAGACTCATGCATTATGAATTTAGCCGACATAGATATGTTATTTGGGAATGTTGTTCCACAGCCTTTGTGGGGATTGATTCGCCATACAGATCATGCGCAAGAGTTAGGTGACTCATGGGCTAATATTAGTGCTGCAAATGATAGACAAGTTGGTGGTGCCAAGCCTGAGCCTTTGGTAGCAGAACTGCCTGCTAGGATCATTACTTACATGAAGACTTTAATGCCTGCGATGCGTGTGAATTGGGATAAATTGTCTGCGTGTAAGCAGAAGAAAGATGAAACAGTGTCTGATTTCTTCACCAGGTTTGAGGAAACGTTTATCGACCACAGTGGTCAAGATATGAGTACAGAAGGTGGTCAACGGTTGTTCGTCGACAAGTTTGTGCACAATTTGCTTGCCGAGCTGTGTAAGAAATTGAAGGATTCAGAGAGTTCTTGGGCCGTTTCCTCTTCAGCACAAATATTGGCTACTGCACAGTACTACGAAAATAGGGATAAAGATGAGAAGGATAGAGCAGACAAGAAAACTAAAGAATTAAAGACGAAGGTTCTTTTACAACAGGCGTATCCGCCACGTGGTGGTCAGAGTAACTATCAGCAACCTCAACAGTTCCAGAGAAACTCGCAAAGGTTCGAGTTTTCTCAACCACGTGTTCCTGTAGGTCCCAATCAGTGTTCATATTGTAAAGAAGAGGGTCATTTCAAGTATAGTTGTCCTATTTTGTTACAGCGTACGAATGGTGCTTCTGGCACAAGAGGTCGAGGTGTTCAACAAGCTCCTAGAGGTAGAGGACGTGGAAGTTTCCCCCAGAACACGCGTTCCTTTCCGTCTCAAAACTCAGTGAATAGTTTTGACCAGCAACATAACACGTCTGGTAGGACGGCTCAGTACTATGCTGACGACTACTATGCAGAAGATGAGAACTTGGAAGGTAATAATTGCTAGGACAGCCATACACGAAGAGAGGGAGTTTTTTTAGTTCCAGTAGATCAGAATGGACCTTATGTTAAGGTGATTACCTCAGGTGTGTCAGAGCCTTTTCTGTTGGATACTGGTGCTACAAAGAGTTCTATTGTGCACTCAAAACTCCCTGGCGCACCTTTGTCTGGCGAGATTAATGTTTCAGTAGGTTTTTCTGGCACCCCGGTTAGGAACCCGATTTCTGGTCCTATGTCCCTTTCTGTTGGACCTTGTGAATTGGAAGGACCCCTTATTCTGACGACAGGTTGTGGTGAAAACTTGTTAGGATTGGATTTGTTGAAAAGATTGTATGCGACATTATATTGTTCTCCTTCGGCAGTACAACTTACACTGGGTAGGAAAATGGTCTCTCCAATGTATTTGTCGAAGGATAAACTTCCGACCGAATTGTCGTTTCTTCCTGTTATCATCTGGGCTACTGGTCCTAATGATGTGGGTCTTTTGGAAATACCGCTTTATGTTGTGACATTGAAAGCCAATGTTAAATTACCACGCATTCAACAATTCAAGATCTCTAGTGAAGGTGAAAAGGCGTTGCTAGAGATCATTTTTGATTTAATTGAAAAAGATGTAATTGATGAGACAAGAGGCAACGTTTGTAATAGTCCTGTTCTGCCTGTTTTGAAACATACTGACCCCTCTATGCCACCTGTTTACAGGCTCATGATTGATCTTAGAGAGGTAAATAAAATAATTGTGCCACAGTTTCCAGTTGTTCCTGATATCACTGCCCTATTGACTATGATTCCATCTTCCGCCAACTGGTTCTCGGTGATTGACTTAAAGAATGCTTTCTTCAGGATCCCGATTGCCGAGGAGAGCAGGGATATTTTTGGCTTCAGTTTAGGAGGCCGAAGTTTCCGCTTCAAACGCGCTCCAAAAGGCTACTGTGAAAGTCCATCAATATATAGTCAGGCTTTAAAAACACAGCTTGATGCAATTGTTTTACCTGACGGCGCTACCCTTATTCAGTACGTCGATGATTTGCTAGTAGATACTGAAGAGATTTGTAAAGAAGCCACCTTGTCGTTGTTGCGTCATTTATCTGATTTACATCACAAAGTGTCCCTTTCAAAACTGCAATATTGTCGACAAGAAGTGACCTACTTAGGTCATCTCTTATCGAAGGAGGGAAGGAAACTGACCTCAGAAAGAATTCAGGCAATTGCAAAATTAAGTGTGCCAAGGACACAGAGAGAAGTACGTGCTTTCTTGGGCATTACATCATACTGCAGACAATGGATACTGAATTTTTCTTTGCTGGCCAAACCTTTGGTAGCAATTGACCTATAAAGATACACCGAACCCCGTTCCGTGGTCTGAAGATTGTCAGAAAAGTTTTTCCGAATTGCGTAATGCATTGTGTTCGGCTCCTGTGTTGGGTACCCCCGACTACAGAAAGCCCTTTACACTGTATGTCCATGAGAAAGAGGGTTGTGCATTGTCAGTGCTGACACAGTCTTTTGGAGACAAGCAGCGCCCATGCGCATATTTGTCGTCAACTTTGGATCCGGTAGCTAAAGCATTGCCGAGTTGCTTGAGAGCCACAGCGGCAGCAGCTGTTTCTATTCGACAGTCTGCTGGGTTAGTGATGAATAATATGTTGATTGTGATGGTTCCACATGCAGTGGACACGTTGTTAAACAGGACCAAGACACAGCATTTAACTAGTGCTCGATTGTCAGGTTAGGAGTTGACACTGTTAGCGAGTCATGTGCACATAAAGAGGTGCAATACGTTGAATCCAGCCACGTTATTGCCGATTTCAGTAGAGACAGATGATGTTGAACAACATGATTGTTTTCTTAGGACAGAAGAAGAAACGAAAGGGAGAGTAGATCTTAAAGATACTCCTCTTGTAAAGTGTGATGGTACCTTATGGGTGGATGGTTCATGCTTCAAGCTTCCGAATGGTGATACGACTGCAGCATATGCTGTCACAACTTTGCATACGATTGTTGAAGCTGTACGTATACCACATAATTCAGCTCAAGCAGCAGAGCTGATTGCACTTACGAGAGCGTGTGTGTTATCGAAAGGAATGAAAGTGACCATATATACCGACAGCCAGTATGCGTTTGGTGTGGCCCATAGTTTTGGACGATTGTGGAAAGAACGTGGGTTCCTGACTTCGCATGGAGCTAAAATTCAGCATGGTCAGTTGGTGAATGAGCTTCTTGAGTCACTGACCTTGCCATTACAAGTTGCGATTGTGAAATGCAGTGCACACAAGAAGGTTACTGATGATGTCGGTCGTGGCAATGCATTTGCTGACGAAATCGCAAAAGAAACAGCAAAAGATGTGATGAATCGAATGTATGTTGCAGGCCCCGCAAGATGGGTTGGTGACGTTGGAATATGTGAAGATGCGATAGAGGGTGTGAAGTCTCTTCAAGCTGAAGCTTCAGAGAAAGAGTTGAGTGTGTGGAAAGAAAGTACGGGTAAATTGGATGAAAATGGTTGTTGGGTTGACTTGTCAGAACATCAGCGATGGTTGTTACCCGATGCGTATGTGCTTGCAGTGGTGACAATGGCTCATGGAATGTCCCATACCAGTGTGAAAGGGATTTGTAAGTTGTTGGCTCCAGTATGGCAAAATGCTGGAATTCCTAAATGTGCAGAGAATGTGGTCAAGAATTGCATGGTGTGTCTGAAATACAATCCTTGTAGGGGAACCCCAACTCCAGCTGGTCATTTTGCGCCTCCAACGTATCCGTTCGAGGTTTTGCAGCTAGATTTCATCCACATGGAAAGGTGCAACAATCTGAAATACGTACTTGTTGTTGTTTGTGCTTTTTCAAGATGGGTAGAAGCATATCCCTTAAAAGACAACACTGCCTTATCCACAGCTAAAGCCCTTGCCAAAGAATTCTTCCCTAGGTTTGGAATGCCGAGAATGGTCTGGAGTGATAATGGGAGTGAATTTGTGGGTCGAGTGATGAAAAAAGTATGTGAGGGGCTAGGTATCCAGCAAAAATTCCACGCTGCAAATCACCCCCAATCAGCTGGACTAGTAGAGTGCTATAATGGCACGCTAAAACTGAAGTTGGCAAAGATACAAGCGAGCTCTGGTCTTAAATGGCCTGACGCTCTGCCTCTAGCACTCCTATCAACAAGAATGACTGTGCATTCGCGAGTGGGACTTAGTCCCTATGAAATTGTGTTCGGCCGCCCGGCCAACATATGGGGAGTGCCAAGACCAACAAAATTCAGTGAGATCGAACACCCTGTACTGCTTGATTATTTGTATGAATTGACGGCTATATTGCGTGTTCTACACCAACAGGTTCACGATACTCTGCCTCAGGTCTCTGAAGCTCCAGGACATCTTATCGATCCTGGATCATGCGTGCTGGTCAAGAACTTCCAGCGGACAAAGAATGACCAGCCGCGTTGGACCGGCCCCCACCTCGTCCTTCTCTCAACACGATCAGCTGTTCGAGTGGAAGGGAAAAAGAACTGGATCCACGGCGTACACTGCAAGAGGGTCCCTTTTCCTCTACCGTACGACCGGTGGGTCCAGGAGGGGATCGCTGACTCTGAGACTGAGACTGTGCCTCGTTTTTTGCCATCTAGCAATGCACGTGTAAAAGGAACAATTTCTGAACGAGAAAGTGACAATAATTTGCAAGGAGCTGTGCCACCGTCAATTCGATTGAACACTACAGAGCCTGAACTCTTGTTCCAGAACCAGACAGTACCTGGAAAAAGCCGTTATAATTTAAGACCAAGAACTAAGGACAAATAATTTTTTTCCCGTTCCTTTGCTATTTTTTTGAAAGTGCGGCTCTCTCATCTGAGAAACGTTCTTATTTTAGTTTTTTTCTTTTTCGAACCGCCATCCGGGTTCAGCTGTAGGGTCGTGGTTGCCCAAGTCTTTGGAGTGCAGCTGAAGACGTTAGGTCGACAGTTCTGGTCGGTCTAAGGGAGTTGCCCTGGACTGACAGAAGCATTCCCTAGCATAGAACACCCTACCACCACGAGCAGCAATTAGAGACGATGGAGTTTAAAGCCAGAATGTGTATAATAATGACAAAGAAACGATTTTTGATATTATGTATTTTCATGTTGCTTAGTGTAATGACGTTTTTAATAGGATATGTTTTATTCTCTTTTCAAGTGACATTTGCACGCATTACACAGCCCATACCTCCTTCTACTGTTTCCTCGCATTCTTTTCACCCCCTGCCTGAACACGAGTCTGCCAGAAGATTAGAATTTGTCAACAATTCATTCATTCAGCTTCTACACCAACACCAATTAGTAGTGAACACAACTAACTGTTGGGTGTGTGGTCTTCTGCCTCATACTACTGATAAAGGTATCCCTTATCTGGTCCTACCTTTCAGCCATAATGGTTCTGTGTGGGCATATAGAACGGTGTTCATATACGCGTATGAAGCCAACCCCCTACGTTCTGTGAAAGATAATCCTAAGAATAGTGCTCTAGCTAAGGGTATAGTAGATATGATTAGGGAAGATATTTCCTATGAGACTATCCCGAGAGATGAGACACTAGCATATATTGGATGGAACATAACAGGATATGGAGTTACTCTGAGTGGGAACCAGCGAGCAAAGAGATCCTCCCCGATTTGGATTGTACCCCATCAGGGTCACCTATGTCTGCAAGGTAATGGCAAAAATCCCAGAGCTCAGTTAGGGAAAAGTATCTGCACTGAAACATATGTTTTCGCGTCTCAGACTTCTCCTTCGTTCTTAGCAGCTAAGGGTACCTATTTCATCTGCCATAATAGAGCCTATACATGGTTGCCCCCTGACTTCTCAGGCACATGTTTTGTTTCGTTCCTGTTACCTCCCACCTACACGGCCGCGGCAGATTACCATAAGACAAGGATAGTTAGAGGTGTCATAAGTAAAGAAGACACTACAGGACAAGAATTTGGAGATTTCGTAAAGGGTTTTCTGCCGTTTTGGGGTCCTATGGTTAACAGCAGGAACATAAGGCAATTGACAAGGGTGGTTGAATCCACGGTAGTTGAAACCGCCGGTGCCCTTAGTAATTTGACTGCTGAGCTCCAGTCGGATCGCCTTATGACTCTTCAGAACAGGGTCGCATTAGACGTCATACTTGCAGACCGAGGTGGGGTATGTAAAGTGATCCAATCAAGTTGCTGTGTTTTCATCCCAGATAACGCTCCGACAGTCTACCAGGCCATTTCCAAAATTCATAAGAGCTCCGAGTCTATTCACGTGGATAAAGGAGATTGTCAATTGATGGGATGCTTCTGGGAGCTGATATCCGCCTGGGGATGGAAGACTCTGGTAGTCATTGGGATGATCTTAGCCATTTTATTCCTGTCCTGTCTGTGTGTACATATTGCTCCTGCAATATGTGGCCTCTGTGCTACATCGTGTGTAAGGAAACCTGTATCAAAAGACGAGCTAAGTAATAGGATGATGCTACAGCAACATCTCAATGACTTTATGAATATAGACCTGGACTCAGATTAGCGTGAGTATAGGTTATTGCCTATGTAAGGGCAAAAGGAGGGTCTGTGGTACTGAAAATTCTGGACCCGTGTTATAAACATCGTCGTATCACAACGATTTTGGTATCAGCAGACCGAGAATGATTAGAATAGTATGCACAAGCATTGTATTCATATTCGGGTGACGAAATCACCCGAATATCAGAGTTTCCATCCTGAACCCTCGTGTTCCATTTAAACGACAGCCTTTTTGTGATTGCCCTCACATAGGCCAATGACTAATGCTGAAAACGAGTCTGAAGGACACGTACATCTTTGCTGACTCCTCTGTGACCTGGGCAAGCTGACTCCACTGCCTGAAGCCAAACCTGTTCGGCCAGTTTCTTTCCCAGTGGCCGAATGAGATTAGTATCAAGGCACAACACATCATAAAACCTTTCATCACACACAAACCATGCCTAATCTTACACACACCTGTCCCTGTTTCTTTCTTTATGACTTGCTTTACAAGGAGGAGGTGCCTGTTTATATTGGGGGTCCGTCGATATCTGATGAAAGTTCTGAGCCTTGCCGGGTAATTGATTGAGGGCTGGACAAACTGAAATATGGGCTTGTCATCATAACCCTGCTATTTCTTTGTAGTGAAAATATGTGAATGGTCAACTGTAAAATAAGGAATGTTTGCCTAAAGCATAATATTTTGTATAAAAGAGAAGGTTAGCTTTGCAAGAGCAGCAGTCTCCTGAGAATATACACCGTGTTGTACTTCTAGGATACCTGTTACTGGCTGCAGCCAATAAACAAGATCTTTGACTTCACGAAGAAGACTCTGTGTTTCTGTAGTCTGAAAAAGGAAGGACTCGAAGTCTTAGGGTGTGTTCCCTGGCACCACTGGGTTCTGAAAAACCCAGTACTTCATACCCTTCCCACTTAGGGCGACAAATTCAAAAACAACAAGTGATGGAAGGAATGCTGAACCTTGTCAAACATTCACCCCCAGTCACAGATCTGGGTTTAATCCATCGTTTTTTTGCTGCCCATGCCATTCCAGTTTGGACCCAGCCATATGCAGATCAGTCTTGACCCTGTTCCCCATGGGAACAGTCCAGCCCGAACTGCTAGGCCAGGTCTTCCCTGGACTGAAAACGAGCATCCTGGGACCGGTTTCGGGGTTTCACCCCTCATCAGCCAGGCTAGCTTGAATCCAGTGGCATGGGAGGCACGGGACCCACGTCTGGGCATACCCTTCCCACTTAGGGTGACAAATGCAAAAAACAACAAGTGATGGACGGAATGCTGAACATTGTCAAACATTCACCCCCAGTCACAGATCTGGGTTTAATCCATCGTTTTGAAACCGGTCCCAGGATGCTTGTTTCCGGTCCAGTGAGGACTTGGCTTGGCAGTTCGGTCTGGACTGTTCCCATGAGGAACAGGGTCAAGACTGATTTGCATATGGCTGGGTTCAAACTGGGGTGGCATGGTGAGCAAAAGAACGATGGATTAAACCCAGATCTATTACTGGGGGTGAGTGTTTGACAATGTTCAGCATTCCGTCCATTACTTGTTGTTTTTGCTTAAACAACATTTGGCCTGCTTTAGTATAAAAGCGAGCATGTGATATTTGTCTCGAAAATTACTGGTTAATGAGCTATGAAATGCTCAAAACAGTAGAAAATGTGCTGTTATCAAATGTTCCACCATTCCTATACTTCCTAGTAGGATAAAGGCAATATCACAATGTCTCAAACACCATTTGGCGTAATTTAGCATACAAGCGAGCAAATTATATTTGTCTTGAAAATTAATGGCTAATGAGCTAGGAAATGCTTCAGAACAGTACAAAATGTGCTTTTATTAGATGTTCCACCATTTCCTATACTTCCTAGTAGTTTAAATTCATTATCACTTTCTAAGCTCAAATAAGCCTTTTCCAGCGATATTCGTGCTCCCCTACGGCAGAAAATGCAAATATTTGAATCTGGATTGAAGTCAATGAAAACAGCGTTTAAATGCCGCGGGGAGTGTTTTAAACATCATTTGGCTTGCTTTAGCATACAAGCCAGTAACTGATATTTATCTTGGAAACTTATGGCTAATATGCTAGGAAATGCTTCAGAACAGTAGATGTGCTGTTATCAAATGTTCCACCATTTCTATTGAGGTACTGGGTTTTTCAGAACCGGTACTGATCCGGTAACCCAGTGGTGCCAGGGTACACCCAAAGACCTCGGGTACTTTCCTGATTCAGACCACAGAAACTCAGAGTCTTCTAGGTGAAGTCAAAGATCGAATTTATTGGCTGCAACCAAGTAACAAGCGTCCTAGAAGTACAACAGCACGGTTTGTATGTTCTCAGGAGACTGTGTTTCAATGCAAAGTCAGGTTTCCTTATATACAGTTTTTTAAGCTTCAGGCAAACATTCTTGACATTTTGGTTGGTCATTCAAATGTTTTCACTACAAAGGAAAAAACAGTGTCATGATGAAACCTCATATTTCATGTCATCCAACCCATAATAAATTACCCGGCAAGGCCTAGTATTTTACATCAGATAAGTGTGGACCCCCAATAAAAACGGGCACCTCCCCCTCGTAAAGTAAGAAGAAGGAAAGAGCAGGTGCAGGTGTGAGCAAGATTCGGCAGGGTGTGTGAGCAATAATAAGGGTTTTATGGCATGGTGTGCCTTGATGCTATCTGATTCGGCCACTGGGAGAGGGACTGACCAAACAGGTTTGGCCTGAGGCAATGGTTCCAGCTTGCCCAGGTCAGAGAAAAGTCAATCAAGGTGTACGTGTCCCTGGAATCAAATCTGACTGTATTATAAGCCTATGTGAGGGCAACTTTTAAAAATGGCTGCCGTGTATAAAATGGGAACCACGAGTGCAGGACGAAAATGGCGATTTCGAGGTGAAAACCCTGCTGGAATTGAGCGAAAATGCTCATGCTTAGTGTACTAGTCATTATCGGTCTTTTGATATTAAAATCGTACTGCTGTAGCAAAGTAAATTACATGGGTCCAGAATATTTAGAACCACAAACCCTCCTTTTGCCCTTACATAGGCAATAAACCTATTCTCATGCTAATCTGAGTCCAGGTCTATGTTTCTAAAGTCGTTGAGATGTTGCTGTAACATCATCCTAGTATTTAGCTCGTATCTTGGTGCAGGTTTCCTTATGCATGATGTAACACAGAGGCCACATATGGCAGGACAAAGTAAGGAATACCTCTATCTGCAGTAGGTGGCATAAGATCACACACCCAACAATTAGTGATGTTCACTACTAACTAGTGTTGATGCAGAAGCAGTACAAAAGAATTGCTTACGAATTCTGATCTTCTAACCTGCTCATGTTCAGGAAAAGGGTGAAAAGAGTGCAAAGAAACAATAGTAGGAAAAGACATAGGTTGGGAAGTGGGTGCAGAAGTCAATTGAGCAGAGAAAAACAATCCCACCCATAAATGAAAACGTCATGTTTAAAAGACACTAGAAAACACGTTATTAAGAACATATAGACAACGGGAGAAAGTAGTGACCACTATTACAAATGAAATAATAATTTTTCACAACCCTAACCAAAAAGCAAATCCTAAAATTATCTAGTAACATTTTTAGGGCTCCTCTGCATTTCAGTAATTTTGGTATGTTCAGGTGGAACAGTGGTGACTCTCTAAGGTGCTCTAAGGTGAAAAGGGGGTACTCTTTCCACAGAAAATGGACTTTATTCTGCTTTTACTAAACAGAATAGTACTTTAAAACAATGCCAGCAAAACAATCAGTCTCCTAACACCTAGTCTATACAATCACACGGAAACCTCTTGTGAAACCAACTATGCCCAGAGTCCGTTCAAAAAGCCTTTCTGGCAGGCTTCTATTGTCCATCAAATTTTCTTTTGTTGTTTTCTTTCGCATGGGCCTCTCAATTCAGGCCTCTTCGTGAGAAAAGTACTGCTTAGTTGGAGTGCCCTCCTGGCAAACACCCACAGCTCACTCGAAAGTCTCAATGTCTTAAAGCAATGCACCAGTGTCTCTCCTCTGTGGCAGACACTACAAACAATGTGCTCTTCATTGATCAAGGGCACAAATCATCTTGTGCAGACCCAAGCACCATTAATTGGGAAATAGCTCAAGCTCAGCAGCACTTTCAGACTCCAACACTCATTATTTAGTGTCAGAGGACGTTCAAACTGCTCTTTCATGGGCACCACAATATAGTGCCTTTTTCCAAACTTGAAATCTCCGGTGAACTGCCCTTCTTCCGTTGGAGCAAAGAAAAGGGTGTGTGTGGCCAAAACTCAGGCCTAGGGGCTCAAGGGATTGCACACTGTCAGAGGTTACCAGCACATGACAGGTAGAGAAATGAAACCTCAAAACAGCTCTGCCATCAACAACAGGAATCCTTCTCTTTAGCTCTTTTACACTGAAACTTTGGTTTTGTGATGTCCAACGCCATCTGATGGAGCAAGTACGATACCATGCGCTGGCGATCGCTATCCAGCTTTGCTACTTTCTTGGTGCTGAGACCGTATGGCCAAAACGTCCGTTTTTCATCTGTAGCTGTCACTGATGGGAATTAGGCTTAAATCAATGTCCTGCAGGTTATTATGACTTGATACCCGCAGAATCTAGTGACGTAGGAAATGTGCCACAGTTGTTAGTTCCCTTCAATTTAGTACAAAAACAGTTCATGGTTTTTAACAAGGGGACTGCAAGCGGGCATAAAATACAAAGACAAAGGCAGAAGGGCAAAACAGGGTCTCTAGCATCTTTAATTGGGTTCTCTCCATTATTCTCTGCCATCTATAGCTACATGAGAATTCTATCTGAATGGATTTCCTCACACAGTGGCATTGTCTAATGGGGTAAACACATATTTTCCTCATTGATTAAGTCTAGGTGTTCCTCCTTATCTTAGAACATCTCAATAGAGAAATCACATGATACCGATTATCAGGGACATGTAGAAACCTTCCTTTAAAAACTGTGCATCAGGTGCACTATGCAATACACAGGCTAATAGTCAAATGTGCAAACAAAAAGACAAGAACTAGAGGGTCCTGATATTTGCATGATTAGGACACATCTGATCCCACCAAAAATTAAAGTAGCATGAACAGAAGGGAACCGAAAACCAAATTAAAATAGACATTGAAAATTTGTCATGTTCAAAAAGGTAAACATAAGATATCTCCTATTGAGATGGAAAACTTGTCTTACTATAATATTGAGTCAGTTAACCAGTCTATCGCTACCCTGACAGTCAGGCTGGAAAAAATTGAAGCAGGCCTAAGGCAAATTCTTGAAAACCAGTCTGGTCATACCAAAGGGAATTATACATAACATGGGGGTCCCTGGTACATCACTGCAGTCTGGAAATGTGAACCTGAACAATACATCAATAATAATAAAAGGTCTGACTGGTGAAAGGAATTTGAAAAAGAGAAATGGGACTAGGACATAGCTAAAATCTCAATAACTAAGCATGATGCGACATTGGTCAGGGGAAGTAACAAAAGAAAAAATCTATAGGAAGAACAAAAAAATTATTTGGGTGATAGTCAGGCATGTGACACAACACCGAGAGTACGGGTGATACACAAAGGCCAAAGTTACACAAATTTTAACTCTACCGTTGGTGACTACACCATATACGGTACTCCTAGCTAATGTTTCAGTTCCTTCTTCAGGAAAAAATGAAAACCTGGTTTTCTTTTTAAGGAACAAAAGCCATATGCTACTTAGGAAACAGAACATCATTAACTAATGTAATATAGAAATTAGGCCACCTTGAGTCACAGATCTATAATTTCATCCTTAGGTCCAATCAAGGCTACATAAATGTAGGGCTGCCTGTTCCTTTAAGGGAAGGGGCAGTAACGTGACTAACTGCAGGTGACACACTTTGATCCTGTATATCTCTTTTTATTTTCCTTCAATACCATTATAGCCAAATAGACATGCACTGGTGAAGTGTTGTCTCTTATGTTCACAGCATGAAATATCATTATCTGTGGAATTTAGTAACCAGAACAAGTTCAACCAACTGTTGCGTAGCGATGGGCATCGTCATGACCATCCCCTCACAACACAGGGGAGCTTGTAATAGTATCAAAAGCAGCAACAAACATGCAAAAAAAACCAAATAAAAAATAATAAAAACGCACAAAACGTCAAGCTATCAGATATACTTGCTGTGTATCAAACACAAAAAGTATAGACAAAACAATAGCATGGGTGAATAAGCGGTGACACACAACACCATGTCATGTACTTTATGCACTGTAAACCTGCAGCCCAAAACCCAATATTTGGGCATGTTTAATTTGTCAGGTTTAAAATCCTTACCCTCCTTTTGACAGTAGATCACCAGGCAATGGAAATCTACTGTCAAATATAACTTTACTGTTTCTCTTCTAACATACAGGACCAGCAAGAACAATTCATGATAGGACCAAATACACGAAAATAAATTTCCATTACTTAACTGTTACCCTCTTGTCAGTTACTTCGCAACATCAAGCCACCTTAGTTTTACCTTTCTAAAAATAAAAATTGTTACACTGACACTCCATATTAATTTGGCACCTACAATTTCCACTGTGAAAAATAAGTCTTAATTGGTAAATCGTTCTCATTAAGGCATGTAGCCTTCAAAATTTTAGAAAAGGGCTGCATCTTATTTTCTGTCTAAGACTTAATGCAACACTTCGTTTTCTGTCAAATAAAAGCAACTAGCAGGCATCATTTTGGCCCATATTTATACTTTTTGATGCAAAACTGCGCCATCGCAGTTTTGCGTCAAAACAATTTGCGCCGTCTAACGCCATTTGGATGCGCCATTCGGGCGTCAAATTTATACTTTGACGTACGGCGGCGCAACCAACAGGTGGGAGTCATTATTTTGTGACGCAAACAGCGTCGGTCTGTCGTAAGGCAAACCCACGTAAAAGTGACGCAAATCACTGTGGGTCGATTTACGACAGCGCTATCGTGAATACGCCGTTTTTTTTCACGCTATTGCGTGACATTTTTGCGCGAAAACTGCACTGACAGGAGAGGAGACCCAAAATGGATCCCAGATGCCCCAACAGACCCCAGGAGGATGAGAGCAGACCAGGACCCAGCCAGGAGGAAGCACACAGGAACCAGGACATGTTAAAGAAAAAAAGAAAGTGTCGCTTCAGTGCAGAGGAGCAGGAAATCCTGGTGAAAGAGGTGACGGAACACCAGCACCAACTTTTCATATCCTCAAAATTGCCACTCAGTAGGAGAGAGGCCATCTGGAAAGAAATTGTGGACAAGATAAACAGTGTGGCTGAAGAACGCCGGACAGTTACCGAGTGTAAGAAACGCTGGCATGACTGTAAACGTAGGACCAAAGAGAAAATGGCCAGGAACAGGAAGGCAGCAATGCAGACTGGAGGGGGGAGTCCAGCACAACAGGAGGCTCTGGACCACATGGAGGAGATGGTCGCAGCCGTCATCCCAGAGGAGATCGTCACAGGGATACAAGGACTGGACAGCGCAGACTACCACGACACTACGCACATGCAGGGTAAGTCGCATGGGGACTTACAATGCAATAATGGGGACTGTAAGCAGGGGGGGATACCTACTACACAATGCATGTAACTTAGCACATATATGAAGTGGCATGGGGAAAGGGGCACGGCAGGGGGGAATGCCCAGTACTGACCATAGCCGGGCCACGACAAAATACTGCCACCACTACAGTCCCATGGGGACATCCTGTAATTACAACAAGAGAGCCAAGGGAAACCAGTGACAGGTGGGAAGGACACTACCCTGAATCCACATCCAGGCACTTGTTTTGCACAAACTATTCCCCATCAACTAGGTCCCTACCTGTAATGCAGTAGCAAATACAACAACTGCAACTTAACTGCCACCACAGTTGACAATAACACCTCTCATCTCTGGGCAGCTATAGTACCAAATGGCAGGAACCCCACCCTGGAACATACATTCCTAAATTAGGGGGTGAGGATGACATCTGCAACTACTCCTAGAAATAAGACAAAGCTACCAGTACACTTAAATGCCGAATGTCCATAACTGACACATACATAAGCCTAAGTAAACAGCAATAGGAGCCACACAGCACTAACGACACACACATGCTGCATACATCAGGGTCCCTCACGTGCCTGCCTAACAATGCTACATCACAAATGTCATACTGCTCAGACAACAACATTGACGAGGGGACACAGGCAACCGGTCAATGAAACACATCTGCACAGTCTAACCAAAAAATAGGACATCCATACGATAAACAAGCCAATCCAGTAAGACACACGAGACCCCATCAGATACAAACATCAACAATGTTTACATCCATACCACATCCTAACATTGACATACATAGGTCATGCCACCTAACATGTACAGATCATGCAATGTGAATAAAAAGTGTATGGTGCAGGGCCTGTGAGGCAAGTGTGCTGGCAGGGCAGTCACAACACCCACAGTCAGTCAAAGTGTAGCGTGGCAAGTGAAACGTATACTTTGCGCAATAGCCTCAGGCTGGAGGCCTTTGTGCATCTTACCCTGAATGTACTTATACTCATTTGCTCACATCTAAGTGCCTCAGAGCACTTTGCACTAAATGAATCTCATTGCCCTTCCTATCAGTTAATGTAGCAAATAGTCAGTCCTAAGGTGTTGGCAATTAGTCAAATCACCCTGTTTTGCCTACTTCTGCACTGGAGTTTGCCAGAACATATTCACTCTGTGCCCCAGTCAAGGATACCGTCTGGTTCGTTGATGATAGATGTGGTAGGGGTTAAGGTTTGCCATTCCTGCGTAGGGAAACTTTGTCATCACCATGAAATATGTCTTTTAAATTCACTTCCTCGTCCCAAGACACGCATGGGGGAGTTTACAAACAGAAAATCACATCTAGATGCTGCCTGCCTTGCTGCTGATGCACAACCAGATCCCAGCCCATTCCTCTGATATGAGGGATGATGTCTCCCCTGTGATTCAGACAGACAAGCTCCAAACTTAACATGCAGTGCTATATATAGAACAAGCAGAGGGAGAGTAGAAACTGTTAGGCACCATGATAGCTGTGTACCAATGTATTACTTTCCTGCGGACTATTTCAGTTCTAACTGTGTGTATTGTTTTGGTTATTGGGGCTCACACCGAAATTCCTACAAGTCAGTTGTACACTGAAACTTCATATCCAACAAATACTGTCTGTGTCATTTGTGTATGGGAACAAACCGGAAAAGATAGAAATGTGTAGGACCTGAGTGACCACCACTTCCCTGAGAAGTCCCAAAGATGTCATGGGCTTGGACTTCTAAACATTCCTCTGTTGTGGGAGACCAGAGGCACTGCTAGTCTGTCTGAGCTAAATACAATATCTGGGTGACAGAGTTATTTACAAGTGGGTCAAACTTAGTCCCCCACACCATTAGCTATCCTGCTGCCTAGAAAGCCAAGAATCACATGTAGGATAATGAGAGCCCACCCAAACAAATGTCCCTCCATAACAATAGTGAAACACCGAGAGAGGAGTAGGACAAAAAAATGCATATTCCAAAATAATTACAAATCAACACCTAGAGATGTCCTGGCAGGCATGTCTGATAGCTCCATATCATATATGTGACACACAGGTGGGCCATAGGCCTACAACAATGCCCTATGACAGACAGCAGATACCAAGACAAAATCAGAGTACAAAGTAAAGGCATCCAAAGGCTTGTATCTTAGTGCTAAATGATCTCAACACAGACACACTAATTGTACCCTGTTTCTTTGCAGAGGAACACGGATCTCCTGCCGATATGCCTGTCCATGAGTTCCCTGATGACATGGATGACGAGAACATCAACCTCACACAAGAGACCATTGACATGGTCCTCGAAAGCCTCCAAACCCCCCCTTCAGTAACAAGGAGGAGCCAAGATGAAGCAGCCACCACAGTAGAACCACCCGCCACCCCAATTGTAAGACCTGCCAGCTCCAACACAGCTGAGGACTCTGACGACACTGGCACCAGCTTCGAAAGAACAGTCGTTGGGGTCCAGCGGGAGCTGGCCAAGGAGGTGCGGGTGGGGATGCAAACTATGGCAGCCAGCCTTGAGGGGGTGCGTTCGTGCATGCTGTCAACTGCTGATCAGGCAGCTGCAATGCAAGCCAGAACATCGCTGTTGGAGGAACTTTTAGTAACACAGAAGGCAATCTGCACAGCTGTCATACAGTTGACCAAACAACTCCAACAGCAAGCCAGTCAGCGTGTGCACGAATGCAACATCGAACCCCTCAGGGCAGACCTGGCTGCCTACCATCGGGATGTGGCTGCCATTCTGAAAAACCAGCACGCTCTCCTTGCTGCAGTACTGCCCTTCATAACTGGACAGGGATTAGCCCCCGGGATGTCTGCCTCCATGTCTTCTGACACTGAGGTGTGTGTTGCCCCTTCAAAACCAACAACAACAAGGACACACCAGGCAACACACACATCAGAAGAAGAAGACATGGAACAGATAACATTCACACGCAAGAGTACCCGGAAGCCCTAGTCCCTGCACCATGCCCCACTCTGACCAAGGTCCTACGTTTTGACACATGCCAGCCTCACTCCAACTACCCTCAATGACTGTTCGGCAATCTACTGTTTAACTTGTCCACATTGGCTGTAAATGTTTCTCTCCTACCATTTGGCAATTCCTGTTCCTCTGCACCGTCTGTGACATCACCCCAGCATGTCAGGAGCATCATCCACACCCTGTAAATAGGATCACCATTTAAGAATGCACCAGAACGGACTCACCTAACATTGTTAATGGACTTTTTGCACTACTCCACCTAAAAATAAATATCACTTGCACACCAATTGTGTCTCTGTGTCATTTCACACTTCAACTGTGCAGTACATAACTCCAAAGTGGCTGTGTGGCAACCATGTTGATTCTCTAGACTACTGTCCTGATTTCATGTCTACTGAAACATCTGTGCAGTGGCCAGGATTGCATCATAGCTTTACTAGACTGAGGAAAATAACTGATGTAGGGACTAAGCACACACAATCATGCTGTGTTGGACAGAATGAGGCCCCATCCATAACTATTCTAGACAACTAATGGTGGATGAGAAATGTAGGCACCTTGCGATACTAACACAATACATTATGCTGTAAAATGAAAGGAATGTTAACCAAATTACACTGCATCAATCACCCTTACAGCGTATACTACCATGAAGGAAAGTCATGCTCAAGCAGTACACACATGATGTAGGTCAGCAATGACAGCAACAAGACAAGAGTGTGAACAAATACTCATCTACAAAGCTCTCCCTGAACTTCACAATGCTGTCCGACCTATCTATTTACCTACAAAATCAACTCTGGAAGCACTCTTTGTGAAGTAGGATACATACCAACCCCAAATCTTGATGATCTATGCACACTACCAATGGTGGCTCTCCCACACGGTGGATACTTACCAAGTTAGCACACGGGTAGCTGGCATGTTAAACCTCAATAGCCTGGGGATAGCGAGCATAGGACACAAATGTCATACTAAAACTTTCTGCTACACTGATGTCAAGGCCATGAAAAGGTAGCACCTAACGCATCTGGTAAAGGGTTAACAATTTTTTTATTTCCAATAAGTAAGAAAAGAGGCAACTAAGGGAAAGATAAACCTACACTAATCTAACCTGACTACTACTAACCCACAACTGTCTCTAACTAACCTAAGCTAAACTTACTCTACACATGTAACGAAACGATCTAAACATCAACCCCCCACCCACCATTATGAGACAAGACACATGCAGGACAACACTTACTAACCTACACACATACTATACTATCCTAAACAAACATATATATATTTTTTTTTTTTTATCAAACAGGAATCCCAACATTGCCCCCCACCCACCCACCCACACAAAAATATTAGATAGAAAGTATAAGGACCCCCCCACCCTCTTACCTAACACTAACTAAGCTAATTACCTATACTTATCCTACAACTAACCCCCCAAACCCAACTAACAGTATGAAAAGAGGAAAGAGGGGGGAGGGGAGGGGTAAAAGTTCAGGAGGGCAAAATAACTAAGGATTTGCCCTCTGAAGTGTGCGCCGGATGGAGCGCACCTTCTTTTTGACCTCCGCCATGTCCTCCGTCAGGTTGTCAACCTTTTGAATTAACCTGTCCAGTTTCCTAGACAATGCCTGGAAGGCTGCAGGGTCAATTGGAGGGTCACTGCTGGTCTGCGTGCCGGTGGAGGTGGAGATTGTTGCTGGAGTGGAGTGGCCACGGGACAGCCCTGTTCCCAACACACGGCTGGGTCCAGGTCTTGAGGAAGATGGCTGGTCCGTCGCTGGGTCCCCTTGGGCAGACCTGGTGGTTGTAGGTGGCACCGTTGGTGGAGCCTGTGGTGTGGCATACCACGCCCCGGAGGCCCGTTCCGAATTGTATCTGCGGGCCATCCTCCGATACCCACACTGCACCTGCAGGATGTGCCTGTACCTCATTGCACGGCGCTCAAACTGGTTTCGAGCTGCGGCACTCAGGTTTGCAGCTGTGAAGGGAAAAGGCAAATATTGAGCATAGAATTTACAGTGGGTTGAATACCACAATGGGTAATTTGACCATTACTAGCAATGTATTGGTTGCAGCAATTGTTACAACATATGTCACGGGAAGGCTCAGAGGAAGTACATGTGAATCATGCATACTGAAGGGCATATCACATATAGCAGATCCATGTCTCTACATGATGGATGACATCACCCTAAACTACTCCTACAATTCATACCTAAGCCATTATACATTATGGCACCAGCTCGTCCGCATACTGACTTCACTACATATGTCATTCTATGTGATAAGAATCACACTCCTCACTCAATGGCATTTCGAAATAGTTGTGTGCTAAGATTGAACCCCTGGCCATGAATCATATGTCGACACTATGGGCCAGATGTAGGAATTGATGGGAAATCAACTAGCAAATTGCAAAGCTGAACGGTGTCTCTGACACCGTCTGCGAGTCACTATGGGGTCCCTAAATCCCACCTCATGAACATCAATGATGTGGGTTCCAACTTGCACCACCTTAGCAACTATGGGCACTCACGGGGATGGAGGCCTGCTGGGAACAGCAGAACTCCATAGACGTGACTGCTTTTAAATGAAGCAAGTTATTTTTCACCAAGTGTAGGCCCTTTATCTGAAAGGAAAATGAGCTGCGATTTGTTTAAATTCACAACAATTGATTGTTCGTAATTTACACAATAATTATTGCTCCCCTAGACCACTGGCTGTTTTGTGCAGGAGTATTTTGGTCCACTCACAAAGGTGAAGGTTCACAATGAGGACCCCTTCCAGTCAGCAAGTTGGTTAGCAGCCACTTCAAGTGGATGATAACAGCTACTCACTTTGCAACCACGTACTCGTTAGCAAATGGGATTGCCTAACACTGTGATTTGCAAGTAGGGCTGGTAAACTCCTTTATTTTTTTACTTTAGAAAAGCATTTTGCGAATATGTACATGACCACCAATAACATTTCGGATTAGGAAACAGACGTTTGCAACTCACTAACATCAAATTATGCTATTTGCAATGTGGAGACATTTTGCTACATCTGGACCTAGGTACAAACTCAAGTCACAAAAGGTGTTAAGTACGTGTAACATACTGGTTGCTACAGTCCTAGGTACCCTGTTTCACAGTAACATCCCAGTCTTTGTGGGTGGTGTGGGAAGAACAAACAACAATCCCATGATCAATGCACAACCAGGAGTGTACAGAAAGTGCAACAAGCATGTGCCTTCACACACAACACCTATGAAGGGCTAGCAACACGTTGGAGTCAGCCCAACCTTGTCACATCCCAGGTCCACACATGTCAAAATGATATGACTTAGCCAAACATAACATACTATTAGTGAGGCATGTTTTACAACACACACAGAGGAGGTAGAACACCCATTCACATGTTTCAACAGAACACCTAGGCCATTGCACTCAAGTCACACACACTTCGAGGTCACCTTGTGGAAGTACATGCCCCCGGAAGATCCGACCTACAGTGTACACAGTCCATCCTCAACTAGGAAGAAGCACTTGTCATCGAAGCCATGTGCCTAAGCTATCTGGGAGACTGTCAGTCTGATATGCTGACTCAGTTAATGGCAAGTTCCTGACCAAGTCTAACATTGACCAGTGTGTTCAAAATGAGTCATGCTATTCCCAATAGTCGCACTAATTGAATGACCTACTGCCCCTCAATCTGAGAGATGACTAGGGATTGCTTTACCGAAACATTATTCCAATTTGATATCACACCAAAACAACAAAGCCAATGAACGGCCAGCACATCATATCATGAATTGTCCTGAACACACAGTAATCCATCATGCTTCATTTCCAAACAATGTAAATAGCACTTAGGCAACACTCACTGTAGGTATCGGGGTCGTCAAAATGGGCTACCTCACCAACGGTGTACGGGGCTGGTCCACCTGTAAAGCATGAAAGGAAGATTATACTCAGACTGGGTGAACAGACAAATAATTTCTGTTACAATGACAGTGTGTGAATATTACATGGTAATGATACACTTTCACACATGCTCATCCTGCCTGGCTGACTTTGTATTCTAGATTATCATTGGATGAGTCTCCTGCTCCAGTGACACACCCTACTACACTCATGCAGTGGCCAGGACAGTCATGTGTCGTCCAAGTTACTCCTCCATTAGTAGGCCCGAACAATCATGTGATCCATACATCTCAGCATGTGCATCCCAGAGAGAAACATTTCACAACTGGTTCCATGAGGACTGCATGACCACTCACAATCAAACAGGCTATGGGGACAGGTTCAACACACAGCAACCAGACACACATGTGACATATGTGTGGACAACATGACTAACTTCATGTGACGTGAAGGCAACACACAGGTGTTGCATCATCATGTGTTTGCAATTTTCGGTCTAGCTATGGCGTCTACATATGTAGGTATGTTGTTTCTACATGACGTACTCACTGGCCATTATGACCAGTAGAGTACAAATTGAGCAGTTCACGTGTTGCTTTTCAGACACAAATGCAACACTACATTCCATGCAGCTACAGCCATCTGGTATGTGTTGCAAAGATAAGGCATCGGCCTCGTAGCATAGGTCTTCATACACACCCGGCAACAAATAAACATTTGGACACATATGTATACCTTTGTAGCGCAGCATTTGCATCATTTTGTGACGCAGAGAGGGGGCTACTTAGCAAAATACTAATAGATGTTGCATTTTACTGCTGTTATTGGGTGTACATGTGTAGCAAAAATGGGGATTTATGTGTATGCCCATGGGCCTAGGTTTCCCTAGTATAACACGCAGTCAGCTACTTATTTTGCAGATTGGCTACCAATCATCACATGTTCACGCACACATTCCTATTATTCCCATGTAATTGATTATTACTCACCAACATAGCCACCAATCCGGAGTCCCAGGTGGTCCAGCAGGTCCTGTTCCCTGCTGATCAGATCTGCCCAGCGGTGCTTGAGTTGATGGATTGACCTATATGTAGTACACGCGTGTAATGGCGTCCCGCACTCACAAGGTTCGGGGAAATGGCCCTGAACTATGTGGGGGCACCTTGGCTAGTCCAAGGGTTCCCTCACACTTAGTAACTTTGCACCTAACCTTCAGCAAATGAAGGTTAGACATATAGGTGACTTATAAGTTACTTAAGTGCAGTGGTAAATGGCTGTGAAATAACGTGTGCGTTATTTCACTCAGGCTGCAATGGCAGGCCTGTGCAAGGGTTTGTCTGAGCTCCCAATGGGTGGCAAAAGAAATGCTGCAGCCCATATGGATCTCCGGGAACCCCAATGCCCCTGGGTACGTAGGTACCATATATTAGGGACTTATAAGGGGGGTCCAGTGTGCTAATTGAGATTGGTAAATGAAGTCACTAGCCTACAGTGACAAATTTAAAAGCAGAGAGAGCATAAGCACTGAGGTTCTGGTTAGCAGAGCCTCAGTGACACAGTTAAGCACTATACAGACACTCACATTAAGCCATAAACTATGAGCACTGGAGTCCTGACCAGCAGGATCCCAGTGAGACAGGCAAAACATACTGACATACAGGTAAAAATGGGTGTAACATGCCAAGGAAGATGGTACTTTCCTACAGTCACTAAAATAAAGTTCCTTTATTTTTGGTAACGCTGAGTATTGTCTTTTATTGTGTATAAGTACTATGTAACTATAGTTGTATTGCAGGAGCTTTGCATGTCTCCCAGTTCAGCCTTTGCTGCTCTGCTACAGCTACCCCTAGACAGCCTAAGCTGCCAGAACACTGCCTACATTTCACTAATAAGGGATAACTGGAGCTGGTATAAGGTATCAGTTCCTTAGGTACCCACTACAAACCAGACCAGCCTCCTACAAGGTGCCTTTCTGAATTTGACGGAGATGCTTCTCTTTAATCACTGACAAAGGCTCTTCTTGTGAGATGATTGTTAGACAGTGTTGTCACAACTATGGGGTTTTTGACATCCCTTAACCTTCCATTAATGTATGTGTGAGTCAGTTTCTACTTTTGCTCATGCTCAGAACCTTCCTCATTCCTGAGGATGGCCATTAACTGTGGGTGAAAACACTGTATGTTGTGAGCAATTGTACACTTTCGATTAATCTCAAATCTTTGTTCTGATACCCGATTAATATGAATAATTACAAATGATCTGTATGTCCTTTGCTTTATTACGTTACACACACTTCTTTGTTCTTTATAATACTTGGTACACTGTGTGATCACTTGAGTACTGAGCACAATTCTGAAAAACTAAAATACTATATGCTTCAGCGACCTTAATGACTGGTGTCACTGAAGTATGTTTATACTATGCTTGAGAAATCATATAATTTTATTTTATCACATTGATTGAAAGTTTTTCTCTAGTAACAATTGCCCGTTGCATATTTATTTCACTAGTAATCATTGTTCTTTTCTCTCTCTTGATTGCCCATGATTCTAGGTGGTTAAAAGAGACAACCCTTATGCCTTGTTAATTGGGTGTGTAAGCTTAGAGCAATTATGAATATGAAGTTCTCTTTTGTAAAGACTATGCCCACATCTTCAGGGAATATTAGACCATCATTGAACTGAGTTCATACCCAAAGGAGGTTGTAGTCAAATAGGTCAGGTTACAGGCAAGAAAAGGAACTCTTAAAATGGCCCTAATACTTTCTATCAATGCAGGAAAGGTGTTTGATACAGTGCATTGGCCTTTTCTCAAAAAGGTTCTAATAAGACTAGTTATAAGTCCCAAATTCCGAACTCTGGGACTAAGGGGGAATAAAACTTTAACTGCAAGTCAGAGTAAATAGGGTGGCATCAGAAACCTTTGACATAAGATAGAACACGAGATAAGGTTGTCCTCTGTCCCAATCCTTTACACTATTTATATGGAGCCTATAACGCAGCCTAAACTTCCAAGGGGAGATAACTGGCCCAAGTAACCACAAAATAGCCCTACATACAGAAGGAGTGTTAGTGATGCTCACAGAACCACCACAGTCGGTCCCTTTCTTAATGGATGAACTTAACGCCTTTGGCCCAGTCTTCAAGATCAATGTGAAAATGTCTCAAATCCTAAGGGACCTATTTATAGGCCACATTAATGTCATTTATTTTTATGTTAATGTGGCCCAACAAGGCCAAAATCCCTGTGCCGTATTCACAGGGTGGCTCAATGCATGCATTGCGCCACCCTGTACCCCTTTGCGCTATATTATGCCTGTGCCAGGCATAATGTATGCAATGGGGGCATTCCCCCCTTTAGGGGAGCCGGTAAAACGGTGCAAGGAAATCTATGGGATTTCCTTGCGCCATTTATTACGGCACTTTTAACGCCTGCCCAAGAGCAGGCATTAAAAGGAGGCTTCCATTCCAATGTACTCTGCAGGAGTAGCGCCAGCAGTTCGGCGCTACTCCTGTAGAGTGCATCAACAGTCATTAAAAATGTCTCTATTGCCCCCCTACCCTGTGCAATGGTGCGCCATATTTTAAATACGGCACATACATGGTGGCGGTAGGGGGTGCTAAGGGGCGCAGGGAAAGTGGTGCTGCACTCGGTGCAGCGCCACTTTCCATAAATCTGCCCCTAAATGTTTCCACTCCCAGTGATCGTCAGGCATCGATCCATGCTAAATTCCCGATACACTGAGCTGAAGTAATAATATCTGGGCCCAACAGTCTTTGCATAGTGGGTGTCAAAGAAGTTTAGGAGAGATCTCACATATGTGAATTCATTGATCATCTATTTCAGAAGGTCTTTTCTGAACTTTAGATAACCTTCTTTGTTTGCTACGACCTCTGCAAATCCATCACAAAGAGGAGATGGCGACTTTGCAAGCTGAAGGCACCCTAAAGCGGATAGGGGCACAGGTCTTCAACTTTGGGCTAGGCCGCAAATTGCATAGAATGAACACTATTATTTTTGTAACACCGAAAATGATGCTAAAGAGCTGTTAAAGTAATGAGCAAAAAAGGAAGTAGATGGCTGTAATTGCAATGAATATATGCATAGGCTTTTCGCAAGTCGACAGGTTGAGATGTTAATGAGAATGCATACTGTAAATTTATAGGAGCTGTAAAGGTATAAAAAGGATGTTCATAGGAATCTACATGAGTTTGTGCACAGGTTGATATGCTATCATACTGTTTATAGGTGACGCAGTTACTATGAGTCGGGCCAAAATGCAATCTTGGATTGATGGCAACCAAGGGGGTGATTATTCCTAAGGGGAGGGAAGGGAGGTTAGAAGGGGTGTGCACAAGGTTGGTGTCAGATGTGGGATACAAAGAGGATTCTAGAAGAGCACAAAGGAGAGGAGGAAACGGTGCAGGGGTGTAAAAACAGAAATGTGTAATATTTCACAAAAACCTAGGAGCCAGGATTTTAAGGGTAAATAAGCATAATAAAAAGAAGATTGACATGCTACATTTTAGCTAACTCTAAGCAATATGTTGAATGTTGTGTGTCTTGGAATGTACGTGGTTTTAACAGTAGTTTTAAGAGACTTACTGTTGATACGATCTTGAAAGGATTCAGGGGCATATTTATACTCCGTCTGCACCGATTGTGCGTCAAACATTTTGACGCACAATCAGAGCAAACATTGCCCCGTATTTAAACGTTGACGCCCGAGGACGACAAAATTCCACTGTGTGCGTGATTTTTTGGATGCAGAAACCTGCCTTGCGTTAATTATATGCAAGGTAGGCGTTCCCGTCCAAAAAATGGCTTAAAGGGCCGTGCGTCGTATTTATGCTTTCGGGCAAAAATGACGCACGGCCGGGAGGCGGAGCCAGAAAATGACGCACAGTCCGATTTGCGTAAAAAATTAACGCCTGGGTCAGGGCAGGCGTTAAAATGGGGCAAACACACCTGTATTTAATCAGAACACACAGAACAAACAGCAGAGCAGCAACAGGGAGCCATGGAGGTGATACTAATCCAGAGTGCACGCAGACACAGAGCCCAGCAGCAACAACAGCAGCTACAACAACACCAGCAGGGACCCCAAAGGCAGCGCAGAAGGCAGGAGAGGATATTCCGCCCAAGAATCACCCTTCAGGGCCTCAGGGAACACGACATCATCCAGAGGTACCGGTTGAACTGGCAAGCCATTCAGCAGCTGCTGCACAACATTGAACAGCAGTTGGCCCCCACTTTGGTGACACCCCGCACCATCCCAACAGAAACAAAGCTGCTTGCCGTACTTCGTATGCTGGCAAGTGTCTCTTTCCAAACAACTGGTGCCCTGGTTGGCGGAATATCACAACCATCATTCTCCGCCTTTTTGCCCAAAGTACTGGATGCCATCATTCGACTGACACCCGCCACATCTGCTTCCCTAACACACTGCAGAAGCAGCAGGAAACTAAACAGGGGTTCTACCTCATTAGTGGCTTCCCACACGTCCTTGGTGCAATCGACTGCACACATGTACGCCTTGTGCCACCTGCTGCAACTGAACACCTCTACCGCAACAGGAAGCACACACATTCCATCAACGTGCAGGCCATAGTCGATCACCAGGGATTGATCACCAACATCGTGGCTAAATATCCTGGGAGTGTACATGACTCATAATCTTCCATCACTGCACCATCAATGAACACTTCCAGGATGGACGGTATGGCAATGGACTACTTGTTGGTAAGTACAAAAACCTACTTATATACACACTGCACAGCAACCCTCTAGGACACACAACACATACACCACAACAGCAACATGTGAACAGGAACACACTGAGGTCGTGACACCGCTAGCCATGTTTCTTAAGTCACCATTGAGCCTGTCACACATCGGAAATTACTGTACAGCCTAATGTTAAGACATCAATGAGTGTGGTTGCCTAAATGTCACCCTGCAAATTGTACGTGTCCCAATGACCTTTACATTAATCCAGTGTATAACTTTCAAGGTATGGGATGTCCAGGGTACATTGATATGAACGTGTTAACAACACTTTCAATTTTAACTGTGCATGGAACTATCATCTCACCCCCAATGAAGACACACGGACACCTGTATCACAAGTCACAATGCTAGGGAGGGCACACTGTACTGCAAATCCCAAAACATACTGCTGACAAACGTTTAGCAGACAAACACTCGTTCAGCCAAGAAAACAACACAATGCAGATGGTACAGCCTACAAGCATAGGATGCCACATTAGTACACAAAAGAGTCACACACAACACAAGACAACTACTGCCATGAAAGGTCTTTTCAATAGTGCCAGCTACATCAACATGATCCCAATCATTTTCTCTTGCAGCTGATCAGGGGTATGGCAGCCAGCCATGGATTATGACACCATTTGGCAACCCAAGTACTGCTGCAGAGCGTGCCTACAACAACGCCCATAGGAGGACACGCAGCATTGTTGAGCGGACCTTCGGCATCCTCAAGTCAAGGTTCCGCTGCCTCGACATCACTGGTGGTAGCCTCCTATATTCCCCTGAGATGGTCTGTAGGATCATCCTCACATGTGCAATATTGCACAACATTTGTATCAAAAGAAACATTCCCCTCCTGGAACCAGAGCCACATGCCTGAAGAGGAGGAAGAGGAGGATGCTGGGCTGCAACAGGAGGGGGAACTACAGAACACAGTCGCTGGTATGCGCAGGCGGCAACAGATTGTAAATAATTTCTTCTGAATATGATCACCTTCACCACTTTAGTTAACAAATTGAAATAAACACCTATTCTAATCACCATATCATGGTCTGGCTATTCCTTTTTGCACACCTTCATCTCTACTTATCAGAATAAGAGTATTGCCTCATGGAGCATTGCTGAGATACTGAGTAGGACACGGAACATCCCAGAGCTAATGTGATGCCTAACATACAATGGTCACATACACACACACTCTTAATGACATATATCATGTGCATATCTCCTTCGAAGGCCAATAGCAGAGGACCACAACTATTTCACACATACATGTTGAAAGCAAGGTCCAACGCAGCATATGGCACACAACTAAGACACCATCACTCAATAAGGGGAAAACAAGCCTCATACATGAGGCAGTCGATGTGCTTTGGCATCAGTAAAAGGAATGCCTGACCAGACCTTTGACAGCAGTAAGTCCAACTGCATCTAATCTTTGCAAGGACTATCTGTGACTAGAGTTCCCTAGAAGCAGAACATAGACAGCACAAGTGCCACACATATGACATGCATTGAGCACATGACATTCCATGTACATGTCAGCCCATTTCCTAACTCCTGACACACCCATGCACCTGATGACAACCCACCTGTCGGAAGAGGTCCCTGGAATACTAAGATGTGTTCCCTGATATTACCTCCTCTACACACACAGACCAACATTAGCAAACCAGTGTGCTACACCCTTTCCTATGTTATGCCATTGTCATAGAACATCAGACTGCAAGGACGTCAGGTCAATTTATACACTGTCTTCTAGTTTCAAAGCCCTGTTAGCACATGTAGATTGTTTCCCCTTGTGAAAATGTCTGTTGGCCCTTAGAATGCAAGTCTCACCTACAGGACTGGTGAGAAACAGAATCCAGCCCACACCTGTGATCACCTCCAGGCACAACACCCATTTCAAAAATCACTGCCCCTGATGATGCCTGGAACAGCATAGGAGTTGCCATTATGTCAAATACACCGTCAAGCATTGATACTAATTAAGCCGTGTAACACAGTTCTTGGGTTCAATTATCACCTTCAAAAACACGGGACGTACACAGTTTGACATGTCAACTGTCTAGTTTGTCCTCAAAACAGTCTCAGTCAGACCACTGATTACGTAACTTGTCAAGTAACTGGGTCCTGAATCACCTTGCTTTCTGTCAGCCTGACTGGCAACTGTCTGTGCGTCACACTAAAGTATCCCTGTGTCTACATATGTACCACACTTGCGTTAGCAAACCTCTCATTCATCAGGGGGGATTGGGCATGGGCTTCTTCCATGCATACCCAAATACATTGTATAGCATCATCTGCCTTTTAACTGTACCATTTGAGTTACATCCTCTTGGAAAAACAAAATTCATGGTCCATCCCTTGTCTGGGTTGCATTTATGCATGAATGACAAAGTGTGGCAGTGTCCCAGGGCCGTAGGCAGGGATTGGGTACGGGGCTTTCAGCACAACCAGCAACCTCTGATAATTTCCATGAATAATACACAAATGTCAGGACCATGACAGTTCACACACAGCATCACAGTGCGCACAACATAGTGATGGGCCGTGTGTGGTGAATAGCTGCGAGAATAATCAGCACAGAGGCTCTGATGTTCCCAGATGGAGTGGGAAGTGCAGAGGCCAACCTGTGTACAAATGTTGAATGACACCTGCCGGAACACGACACCTGAGACATTATCTCACTCAGCACATCAAGGTTGCCCTGTTGACTGTCTGATTACACGTCTTTAGTGACAGGGTGGGACCATCCACATGTTGGTTCACATGTCCACATCTACTTTACTCACATTGATCAACCAAGGATACTCAGTAGATACAGGAATAGCTGCCGCTGACTCATGATGAGTCCTGGACCGAACTGTGACAAATTACATCCCAAACAATCTACAGGATCATCATTGGACCACACACATGAACAAGACACCTATGTGCAATTGATCACTGGAAATAAGTGGACACTTGCTGTCTTGTATGCTGGTCCACCACAGCCACTTGATAGTTGGGGCTCACTTCTATGGCCTCAACTGTGGTGTCATCATACATATGAGATTCACCCTTGTCTGTCTGTGCAAACAACATGGTACCCACTTCCTCAATGCATGTGTATGACTCACTGTGGGATTCTCAAAGTAGTGCCTAGGAAGCTGTTACCAATACTCTAGGACATAGGATGTAGAAAATGTGGACCATTTACATGAACAAGCGTCTGCCATCCATCTGGGGCATGCTATGTCATATGTGGTGTCTACGTGACCCTAAAACTTGGAAGTACACTTTACGGGTGTTGTTACATGTATGACTAACACATGCCCTCGCTCATTTTCAATATGACTTGCATCTAAGGATTGGACACATGGACGTCACATTCATACAACAATATGTACAATTATGCTTCATGTGATACACCCACACTTGGTCAACCAACACATTAGTTGTCAAAGCACACAATTTGAGCCAAAGGCATTTAGGTATTGTACATATGTGCGTCACATTGCTATCCTCTCCTTATGCCAAACATGCACAATTTGGCAAACACATATATGTAGGCCACACTTATGACCATCTATTGCGTCAGCCAAATGTAAAAATACTGTGAAGGGTGTAGTGGATCATGTTCCGCTGCAGTATGATGTCACACATGTGAACATACACCATCAACACCATACTGTCTTCAATTAGCCAATCTCTGATGTGTTCCAAATGTAAAA
The DNA here is from genome assembly GCF_031143425.1 of Pleurodeles waltl. Lineage (NCBI taxonomy): Eukaryota > Metazoa > Chordata > Amphibia > Caudata > Salamandridae > Pleurodeles > Pleurodeles waltl. Next base: position 690,711,411 of record NC_090448.1, on the reverse strand, counting down.
TAACCAAAAAACAAGTAAAAATGCCCCAAACCAGTTAATACACTGTAATTTTGACGTCCCTAGCGTTGTGCGTCATTTTTTGACAACCAAAACTGTATTTGCGTCATTTTTTTTGATGCACAGGAGTGAAATTTATCCCGCATCCAGATATTTGTACAGTCCATGTATAATTATGTGGATGCGGGTTAATATTCACGTCTGTGCGTCAAAAAAAATGACGCAAATACAGTTTTGGTAAACAAAAAATTACGCATAATGCGAAAAAGGCGGGCCTTTTCATACAGGAAGTGATGTCATAGGATATCCTGTTTACAGATCATGTACAGTGGGTGTACTTTCACTTTCACTTTGCAGTATATGATCCTTCTAGACTGTGTGGCTGTGTAGAGAGTGTTGTCCTGAGATTTTGTGCTGTTTTTGTCCTGTGTGCTATCTATATTGTAAATTTTTGAAATAAATATTGTTTGTGTATACTGTACTACTGTGTTTTGTCTACATTTGTCCATTTATCTTGTGTTTTTCTTGTTTGTGGGAGTCTGTTGTGGGAAGTGTTAGTTTGGGGATAGTTGGGCTCTTTTAGTGTTTAGGTTTACTTTTTTTCTGTCTTTGTACCCCTACTTCCCCCCTTTTCCCCTTTCTATTTCTTTTACTCCTATTCCATATCACTTATAAGTATGTCTGTTAGGCCACGTCTTGGCAGGATGGGGGAAGAGGAGTTGGGGGGATTCATCTGGTTGGTGACGCATTTCTTGCCGCTCATGATCCAGGCAGGGGGCAGGATGATACAGGGGTATCCGACAGAGGTGCGCAGAATCCGGTGGGGAAAGGTGCTGCATCACCTGCAGCGTGTGTATGCCAGCCAGAGGAGTGACCACCAGCTGAAGCACTGGTGGGCTGACCTCATCACCAGGGAGCAGGATCTCTTGGACCACCTGGGAATCATGATTGGTGGCACTGTTGGTGAGTACGAATTATGTTAATGTGCACGATTAAATGCTCTGTAGTGACATCAGGGGATTAGTGCAATGTCTGCCAGCTAACTTGCTGACTGTGTGTAATGCTGGGGAAATATAAGGGGATCATTGCTGCACTATGGCAAGGATCACAATTGCTAGCTGTCAGGTAGCACGTGCTCAGCAAACTTACAGGTTACTTTTCCATTAAGGAAATTGGTGCGGCCTTTTTTTCAGAACAGCTAACAAAATATGAGCCAATCATGTCTATTTAGGGTACTATTGACAGAGAAGTACAGATGTACCAACATTTAGGCCAACTATGTTGACGCAATTGCTAGCCTGACTTTAGAATCACTACATGATGCTGAAAATGAGTGCTGCCTTCACGTCAATTGATAATAGCAAAGTGGCTCAGACATATGTCTCATGTGAGTCTGGTGAGTGTGGAAGGAAAGCGTTCACAGAAGTACTATGAATGTGTGGGATTATTGTGTTCCTTGATCTTTTTGGATACATGTAATTTCTTGATTTGAAAACATCATGAAAAGGTGTAAGGTGCCCTCAGCTAACATCTTAAGATGTTTGTTGGAATTAGTTGAGCCACAATCCAAATATGGATAGCAGTCCAAGTGTATGCACATGGCCTCACATCTCCATGGTTGGTGCAAATCACCATAGCTGGGCCACATCAATTGACTATACTGTAACAACAGGATGGCTTACAAAAGTCCCTGCCCCTCCCTCTGTACATTGGGCCTATGTGCAATAAATGTGTCATGGCCACAAGGCATGTTTGACTGGTAATGCAGTCCTCAAGTAACCAGGCTTTGGATGTCTCTCTTGGATGCACATGATGAGACGATTACACTCCATATTTTTTAGTGCTCACCAATTATGGGGCATGTTTGCAACCACATGATAGTTAGGGCCAATGTATGTGTGCAGATATGTGTGTAACTGTCACAGGAGACCCATGCTATGTACAAGTTGGCTGTGATATATCAGATCCAGTACCATCATGTCTGAATGGCTGCCATTTCATTATTAAGCCTACACATTGTAAATGTTAATGAAATTGTTGCACTGTGCACAGATTTTGAGCACATTTCTTCCTTCCATACCTTACAGGTGGACCGGCACCCTACACTGTGGGAGAGGTGGCGACATTTGAGGACCCCGACCACTCCAGTAAGTGTTGATATGTATGTTATGTGTTGTGTTTGCTGGTTATGGACTCGTGTGAGTTGGACGCATAGCAAGGTGTGATGCGTTGGGCAAGCTTTTCTCTTGTTCCGTGAGTGGGAATGCAGTTCTCACATGTTTTGAGTTTGCCAATGCGTATCCAATGGTATCATGTAGGGATTGTAGGACATCCCTGTAGGCCCCACTGTGAGTACAGGGGATAGTCATGTGTATGACACTTGTATCACCAAGAGTCGCAATGGAAGTCAGCCCCAATTTAGTCAGCCTCTCAGACCCACATTCTCTAAGATTGGTACAGTTAATAGCTTTCCAATAGACATCTGCTTCCCTATTTACCTACATTATTTTGAAACAGTAGGTAGAACCTCCTAGCAGCATGTACTTCCACATGTAGTGCAACTGGTCTGTGGAACCTGAGTGCAATGGCCTAGGTGTGCATGCAGTTCATGATCATGGGTGTTCTAGCAACTCTGTGTCTGATGTAAGTCAGGCCTCACTGGAAGTATATGTTGTGTACCAAGTTCTGCATTTCCTGACATGTCTGACCCTATGAGTTCTCTAGGGTTTGCTGACTCCTAATTGTAGATAGACCTTACCTGTGGTATGTCTGTAGAGACAAACATGTGTGGAGTTTCCTATACACTCCTCGGTGTACATGTTGTTGGCAAATTATAGTTGTGTATCCACCCCCCCAAAACACGGCCATGGGTTTGTGAATGGCGTACCTAGTACTGATGCTACGAGTATGTTGCACATACATGTGAATAAGTGACGGTTTGGTTGCATACTAGTATACACACTCAGGTTTGGCACTTGGTACTATACTGGCAAGTCCAGTTACAACTTGCAGACCATGTGGCTTTAGTTTTGCTTTCCTTACACTGACATTTGTAGCCTAGGTCTTGGCGGAGGATATGCAGCATGATTCTTAGATGATAACTGTCAGAACTCAGATTGCAAGTCTAAGCCAGTTATTACCCATCTTGTAGGTTATGGATGTGCTTTGTGCGATGTGACCTTTGTAGTCTGGCCTGCCATATACTTCCTCAGGGACATTCAATTCTCTGTATTGTGATATGAGCTGTTACAAGTACAGTAGATGTAATGTCGGATTAACTTGCTGTGCCATTTCACACAATGCAGTTACTAATGTAGAATATCTGCATTTGTCTTCACAGCTGCTAACATGACTCCAGACCAGGTCCGTGAATTTCAGCGCAGGGCCATGCAATATCAGCACATCCTGCTGGTGGAGTAGGGGTTCCGGAGGATGGCCCGGCAATATCGCCATGAACGGGCCTCCGGGGCATGGAGAGCCTTCCCACAGGGTGGGCCTACTTTGCCCACCACAGCCACCACCAGCACAACCACCAATCAGAGCCAGGTGGCCCCACCCACAGCTGCCACTGTTGGTCCAACATCTGCTGGACTTCCTGGCCCCAGCATTGCCACCGGTGCAGAACAGCCCACTAGGCCTGGCACCGCACCCACACAGACCTCCTCCACCGGTACCCAGACTGCCAGTGCTCCATCTGTTGACCCTGCAGCCTTCAACCGAATGGAACATAAGATAGACAAAGTGCTGCGCAAGTTGAGCCACCTGAGCCGGAACGTGCAGCACATTAACCAGCGGGTCAAGTCCATTAAGAGGACCCTCCGGAGGGCCAACCTCTAGACACTTTTTTTGATGGACATGATTCCCTCCCCTCCCTCCTCTTTCCTTGTTCTTATAGTTAGTGGGCTTAGGGGGCTTAGTGTTAGGTTAGTATAGGCTGTTAGTTTAGTTAGTGTTAGTGTGTTGGGGGGGCCTCATTCTTTATATTTTTACTTATTAAGTGTGTGGGTGGGTGGGGGGCTATGTTGGGATTCTTGTGTGTTAAAAAAAAAAAAACCTTTAAAAAAAAATATACAAAAAAAATATACATTTGTATAGGATAGTATAGTATGTGTTTAGGTTAGTATGTGTTGTCCTCTATGTGTCCCGTATCATAAGGGGGGTGGGGGGTAGATGTTTAGAACGTTTCGTTACAAGTGATAAGTAAGTGTAGCTTAGGTTAGTTAGGGACAGTTGTGGGTAATGAGTAGTCAGGGTAGATTAGGGTAGGTAAGATTTTTCCCTCAGTTTCCTCATCAGTGGTTAACATTTAATAAATATTTGGTTACCCCTTAATAGTATGTGTTGAATGGTACTTGATCGTGGGTTTGGACTCAGTGTACATCAATTTGGTACTATAACATCTGTGTCCTATGCTACAAACAAATGCCAACTGAGCAGTACTATTGGCAGCTAGCCCAGAGCTACCTTGCAAAGTGTCGACCCTTTGTTGCAACCACCAATCACAGTTAATATGGATCCCAATGTGTTTCTGTTGATAAGTGTGTTTTCAAAGTCACTAACAGTGCTTCCAGACTTGATATTGGGGATACAGTTTTAGGTCTGACTGCAGTGTGATGATCATGCACACCCTTATAAGATGAGTTCTCATTGGCAATCTTGTATTCTTGTCTTCATGACCCTTATACATAATTTGTGACACAGTTCGGCATGATTACCTATTTGTATGTTAACTCAGACACCTTCATTTGTGCAGTTTTTTTAGCGTTTACTTAGATTAGTGTGGCATGTTTATTGTGTTATTTTTGCATGTTTACAACATTTTGCGACCACTATTTGATGACTTAGTTATCCCCTGAGGAAGCATTCTGCTGTCCAACACAGCATGGTGGTGTATGGTTTCTCACTTCATCCGATTTGTCCCTCAGGAAGGGCAGAGTATGATGCAATCATGGGCACTGTGCAGAATTCTCTGACTCCATATTATCGGGACAGTTGTATTGACAAGCTACGTAATTTGACAGTAGGCACATTTCAGTTATCTACTTCACAGTTGATATATCACATTACCCAGAGACAGATTGGTTGTGTAAGTGCTATTTATTGAAACGTGCTGTAGTGCTATCTGTACATTGTCCGTGATTGTGAGTCCATTATAGTGACATTTTAAATTGGGATCCAACACAAGGGGTTACACAAATGCTTTTGACATGCTGGGGTTGATGTTTCAGACAGTGCAGAGGGACAGGATTTGGCAATGAGTAGGAGAGAGACAATCACTGGGCTGGGTGACAAGATATACAGTGGTTTGCAGAACAGTGCTCGAGTAAAGTTGTTGCAAGACTGGAATGCTCAGGACCTTGGTAAATGTGGGCCATGTGGCAGGGACTAGTGCTTCCGGGTCATTTTCCTTGTGAATGTGATCTGTTCCATGTCTTCTTCTTCTGATGTGTGTGTTGCCTGCTTTGTCCTTGTTGTTGTTGGTTGTGAAGGGGCAACACACACCTCAGTGTTAGAAGACGTGGAGTCAGACATCCCAGACGCTGCTCCCTGTGAATGTCTTAAGGGCAGTACTGCAGCAAGGAGGGTCTGCTGGTTCTTGAGAATAGCAGCCACATCACGATGGTAGGCAGCCAGGTCGGCCTTGAGGTAGTCATGATTGCATTTGTTCATGCAGTGGAAGGTTTGGGGTGTGAGGTGTTGTGGCAACTCCCTTACTGCAGTGGTGAATTCCTTGACAGTTTCTTGTAGTCCTTGCAGTATGGATGTTAGGGCTTGCATAGCTGCTGCCTGATCTGCAGATGACATCATGCACGAACGCACCCCCTCAAGGCTGGCTGCCATAGTTTGCATCCCCACCCGCACCTCCTTGGCCAGGTCCCGCTGTACTCCAACTACAGTTCTCTCAAAGCTGGTGCCAGTGTCGTCAGAGTCCTCAGCTGTAGTGGAGCTGGCAGGTCTTACAATTGGGGTGGTGGGTGGATCCTCTGCGATGGCTGCTTGTTCTGTGCTCCTCCTTGTGACTGAAGGTGGGGTCTGGAGGGTTTCAAGGACCTTTTGGATAGTCTCCTGGGGAATGTTTATCGGCTCGTCATCCATGTCATCAGGGAAATCTGGGACAGGCATATCGGCAGGAGATCCATCTTCCTCTGCAATGAAACAGGGTACAATTAGTGTGTCTGTGTTGTGGCAATTTTGATGTGACGTGCCTGCCTTTTGCTGAATTCACTTTGTGATCTTGTTTTGTGTTCATTTCTCCAGTCCTTCAGATGGGCATTCTTCCAGGCCTATGGCCCACCCGTGTGTCACATGTATGTTATTGAGTTATCAGACTTGTCAGCCTCATCGCCTCTAGGTGTTGATTTATGCCAAATAGAGAATTGCCACCTTCTTTTCCTACTCGACCCTCCGAGTACATCCATTCTCATGGTGAGACCTTTCACTGGCTGTTGGTGTACTGATGGCCCTGGCAGCACACTTAACAATCTGGACCTGCCCCAATCTCTGATCGTTCACATCCACTTAAATGTAATTGACATGTGGCATATCCTATGCATGGGAATGTTATGATCCGATATGGATGTTGGCATTGTTAATGTGTCCTGCTGATGTTGGGGAATGTGTGGTACACTGGATTGCCCTGATAGTCGTATCAGTGTCCTATTTCATCCTCTGACTTTGCAGATGTATTTCAGTGACCAGTTACATGTGTCCCCTCCTCAATGCTGTTGTCTGAGCAGTGTGACATTTGGGATGTTGCCTTGTTACCCAGGCACAGGATGGACCCTGACATATGCAGCATGGGTGTGTCCTTAGTGCTGTGTAGCTCCTATTGTTGTTTACATTGGCTGATGTTTGCGACAACTATGGGCATTGACATTTGAGAGTACTGGGGCCTTTGTCTTGTTTCTGGGGATTGTTGCAGTTGTCATCCTCACCCCCTAATTTAGGTGTGTTTGATCCATGGGGAGGTTACTGCCATTGGCTACTTGAGCTGCACACAGAGCAGAGCTCTGGTAGTGGCAACTGTCGTCGCAGTTACATTCCAGTTGTCGGTATGGCTAGAGGATTGCTAATAGGGCCCTAGTTAATGTAGGGGGTATGTTGGCTGACGTGTGCCGGGATGTCAGTTTGACGTAGTGGCCTTCCCTCCTTGCGTGGCTTTCCCTTTGCTCCATCGTTGGCATGACAGCATGCCCCCATGGGACTGTTGTTGGTGTTGTGCAATGGTGTGCCCCAGGTCTTCTCAGAACGGGCCATGCCTCCCTGCCGTGCCCATTTACCCATGCCACTCCATGTATTAGATGACTTCCATGCATTTAGTGGTCGGTATCCCCCCCGGTTGTAGATGACATTATTGCATTTTAATTCCCCATGCGACTTACCCTGCATGTGTGTTGTCTCCTGGTAGTCTGCGCTGTCCTGTCCTTGAATCCCTGTGACGATCTCCTCAGGGATGACGGCTGCGACCATCTCCTCCATGTGGTCCAGGGCCTCCTGGTGTGCTGGACTCCCACCTCCAGTCTGCAGTGCTGCCTTCCTGTTCCTGGCCATCTTTTCCTTGGTCCTGCGCTTGCAGTCATGCCAGCGTTTCTTGCACTCGATGACTGTTCTGCGTACTTCTGCCACACTGTTAATCTTGTCGACAATTTGTTGCCATATGGTCTCTCTCCTACTGATTGGCAACTTTGATGTGACAAACAATTGGTGCTGGTGTTCCGTCACCTCTTTAACCAGAATTTCCTGCTCCTCTGCACTAAAGCGACACTTTCTTTTCTTCTTAAAAGTGTCCTGGTTCTTGTGTGGGTCCTCTTTTGGTTCCTGTTCTGCTGTCATCTTCCTGGGGTCTGTAGTGGCATCTGGGATCCATTTTGGCTCTCCTCTGGTGAAATGGCTGTGTTCGCTGGTTTTATTGACGCTATTTCGTTTAAAAAAAACGGCGCATATCCGGTTTGCGGTGTCGTAAATCGACCCACAATCATTTCCGCCGCGTTAACGTCGTTTTCCTTTGCGACTTGACGCTGCAGTGTGCGTAAAAAATAATGACTCCCACCTGTTGTTTGCGCCGCTGTGCGTCAAAGTATAAATATGACGCCGGCACAGCGCACCAAAATGGCGTTAGCCGGCGGTAATATTTTTGACGCAAAACTGCGCCGGCGCAGTTTTGCGTCAAAAAGTATAAATATGGGCCTTAATCCTGATGTTATATGGCGTACCAAAACTCATATTGCTTATAAGAACGGGAAATCACTGCAGAAAACTAGGTTTGAACTGCTCATCTACACTATTTAGCAAATAGCAATTAGAGGGGTTGCAATTTGGGGTAGGAAAAATGTGCAATACAAACATTATAGACGTAGATAGCAGAGGTAGGTGGTTGATTGTACATATCTCGTATAAGGCTAAATTAATTATTGTGTGCATTCATTATTGGCCTAGCAGGGATCAAACAAATATTTGATCAATTAGCCCTAGAAATGGCAGGTGGATGGGTGAAGTGTTTATAGTTGGTGACATATGGCATAGCAATAAGGGACAATGAGTCCGGTTTTAAGTGTTATTCATCAGTGCAAAAATCATATTTCCATATTGATATGCTGTAACTTGATTTCTCAAAATAACAATATATCTCTGACCACCATCTGTTACAAAAACTATATCATATTAGATATGTATTTGTTGAATCAAGACAATGGACTGACTAAGGAATATTGCAAGTATATGCTATTTAACACTTGTGATATTGTGAAGATAAACCAATTATTTTCTGATTGGCTAGTGGCATGGGATATGCTCAAAGCGAACATATGGGGCAACTATGAGATTTGCATCTGGTTATTATATGGTCAAAAAGGCAAGTCTAATGGAAAACTATAAAAAAGTGAATTAGAACTTCTTCATATTGACGTCATGTAGGAGGCTGGCTATCTATATAGTGTACAAATATGATGTGCATTATACAGAGAATCCAAGCAACCCCACCTTCGTAATCAGAGGTATTAAGTAGACCACCCTATGCTCTATTTTTAGTGGTAGCTTGGTCAAGCAGTAAGGCTAATCTTGGAGATTTGCAAAGCATTTGTTGTACTCACACTATCAATAAATGTGGACAAACACTCAAAAGAATAAAAGAATAACTCAAGACCAATTCACAAAAATACTTATGATTTGCATACAATTTTTAAGACCAAGATCATCAAATTTGGGTAAGTATTTTTTAAGTGAGGATTTTTCAAAATTTAGGAAAAAATAGTCTTTTTGTGTGTAATTACACACCATAGAAATCAGTGGGTGAAAACTTTAGAAATGCATATGGAATCAGGCTATGCTCTCATAAGTGCCACCTTCTGTTTTCAGGTTGATGTTGTTGAGATGTCTTGTGGGCAAGGTGGAAAAGTTCGGGGAGTTCCCGGTTCAAGTGGTAGCAGCAGCTGAAAGTCTTCGAGCAGGTGCAGAACGAAGAAGGGGACCACTTGGAAACACAATCCACAGGAGGACTTAAAGGTAAGTCAGGTGGGTCCCCTTATACTGTAAAGGCTGCAAGTGGTTAGGGACACCCAGAGCACAGCTGGTTTTCTGATGCATGGGCCAGAAAGGCCGGGTGCAGTGCAGATAGGTCAGCTAAGGGTCGTGTGTCCTAGGATCCTTGGAGCCAGGTGCAGGTCACTTTGAGGGTGGATTGCAGGTCAGCAGGGCCAAACTGGGGGGTGGTTCTTGGGTGTCCTGAAGTTCCTTGACTGGAGCTTGCTTACTGTCCTTCGAGAGTTCGGAGTGGACTTTACTTCTGGATGTCTTATGTTCGGGATCAAGCACCCCATGCTATGGCATTTTGCAGCCACTGGAGGTGGCAGTGCCACCAAACATGGCACACTGGCAGGGTTTGCCTCCGGGTCTGTTGGACTAAATTGGGTCTGGCTGATGTGTCCGGTTTGTTCGTCAGCGGGCGGTCAGTGAACTGGATCTTGCCTGCTGGGTGCAGGGAGTGATGCCTTCACTCTGGAGGGGGGGGGTTGGGTAATTTTTAGAAGGTTGGAAGTCCTCTGGGTTTTTTTTAGAGTCCGTCTGATGTCTAGACGACACCTCAGTAAATTATTGTCGAGTCCTGAGTGCAGCAGGCTGGGTTTGGCGCCTTTTTCTTCTTGCAGCAGGACGTCTGTTCTCGAGCCTTTGGTCTTCTTTGTCGCTGGTCTTCTTGTGTCAGTCAAATCTCATCTGCAGGTCTAGGGATGCCCACTAAATACTGCATTTAGTGGGCATTAAGGGGAGTACCTGGAACTAGCCAATGGGCCACTTACCCTAGGGTGGCTACACTCACTATGTGCCCACTTCCTGTGAGAAGAGGTGACATCCCTAACCCTGATATGCTATTTTCCTTCCATCCAAGATAAAGGAAAATTAAATGGAGTGGTCTCCTCGTCTGCCACACCTGGGGGGTGGTGCAGGCTGAGGGGGGCCACTCCTCCTACTCTGACTACGTTTTCCCGCTCAAAGTGGGGGAAGAACCATTGGGTGGCTATCTGCTGCTAGCAACAGAGTCAGGGGTCAGATTTCAAAGACGGTAAAGCCTTTGAAGCTTACCGCTGGGCCTGTGTGCCTGCCTGGGGGAGGAGGTGTAACACCTCCACCCAGAAAGGCTTTGTGTTCTGGCTCCTGAGAGCAGAGGCTGTCACCTGAGGAGTCCAGATCTGTATCTGGTTGTGGTAGGCTGTTAAAACCAGTCAATAACCATGCCAGGGCTGGTAGGTTTTGCTGGGGGCACCCATAAGGTGCCCTTTGGCACATGTTATAATAAATCCGACACTGGCATCAGTGTCGATTTATTCTTCTGAGTTGTTTGATACCAAACAACCCAGTATTCAGAGAGTCCATCATGTAGATGGGGACCTTGTAATGACCAGTGTCCAGCACATGTATTTGCTATGGCTTACCTGTACACTTACTATGTCTTAAGATTGTGTAAAGACACAGTAGGGGCATATCTGCTCATGCAAACATATGCCCTCACATGCATTATGGTGCACTCAGCCTTAGGGCTGTAAGACCTGGCAGAGGGGTGACTGACTTATAGTGCATGCAGTGTTAGTGGACAGGGCTCTCTTGGTGAGTACCATGTAGAGTTTGCAGCTTTTAAATATACCTTGTCATACATTCGCAATTGCAGTCTGCATTAGGCTGGTGTTGGGCCTCTTAGAGTGGCACAATTGGTGCTGCAGCTCTGGGGGGCCCTCTTCAGTATCCATGCCCTAGGTACCAGGGGTATGATTTACTAAAGCTCTGTTGCTGTGTGCTTAACTCACCCTTTACCTATATCAATTAGATGTAATGTGCTGCGCAGTGCAGGAGTGGTGACTGCACTGGTCGTGTGTGGGCCTGGGAAGGGTACAGTATAGGACTAGAGCAGTGCTGCACAGTATATGCATATACTGAGTGTAGATATACCTGTAAGAAATACATTACATGAGAGATATAGTTCTGTGTAGTGGAAGCATGTGCTGGATAAAGCACATGAAATGAAGTATTGTTCAGTACACGTGTGTAGGAAAGTAGCCTCTTTCTAGCTTTGGTACCCACACTTCTGACCTGTTTGTCAGTGTGTTTTGCCTGTCTCACTGGGATCCTGCTAGCCAGGACCCCAGTGCTCATAGTTTGTGGCCTAATTAGTGTGTTGTCAGTAGTGTTCAACTGTCACTGAGGCTCTGCTAACCAGAACCTCAGTGCTTATGCTCCCTCTGCTTTTAAATTTGTCACTATACGCTAGTGACTTCATTTACCAATTTCAGTTGGCACACTGGACCCCCCCTTATAATTCCCTAGTACATGGTACCTAGGTACCCAGGGCATTAGGGTTCCAGGGGATCCCTATGGGCTGGAGCATATATTTTGCCACCAATACGGAGCCCATGCAAGGGCTTCTGCAGGGCTGCCATTGCAGCTTGCGTGAAAAGGTGCATGCACCCTTTCACTGCCATTTACACTGCACCAGGTCCCTTATAAGTCACTCCCATAGCAGGCCTTTGAGCCCTGAGGGCAGGGTGCAGAGTACCTGTGTGTGAGGGCACCCCTGCACTAGCAGAGGGTGACCTCCAGGACCATTTTCCTGGACGTGAGTGTGGGGATGCCATTTTACGTGTGTACTGGACATAGGTCACTACCTATGTCCAGCTACATAATGGTAACTCCGAACATAGGCATATTCGGTATCAAACATGTTGGAATCATACCCCAAGTCTTTTGCAAGCATTGGTTGTGTGCACTCTGGGGGCTCCTTAGAGAAACCCCAGTTTTGCCAATCCAGCCTTCTGAGGTTTTCCAGGCAGCCCCAGCTGCTGCCACCTCTCACACAGGTGTCTGCCCTCCTGTTGCTTGAAAAGCTCAAGCCCAGGAAGGCAGAACAAAGGATTTCCTTTGGGAGAGGGTTGTTAAACCCTCTCCCTTTGGAAATGGGTGTTACAGGCTTGGGAGGGGTAGCCTCCCCAAGCCACTGGAAATGCTTTGGAGGGCACATTTTGAGCCCTCCTTGCATAATCCAGTCTACACCGGTTCAAGGACCCACAGTTCCTGCTCTGGCATGAAACTGGACAAATGAAAGGGGAGTGACCACTCCCCTGTCCCTCACCACCCCAGGGGTGGTGCTCAGAGCGCCTCCAGAGGGTCCCTTGGTTTTACCATCTTGGATTCCAAGTTGGCAGGGAACTCTTGGAGCATCTGAGTGGCCGGTGCCAGCAGGTGACGTCAGAGCCCTCCCCTGATAGATGCTTACCTGTTTAGCAGGCCAGTCCCCCTTTCAGGGCTATTTAGGGTCTCTCCTTTGGGTGGTTCTTCACAAGACTCCAGCAGGAATACTCTGCATCCTCTACTTCACCTTCACACCAAAGAAACTGCATCTGGACCCTCCAGGAGCTCTACAAACTGCAACAAAGAAGCAAAGACGACTTCTTCAACATTGTATCTTCAGCTCATGCCAGCAACTGCAGCTGCTTCCCAGTCATGCATCCTTTGAGTCATGCATCCTCAAAGGATAGCCTGTCTTCACCCTGCACCAGAAGAGCAAAGGAATCTCCATTGGAGTGAAGGAGTCACTCCCCTGCTTCAGTAGGCATCTAACTGAATCGACGACCGGCTGCGAGGATCCCCTCTCCTGATGAGCTGTGAGGATCCTGCATCACGGGTGATTGAGTGAAGTGGTCCCTATGGTTCTGACGTCCCCCTGTCCAACTTTGGTGGAGGTAAGAGCTTGGCTCCACACGCAAAACAGTACCCCCGTGCTCCGCATGTTTTACAGTTGCCAGGGCTTGTTGCCATCCTTGTTGGCATCCTTCCACAGAGTTCTTCATGCACCGTGCAACTCTCGCCCCAGCACTCTATCCTGCGATGCACATCTTCCTGAGTGGTGGTTCTTCTTTTGCACCTTTATCCGGGTTAGCAGGGGCTCCTGTTCTCCCCGGACTCTTCTGTGCTTCTTGGACTTGGTCCCCTTCTTTCACAGGTCTTCAGGTCCAGGAATTCACTGTTGGTGTCTTGCAGTCTCTTCTGGCTCTTGCATTATCTTCTTTCTCATGTTTCAATGTGTTCTATGAAAGTTACTGTGTTTTACTCCTGCTTTCCAGGGCTCTGGGGTGGGTTCTAGTACTTACCTTTGGGGTTTTCTAGTACTCTCAGCACTCCTCTACACACTACACTTGTCTAGGTGGAAAACCGGCATTCACATTCCACTTCCTTAGTATATGGTTTATGTTACCCTTAGGCCCATTTCTAACTATTGTGATTTTCACTAATTGCACTGTTTTCTAACTGTTTTATGTCTATTTCTGCATACTAGTGTATATAATATGTGTATTACTTACCTCCTAAGGGAGTATAGTCTCTATGGTATTTTTGGCATGTGTTGGCAAAATAATGTACCTTTTAGTTTTGTAACACTGAGTATTATTTTTCATGTGTGTAAGTACTGTGTGACTACAGTGGTATTGTATGAGCTTTGCATGTCTCCTACATAAGCCTTAGCTGCACAGCTACAGCTACCTCTAGAGAGCTTGGCTTCTGGACACTGCCTACATTTCACTAATAAGGGATAACTGGACCTGGTATGAGGTGTAAATACCATAGGTACCCACTACAAATCAGGCCAGCCTCCTACAGTATGATGAATGTGTGTACTGGCAGTGCGTGTGTGTTTGCAAGTAGCACACAATGGCACAACACAGAAAAGCTACAGTACTGAACAGTGTGCGGAGCGAATGTGTCTGCTGAATATATGGGTATCTTGTGAGGGCACAATGCTTGGAGGTAGTAGTACTGAATAGAGTCTGTGCTGTGTCCATACACTGAGTGCAAGTGTGCCTCCAATGGTACCTTACATGGAGGACCCTGGGTTCTATTTTGGGAAGCCCAGACCTGCCTGGTGAAGACAAGAGGAATAGAGGAGCCCCCCAGACAGATTTGTGTATTGCTGCATTCCTGTGAGCTGTGTGGGATACACTGGAGGAAGGAGGGAGAGACTCCCCCTGTACCCTTGAAAGGGTGCTCTTTGATTGAGTGAGAGATCACAAGGAAGGGGCCTGGACACATCACAGGAAGGAGATGGGGTTGGAAAGGGAATCATAAAGAGTAGGGCTGAGGGCCCTTGGTGAACCTTTTGATGCATATATCGCTATGGCTATCATCCAGGTCCGAACTCCAGTCACTCCCATGGCCTGTGTTGTGCAGTTATCAGCTTCGAAGTTTCCCCTGCTGTGACAGACAGCCTCTCAAGAGGAAGAAGAGAGGAGAGAAGGGTGTTCTTCAAAAGTAGCAGAACCCCAACATAAAACTTCAAAGACCCAGACCATAAATCACATTTGGTGTTTGGAAATGGACAATAAGAAGGAGAGGTTGAGATGCCAAAAACTGGTCATCCACCAAGCAGCTACACACGCTGTGAGGAGGAGAAACTATGCAAGACTTATGCCTGTGATCAGGGTTAGGGACAGGCCTGCTAGGTTCTCTGCTGGGTGAGGGAACATCAGCCAGGGAAACCAAGACCACCTGCTCTGGAGCACCAGTGCCTGCCTGCCTGCTTGCCAAGACCAGTGTGCCCCATGAGGAAGAGGAGAGCGTTGGAAGGAGCGAGGTCCAGTGTAGAGCCCTGCCAAGATGGCTTGATTTGAGGAGACTGGTTCTAAAAAATGGGTCAAACCCAGTAACTCTGGCTAGGCCAGCTGGTTTGAATGGATCGATTTCCGGGGCCTTCACAACTTACACATTAGAAGGGATTGACTAATGGTTGTACGTCCATGAAGGGTGTTTCCTACATCAATATTGTGTCCTGTTGATGACCCTTTTTAATGAATTTCACATGTTGGGTCGAAACATCAACTTAGATTGAAATGTGGACTGTATTTTAAAAATGTTAGTAGATTGTAGACACCAGTATGAGGTGTGTTGTAAAGGATACTACAGATTTTTTAGCCAAATTTGTATATACTGGCTTTTAGATAACAATGATGCACTTTATTGCCACTTTATTCAATTGCACTGCATTGTCATCTATTAGGAGCACCTAGGAGCATATTTATACTCCGTTTGCGCCGGAATTGCGTCGTTTTTTTTGACGCAATTTCGCCGCAAAACTAACTGCATATTTATACTTTGGCGTTAGACGCGTCTAGCGCCAAAGTCCGTGGAGTTAGCGTCATTTTTTAGCGTGGACACCTACTTTGCGTTAATTATATGCAAGGTAGGCGTTCCCGTCTAAAAAATCGACTCCGAGGCATGTGCGACGGATTTATACTCCCGGGCAAAAATCACGCCCGGGAGTGGGCGGGTCAAAAAAAATGACGTACGGCCGCTTTTGCGCCGTTTTTTAGCGCCTGCAAAAGGCAGGCGTTAAGGGACCTGTGGGCTCTGAAGGAGCCCTGAGGTGCCCTCCCATGCTCCCAGGGACACCCCCTGTCACCCTTGCCCACCCCAGGAGGACACCCAAGGCTGGAGGGACCCATCCCAGGGACATTAAGGTAAGTTCAGGTAAGTGTTTTTTTTTTTTTGTGGCATAGGGGGGCCTGATTTGTGCCCCCCTACATGCCACTATGCCCAATGACCATGCCCAGGGGACATAAGTCCCCTGGGCATGGCCATTGGGCAAGGGGGCATGACTCCTGTCTTTGCTAAGACAGGAGTCATTTCTATGGGGGTTGGGAGTCGTAAAAAATGGCGCAAATCGGGTTGAGTCGGCTAAAAAATTGCCTCAACCTGACTTGCCCCATTTCTTGATGCCCAAGCCCCATATCCCCCTATGCCGGCGCTGCCTGGTGTACGTCGTTTTTTTTAACGCACACCAGACGGCGCCGGCGGCTAACGCCGGCTAACGTCATTCAATAAATACGGCGCCCGCATGGCGCTTCAGAATTGCGTTAGCCGGCGCTAATTTTTTTTTTTTTGCGCGTTGGCGCAGTTTTGCGTCAAAAAGTATAAATATGGGCCCTAGTATCTAATACGTTGAGTCTTATTGAGGTTTTACCTGTGTTGTTTAACCTAATAATTTTTAAATCTAATAAAATGGATGGAATACTAAAAGAACCTTACTGAGTTGGAGGGTTTTAGTGGTACAGCCGCTGCTGTGGAAGTCAAGGGTTACACTTCCCCTAGGGGGACCATTATTTGTTGTTCTATTATTGGTGTGAGGAGACAGCTGTTTATTGGCTGAGTCATTGCCCTTTACAGGATCGGATCGATGACCCCTCCCCCATCGCCGTATGTTAGGAGAGAATGCAGTGCAGGTAACGTGAAACTCGTACTGCCTTGTTGTGGTGATTCCAAATGGCAGGAGTGGCCGTCGTTTTTTAGTGAACTCCAGAGGACATTGCTCTGTCGCTGGGACCTAGTCGGGAGCACTAGGATCAAACCACGACACCCCGATCACCGCTACCCACTTGAGGAAACCCTGATCTTAGTGCGCAGTGGAAGCCAAGAGCACCTCCAGCTGTGTTAGAACCAGCCGCTCAGGGGAATGCCTATGCCTGCTGAGTGCTGCTCACGTCTTGCATGCAGACCGGTCACCCACTGAAACGCTGAACACTTTATTGCTACTGGAGGGGTAAGACTTGATACGGGGCTGGCATGTCCTAGCGGACTCGCTGCTAGAGGTACTGCGCCATCATAAACACTTTTGGGCATTCCCTAGGAGTCAAAGTCGACTCTTGAGAAAGGCCTACCAGTGAGTATTCTCTGGATGCAGCCACCAGTGAATGGGGAATAACCCCGACCACATTAACAAGGAAGAGATTGAACAGGGATTTGCCAGTTTAAAACTGGAGCCCCAGCCTCAAGGGGATTGTGTTATTGCTTACGAATGTCATAATACTTTTTCAAGGTGTAGAGTTAGAAATAAAATAAGTCTTTTTTAATATAAAAACAAGTATTTGACTAGACATTGATTTATTGACAGGACTGAGTGCACTTTGAGTCATGTTCACTAACATGTATCTACCCTCCACCCCATCCTCCCAAAGGAGCCTTTGCTCATCCACAGGTGCCACTAAGAGTGTCAACTGCAGAAGGGGTACTTGGCCCAGTTGCTCAGGAACCATAGTAGGTCGGGCCCCAGGACATAAGGAGTAAAAGGCCTCAAACACCAGCCCTCTGAAAGGGTTTCTGACAATTGGCAGCAAGCGGTGGAGCACCTAACATTTACGAGCCTGGCTACAGAGGTGGCGTGGCCATTTCCAATCTATGCCAATACTGAAATAAATACATTTTTCTTCTTCTGTGCACACAGGCGATACACATAGGCAATGGAGAACACAGGGTTGGGAATTTATCTCTGCACCATGTCCATAGATCAGATGAAGGATTTATGTAGGAGCAGAGGGTTAAGGATTCCCAGAAGTAGGGACAGCGAGATCCTTGCTAATTTCATTAGGTACCAGTTTGAGACACTGGGTGAAAGGACTGAGCATGTATTTGACTCTGGGGAGGGAACTGTGGTAGGAACCCAGGAATAGAGCATTGTGGTTTCAAAATCTAGGATTCCCTTACCACAGATATATCCCAGACACACACCAAGTGTGTCCCCTAATGCATTTCCAGAGTTTCACTAAGACATTCACCACCTTTAATTTCTAGAATACCTCAGGTGTGTACACCACCTCGACTTTCTAGGGTACCACTGTCGCCACTTCCAGGAATTGGGTGGGTTAATTCTAGCAGATACCTTGAGCTTGAAATTGGGAATTCAGAAAGCTAGGGCAGAGGAAGATGAGAAAACTAGAGAGTCTGAGAGGGAGAAGCTAAGACTTCCTCACCAGGAACAAGAGGAGAGGAGGTGGGGGGAGATGGGAACAATGGGCCCAGGAAGGTAAATTTCAAAAGGGGGAGGAGAAACAAAGAGAAAGGAGAAAAACAAAGTGGGAGGAGAAACGGAAGGAAATAACTGAATAGGGAAAATATAGCCCCTGAAAGAGAGAAACGTAGGGTGGCATCAGGTCAGGGTTCCAAAAGATCTTGTGAGTGAGGTCTGGGTATTTTGGAAAGGTTTATGAGCTTTGAAGGTGCTTGCAAGGCACTGGCCTTAGATGAGGTATCTAAGACAACTGCCTTAATGGGGCACATGCCATTGGAAGGGACAGCCTTTATTGGTACAAAGCCTTTGGCTGACCAGATTGTCTATGAGCAAATGAAGGAAGCTCGCATTAGGCAATTAGGTCTGAAGGCAATAATACCTGCAGAGATTTTTTTTTTACTGCAAGAGAGCAGATGGTGTACCATTCAAGCCATGATGTATTGCATGATTGGAATGAGTGGGTAAGAGGAATGGAGGCCGAGGATTTTCAGTCCCTTAACCAGTTGATGGTGACAGAGCAACTTGAGGAGTGCTCTACACCACTTAGGCAATACCTGTCTGATCTGAGACAGGGATCCAACAAAACCTGCAATGTTAACTGATAAGCAGTTAGTTAAATGGGTTCACAAAGGACTAGAACAATTACAAGCCAAAAGGGGAAAATAACTTTCCACAGACTGGTTCCAAACTGGTGGGTAAGCACCTGGGTAATTCTCATGGTAGTCGAGTCTGTGCCCAGGAAACATGGGAATGATAATGGTGTGTACGGAAAGGAGCATCAGGAAAAGGTAAATCAAGGAAGACCTTCCAAGTCCAAGGTGGTACCTTGCTTTAAGTGCCACAAGGTAGGACAGATTCAAAGAGATTGTCGAGAGGGTAAACTTGTTTCAGCAATACTTATGATAGCAAGCATGTAAAAGATGAAGATACCCGAGAGGGACCAGATGTGATCAACCTAGTAGCTATGGACATTTAGGAAAGGGACCTGGATGCTCTGAAACACATCCAAACACAATGGATCTTGTGCAGGAAGTTAGTATCAATGGGGGAAAGTGCCTGTCCTGAAGGATACTGGAGCCTTCCGCTCTATAGTTGAGAGGAAGTACCTTAAGCATGAGGAGATTCTCCCGGATACCACTGATATAGGATCGGTAGCCAGTGGAGAGGGCATGGAGCATCTGTTTGCCAAGATTGAGTTTGAGATTGAGCTCAATGGCAAGGTGGCCATGATTAGTGTCGAGGTAAGGGAAAAGCAAGGAGCTGGATGACTCTTGGGAAATTATTTGATTACCTTGGCTTGGTGCCAGGACCAACCGTCTTTATGACTTGGACAATGTCAGATGTGTTATCCAGAGCACAGGCTGCACATCAGCCTGAGAGTGAGACTGGGATCCTCTCTGATGTGCAGGTACCAGTACAAGGTAGTTTGCAGGTAAGGGCAAACTCTGGGAAGGCAGTGAAGGTCATTGTTTCTACTCCAGAGGGAAGGGAGGATGAGGCTCCTGATGTCGACCAGTTGCTGGAGCATGGGTCACTTCCAGAGCTTCAGCACAGCTGCTGGAAGGCCTACCCAAGACGATTTTCACATACACATGAGGCGTGCCCTATGGTTGTGGGACTTTGGAAGATAGCCCAGGAACAGGTCAGCAAAGGAGTGGTTGGAAAACACAATGTTGGTTGGGAGTGCTGGACTGCTTTATAGTGAACCTGTTCATCCTGAACCTGGAACTAGCAAGAGGGTAGTGAATTCATTAGTGCACAGGAACTTCCTTTTGTCACTGGTGTGAAAGCTGAATTAATTACTAATACATTTACATTGATTAATAACTGAGAATCTGACAAGTATTATGCTAAAGTAGTGAAATCAAATGTGTTGGAGAAATGTGCCCATCTAGGTGGTAACCATTACGTCTACGACATTAATAAAAAAATAATGTTAACTTTTTAGAAATTAGAAATAATATTCACATGTATAACAAAATGAATTAGTGGACCATATTAACGTATTAATGGTGAAATAATGGGCCTAGTCGACAAGGCCTCATGTTAAGCTTCATGGCATAAATAAATGTTCGTAAATGCTTTTCTATCACAGTAGAGAGAACACACTTGTTCATTGTTCACACAGTGCTGACCAAAATGTAATATTATAGCCTTAGAACCCGCCGTAGCGGGCTCTACCGGCTATTAAAGGCCCGCTCCCCGCGTTAAATGCCCGAGCCGAAGGCGAGGGCATTTAACAAGGAGAGGGACTTTAATAGCCGGTAGAGCCCGCTACGGCGGGTTCTAAGGCTATTAGAACATTCTGCCACACAGGGCAGAATGTTCTATTAAAAAAAAAATGTTCACGGAGCCCGAGGGGATTAAAATCCCCTCGGGCTCCGTGAGGCTTTGTTCACAGCTGTTGCTGTGAACAAAGCGAACATTGGAATGTTGGCGCTGCGGGCTTTTACCGGCCTGTAAAAGCCCGCAGCACTCCATTGTCTCCAATGGAGCCCCCAGCATTCCAATGTTCTAATACAACGTTAAACTGATTTCTCAAGTTTTCTTTTGAGAACCGTGTGCTGTACTGCTATGTCCTAACTGTAAATACACATGTATCTTTTGTGCATGAGAAACTGATGTTCCCAGGACATAACAATGGAACTACTGACTGGAGTTATGTTTGCAACAAAATGTTACCTGACTACAACTGGTGATGGGAAGGAGAGAAGAGGAGCCAATCATCGACGTGTGAAAGACTGTCTATCGTAGATTTAGAAATTAATGTTTATTGGTTCTATTGAAAACACCCTACGTATGGACCCAGGAGAGATTGAGAAACTACTTTATGACTTTGACTTATCCTGGCTGCACAGACGAGAATTAGCAGAATTAAAGAGAGCGACACAGAGAGTTCCAGATGCCCTTCCTTTTCCTTTAGCCTCATCGCGTAATTACTATTACCATTGATTGTTAATGTTAATGCTGTTTCCCGCAGTTTGATGCCCTTGTTAAGTTGGCTCAGTTAAGTTAGAGCCCAGTCGTGCCTGAGCCAATCCCCTTCCACTTTTCCTTTGCTAAATGAAGACTTAACGAGTTTCCCACTGACAGAGACGTCTCTGCTTGCTGATCCATACAGGAAAGGTATAATAACAACTGCAAATGTTTTTTTGTACGTTTTGTCTTTCTCTTATGTACCAACCGCTATTTTGTTAGAGCCCTATTTAGATCTTTTCCAGATTATGTTTTCGTCTATTTTCCCATTTGCATGAAGTCCAAGCATGCCATTCAAATTAGAGGGTTAGTTAGTGTCACTGTCATAATAATCATCATTACTAGGGGAGAGCTTTATTCCTCTTTGAACAAATGTATGCTATTTCTCTTACACAGTTATTGTTATTGTTGATTTGTACGGTACCCTTGAATGTTTAATGATAAGTGCTTCATCTAAATTGAGATTCTTCCGCCGTTTTGGTCAGCCTGTGTTGTTTGTATACACATACCAGTTAGTATTGAGATTGATTTACGTAATCTTAGCATTGTTAATATCGGGAAATAAACTTTCTAACTTCACTGAAAGGTGTTGTTATTCATGGCCACTTGGGTCATGTTGAGTGAAGTTTACTGACTCAAATGTTCCGCTAACATTTTATTCAACTTGTTCATTTGCTGGTTAAGGTAATGAGTAAGATTTGTGTCCATGGGGAGTCACTCTAAGCGCAGTCAAAAGGTCCATTGAACCTCTAATGTGTCCCCTTATCAATAAAATATAAAAGACCGAATAAGGTCAGACGTGCCCATACTGGCACCTGAAGTGCAACTTGTAGGACAGGACACTAGAGGATTAGAAAAAATGATAGGTTGGACCCTCTGTTCTACTGGCCAGGGATGCACAGAGGCCTCGTCAGAGGAGTGGTAAGAGAGGAGAAATGACTAAGGGCCATTTGTGATGGTATGTTGGACAGTATGCACACTGCCCTAACTCCGTCCAATTCTATGCGGTTCCTCATCTTGCCTTTTCACTGCTGATTTGCAATGAATCCACAAATCCTTTGACACTATGACAAAGCATCAAAATCTGCACATTAAACCTTAAAAACAATAACGATTCATTCAACGTCTGTAAACCATTTTTGAGGCTCATCTTGAGTAAAAGTTCATAGACCATGCCTTGTCCAACGACCATGAACAAAAATCGAGCTTTCGCCACCCAGCACGTCCCTCAATAGGAATTCACTTTCAACAATAACCTCATACTCTGAATAACTCATGACTGCTTTTGTTCTTTCTTTCATTGGCTTTACAATCCACTCACTATTGTATCTTTTCCCATTCTCCCAATTTCTGATTAATTCAGATGTCTCAATTTTTTTCCCCAATTGGAAAATGGTTTCCTTTAGCAATTCAAGTTCTGAAATTTATATTTGAGAAGGTTGTTCTTTTTAAAAAAATAAATGTGTATTTGAGTTTTAACCGAAGCATAGCATAGCCAATTAGACATTACATAGCAATCTCTTTGCAATGCACCTAATCTAAAAACATATGTCAAGCATCCCCAACCCTCCCTCTCCACCCAAACCCCGACACAGAACCCATCAGCACGTTGAGCAGTCCCTGAGTTCAGTTCTCCCAGCATACTCCTCTTTCCCAGAGGTCTCTCCTGTTGCAATGTGTCATGGTGTGTCTCTCTCATCACCCTAGGAGTCCATATTCGGCAGTCAGCTATATCTCCAAGGAATAATATGTCATCCACGCTCCCCATATCCTTGTGAACTTCCACGGGCATCCTCTATTTGAGTACGTCACTTTTTCCCCCATCATGAACCCGTCCATCCCTCTCCTCCACACATCCACAGAAGGGCACGTCTCTGAGACCCAAAGGCGGGCTATATCCCTTTTGGCTACCATCAGTCCCAGACCACACAGAGTGAGCTTTCTCCGAGGCAGGTCAATATCGTTAGGTATTCACCTCAAAATATATTTGGGGTCTAAGGGAATGTGTACCGACAACACTCCCTCCATCTCTCCCATCACATTACTCCAAAACTCCTTGATCTTAGGACATTCCCGTGAAAAAGTGAAAGAAGGATCCAATATTACCACAGCCTCTAATGCAGTTCAGGTGTCTCGCTCTTCCCATCACATGTAATCGTTATATATCATAATATACCCTATGTAAAATTTTAAACTGAATAAGCCTAAGTCGTGACATGATCGCCACCTCCCTGGGGAACATCAGGGCTGCCTGCCAGTCTGTCTTCCAGCGTTCCGAGCTCTGCCTCCCATCTATTACGCAAGTTTACCAGTGTATTTGGCATATTGTTGTTAATAGTCCTATATACTAGGGATGTTAGGGATGCCCCCTTAACATCTAGACCGCCCATTAATAGTCTGCCTTCTAGAGGGGCGCACTCAGGTATTCCCTCTCCCGGGAGACCCTCTGCTCTCCATGTATGTGTTTAGTGATAGTGCTGTGTGTTGCTCAGCGCATACTCAATTTGAAGAAATGCAAAAGACATAGGGGGTGATTCTAACCCTGGCGGTCGGTGATAAAGCGGCGGCCAACCCGCCAACAGGCAGGCGGTAAAAAAAAAGGAATTCTGACCCTGGCGGGAACCGGCAACACGGCCCGCCACTTTAACACTCCGACCGCCACGGCGGGACAGACAAACAGCGCGGCGGTCACCGCCAACAGGCAGGCGGCAGACAATGTACCGCCCACCCTATCACAACTCACCAATCCGCCACCTTTTCCGGGGCGGGAGCCCGCCGATAAAAACACGGCATAACAGACTACGAACGGGAAAATGCTCACCTATACACACTCCACGAGGAACCTGGACAGCATGGAACCCGAATTAAATATCCTACCAGCTATTGTCTACCTGCTCATCTACCACGAGTACGAACGCCGGCGCAGACGACAACGGTGAGTACTGCACCTACGACACAGGGGAGGGGGGAGGAGGAAAGCTTACGGGCACACACATACGCGACACACCCACCCCCCCACCCCAACTATCTACACACCAATGCAGAGCAACAACTCAGAGGTTCATTGAAGTCATGGAAAATCATCTATTTGAAATATAAAAAAAAAAAAAATGAACAGTGCGAAATCTAAATACATAGGCAATAAGTCCAGCTCATTTTGTTAAAGTTCCACAGTCCGTGGGCCAATGTCCACAAACACATGGGCAAAGCCCACACAGGAGACCAGATACCGTTGGAGAGAACACTGCTGGGGCATCAGATGATAAAACTACAGGCACCTCAGGGGGAAGGGAAGGGGGGGCACCTCAGCCAGTTGAGTCCACGATGCCAGATCCACGAGGGGCCTCCATGCCCACTGTACCATCCTGGGGAGTGCAAAGCCACAGTCTCACAAGTCCCTACAGTGGGTGGATTGCCCACTGTGCCATCCTGGGGAGTGCAAAGCCACAGTCTCTCAAGTCTCTACAGTGGGTGGATTGCCCACTGTCACATCCTGGGGAGTGCAAAGCCACAGTCTCTCAAGTCTCTACAGTGGGTGGTTTGCCAACTGTGCCATCCTGGGGAGTTCAAAGCCACAGTCTCTCAAGTCTCTACAGTGGGTGGTTTGCCCACTGTGCCATCCTGGGGAGTGCAAAGCCACAGTCTCTCAAGTCTCTACAGTGGGTGGATTGCCCACTGTTACATCCTGGGGAGTGCAAAGCCACAGTCTCTCAAGTCTCTACAGTGGGTGGTTTGCCCACTGTGCCATCCTGGGGAGTTCAAAGCCACAGTCTCTCAAGTCTCTACGCTGGGTGGTTTGCCCACTGTGCCATCCTGGGGAGTGCAAAGCCACAGTCCATCAGATGGATAACCAACTCCACTGGTATTGGAGGAGGCAGGGTGCTCAGAGTGCAGCGTGAACACCAGCTCGACACAGAACCGGCACTGTCAATGGGCCAGCGGTGCTTGACAGGCGGGGCCCAGCGGAGCGGTGCTTGAGATGAAGGGCCCAGCGGAGCGGTGCAGAGACGGCGGTGCCCAGCGGACCGGTTGTAGGAGGCTGGACTGGCTTGTAGTGAGTACCAAGGGGTACTTGCACCTTGCACCAGGCCCAGTTATCCCTTATTAGTGTATAGGGTGTCTAGCAGCTTAGGCTGATAGATAATGGTAGCTTAGCAGAGCAGCTTAGGCTGAACTAGGAGACGGGTGAAGCTACTACAGTACCACTTAGTGTCATATGCACAATATCATAAGAAAACACAATACACAGTTATACTAAAAATAAAGGTACTTTATTTTTATGACAATATGCCAAAGTATCTTAGAGTGTACCCTCAGTGAGAGGATAGGAAATATACACAAGATATATATACACAATAGCAAAAATATGCAGTATAGTCTTAGAAAACAGTGCAAACAATGTATAGTTACAATAGGATGCAATGGGGAAACATAGGGATAGGGGCAACACAAACCATATACTCCAAAAGTGGAATGCGAACCACGAATGGACCCCAAACCTATGTGACCTTGTAGAGGGTCGCTGGGACTATTAGAAAATAGTGAGAGTTAGAAAAATAACCGTCCCCAAGACCCTGAAAAGTGAGTGCAAAGTGCACTAAAGTTCCCCTAAGGACAAAGAAGTTGTGTTAGAGGAATAATGCAGGAAAGACACAAACCAACAATGCAACAACGCTGGATTTCCAATCTGGGGTACCTGTGGAACAAGGGGACCAAGTCCAAAAGTCACAAGCAAGTCGGAGATGGGCAGATGCCCAGGAAATGCCAGCTGCGGGTGCAAAGAAGCTTCTACTGGACAGAAGAAGCTGCGGTTTCTGCAAGAACGCAAAGGGCTAGAGACTTCCCCTTTGGAGGACGGATCCCTCTCGCCTTGCAGAGTCGTGCAAAAGTGTTTTCCCACCAAAAGAACGCCAACAAGCCTTGCTAGCTGCAAACCGTGCGGTTAGCATTTTTGGACGCTGCTGCGGCGCAGGAGGGACCAGGAGGTCGCAAATTGGACCAGGAGGTAGAGGAGACGTCGAGCAAGACAAGAAGCCCTCTTAGCAGCAGGTAGCACCCGGAGAAGTTCCAGAAACAGGCACTGCAAGGATGCGTGAAACGGTGCTCACCCGAAGTCGCACAAAGGAGTCCCACGTCGCCGGAGACCAACTTAGAAAGTCGTGCAATGCAGGTTAGAGTGCCGTGGACCCAGGCTTGGCTGTGCACAAAGGATTTCCGCCAGAAGTGCACAAGGGCCGGAGTAGCTGCAAAAGTCGCGGTTCCCAGCAATGCAGTCTAGCGAGGTGAGGCAAGGACTTACCTCCACCAAACTTGGACTGAAGAGTCACTGGACTGTGGGGGCCACTTGGACAGAGTTGCTGGATTCGAGGGACCTCGCTCGTCGTGCTGAGAGGAGACCCAATGGACCGGTAATGCAGCTTTTTGGTGCCTGCGGTTGCAGGGGGAAGATTCCGTCGACCCACGGGAGATTTCTTCGGAGCTTCTAGTGCAGAGAGGAGGCAGACTACCCCCACAGCATGCACCACCAGGAAAACAGTCGAGAAGGAGGCAGGATCAGCGTTACAGAGTTGCAGTAGTCGTCTTTGCTACTATGTTGCAGTTTTGAAGGCTTCCAGCGCGGTCAGCAGTCGATTCCTTGGTAGAAGGTGAAGAGAGAGATGCAGAGGAACTCAGCTGAGCTCTTGCATTCGTTATCTAAAGTTTCCCCAGAGACAGAGACCCTAAATAGCCAGAAAAGAGGGTTTGGCTACCTAGGAGAGAGGATAGGCTAGCAACACCTGAAGGAGCCTATCACAAGGAGTCTCTGACGTCACCTGGTGGCACTGGCCACTCAGAGCAGTCCAGTGTGCCAGCAGCACCTCTGTTTCCAAGATGGCAGAGGTCTGGAGCACACTGGAGGAGCTCTGGACACCTCCCAGGGGAGGTACAGGTCAGGGGAGTGGTCACTCCCCTTTCCTTTATCCAGTTTCGCGCCAGAGCAGGGGCTAAGGGGTCCCCTGAACCGGTGTAGACTGGCTTATGCAGAATTGGGCACATCTGTGCCCAAGAAAGCATTTCCAGAGGCTGGGGGAGGCTACTCCTCCCCTGCCTTCACACCATTTTCCAAAGGGAGAGGGTGTCACACCCTCTCTCAGAGGAAGTTCTTTGTTCTGCCATCCTGGGCCAGGCCTGGCTGGACCCCAGGAGGGCAGCTGCCTGTCTGAGGGGTTGGCAGCAGCAGCAGCTGCAGTGAAACCCCAGGAAGGGCAGTTTGGCAGTACCAGGGTCTGTGCTACAGACCACTGGGATCATGGGATTGTGCCAACTATGCCAGGATGGCATAGAGGGGGCAATTCCATGATCATAGACATGTTACATGGCCATATTCGGAGTTACCATTGTGAAGCTACATATAGGTAGTGACCTATATGTAGTGCACGCGTGTAATGGTGTCCCCGCACTCACAAAGTCCGGGGAATTGGCCCTGAACAAGGTGGGGGCACCTTGGCTAGTGCCAGGGTGCCCTCACACTAAGTAACTTTGCACCTAACCTTTACCAGGTAAAGGTTAGACATATAGGTGACTTATAAGTTACTTAAATGCAGTGTAAAATGGCTGTGAAATAACGTGGACGTTATTTCACTCAGGCTGCAGTGGCAGGCCTGTGTAAGAATTGTCAGAGCTCCCTATGGGTGGCAAAAGAAATGCTGCAGCCCATAGGGATCTCCTGGAACCCCAATACCCTGGGTACCTCAGTACCATATACTAGGGAATTATAAGGGTGTTCCAGTAAGCCAATGTAAATTGGTAAAATTGGTCACTAGCCTGTTAGTGACAATTTGAATGAAATGAGAGAGCATAACCACTGAGGTTCTGGTTAGCAGAGCCTCAGTGAGACAGTTAGGCATCACACAGGGAACACATACATATAGGCCACAAACTTATGAGCACTGGGGTCCTGACTAGCAGGGTCCCAGTGACACATAACAAACATACTGAAAACATAGGGTTTTCACTATGAGCACTGGGCCCTGGCTAGCAGGATCCCAGTGAGACAGTGAAAACACCCTGACATACACTCACAAATAGGCCAAAAGTGGGGGTAACAAGGCTAGAAAGAGGCTAATTTCTCACAGCGGTGCTTGACAGGAAGGGCCCAGCAGAGCGGTGCTTGAGACGGCGGGGCCCAGCGGAGCGGTGCTTGAGATGAAGGGCCCAGCGGAGCGGTGCTTGACAGGAAGGGCCCAGCGGAGCGGTGCTTGAGATTAAGGGCCCAGCGGAGCAGTGCTTGAGACGGCGGGTCCCAGTGGAGCGGTGCTTGAGATGAAGGGCCCAGCGGAGCGGTGTTTGAGACGGCGGGGCGGAGCGGTGCTTGACAGGAAGGGCCCAGCGGAGCGGTGCTTGAGACGGCGGGGCCCAGCGGAGCGGTGCTTGAGATGAAGGGCCCAGCGGAGCGGTGCTTGAGACGGCGGGGCCCAGCGGAGCGGTGCTTGAGATGAAGGGCCCAGCGGAACGGTGCTTGAGACGGCGGGGCCCAGCGGAGCGGTGCTTGAGATGAAGGGCCCAGCGGAGCGGTGCTTGACAGGAAGGGCCCAGCGGAGCGGTGCTTGAGACGGCGGGGCCCAGCGGAGCGGTGCTTGACAGGAAGGGCCCAGCGGAGCGGTGCTTGACAGGAAGAGCCCAGCGGAGCGGTGCTTGACAGGAAGGGCCCAGCGGAGCGGTGCTTGAGATGAAGGGCCCTGTTCAGCGGTTCTTGAGACGGCGGTGCCCTGTTCAGCGGTGCCTGTCTTGGCGGGGCCCTCTTCAGCGGTGCTCTTCACGGCGGGGCCCTGTTCAGCGGTGCTCTTCACGGCGGGGCCCTCTTCAGCGGTGCCTGTCTTGGCGGGGCCCTCTTCAGCGGTGCTCTTCACGGCGGGGCCCTCTTCAGCGGTGCTCTTCACGGCCGGGCCCTCTTCAGCGGTGCTCTTCACGGTGGGGCCCTCTTCAGTGGTGCCTGTCTTGGCGGGGCCCTCTTCAGTGGTGCTCTTCACGGCGGGCCCTGTTCAGCGGTGCTCTTCACGGCGGGGCCCTCTTCAGCGGTGCCTGTCTTGGCGGGGCCCTCTTCAGCGGTGCTCTTCACGGCCGGGCCCTCTTCAGCGGTGCTCTTCACGGCGGGGCCCTCTTCAGTGGTGCCTGTCTTGGCGGGGCCCTCTTCAGCGGTGCTCTTCACGGCGGGCCCTGTTCAGCGGTGCTCTTCACGGCGGGGCCCTCTTCAGCGGTGCCTGTCTTGGCGGGGCCCTCTTCAGCGGTGCCTGTCTTGGCGGGGCCCTCTTCAGCGGTGCTCTTCACAGCGGGGCCCTCTTCAGCGCTGCCTGTCTTGGTGGGGCCCTCTTCAGCGGTGCTCTTCACGGCGGGGCCCTGTTCAGCGGTGCTCTTCACGGCGGGGCCCTGTTCAGCGGTGCCTGTCTTGGCGGGGCCCTCTTCAGCGGTGCCTGTCTTGGCGGGGCCCTCTTCAGCGGTGCTTGTCCTGTCTTTCAAGGGAGCCAGACCTGGCCAGGACTCCCCGCTTAGTCGCCCTCCGACCGTGCGGTTGCTGGCCCCTCCTGTGATGGAGTCCTGGGCCCGTGGGTGTCCTCCGTCACACCCGGTATGGGGCTGGTGGGGCCCTCCTGGTCCGCGCGCCTGCTGGCTGACTTCTCCGCCCTGCTGCCCTTGCCCTCCTTCGATGAAGCTCTCTGGCCCTTGCCTCCCCTTGATGTTGTGGCAGGTGACGGGCCACGACTACGCTCCTTGGTGGCAGCCGTCTCAGCCTTCTCGCGCCGGCCCTTTGTTTTTCGGGTTCTCTTCCCAGGGGGTGGGCTGGCTGTCCCCTTGCTGCTGGACGATGTATCTGCACTCGGAAAAGGTGGACTCCAATACCTGTTCACAATGGTCGCCCTCGATGCAGGGCTGCTGGTGGCTGAGGTGCTCTTAGGACTCTTACCAGATGGAGGGGGTGGGTCAGGTGATGCAAAGAGGTTAACTTTGGAGAGGAAAAGTTTTTTAGGAGCAATGGGAAGGGTAGGTGCAGTGGGTATGGGAGTGGAGGAAGAGGATGTGGTTGTAGGAGAGTCAAGTGTGCTGTCTTTGGGTGCAGGTGCTTGTGACGTAGGCTGTCGTGAGGTGGATGGCTGTTGGGTGGGTGGCTGCCTGCGTTTGTGTGTTTTGGAAGAGGGGGTGACAGACACACTGGGAGAGGACACAGGGGACGTGTAAATGGCATTGGGGGTGGTGACTGCACGTGTGCGGACTGTACTGGAGGGTGTGCTGGTGATGGAAGTACTGGCTGATGATGGTGTGCATGCAGGTGTGAGTGGAGACGTCACAGGGAGGGAGGAGGGAGACGAGGAGGAGGGGGACACAGAGGTGGTAGTGACTGTTGGCATGTCTGCATCTGGATGTTGTTTGTGTGAATGCTTGTGGGATCTGTGGTGCTTATGTCTGGATGAGCTGCCCTTGGGTGTTGAGGTGTGTGCAGGCTGGTCTGATGGTGTGGATGGGATAGGCAGAGGAACAGGAGACTGGGACTGGGTGGAGGCATTTAGAAGAGGGAGGCTGGAAACAGGGACAATGGCTGCCGTCAGTGCTGAGGCCAGAGCATTGAACGATCTTTGATGGGCAGCCTGACCCGAATGAATGCCCTCCAGGTATGCATTGCTCCGATGCACCTCCCTTTCTACACCCTGGATGGCATTCAAGAGGGTAGACTGCCCAACAATGAGTGTCCTGAGGAGGTCAATGACCTCCTCACTGAGGGCAGCAGGGGTAACTAGGGCAGGGCCTGAGGTGCCTGGGGCGAAGGAGATGCCCGCCTTCCTGGGCGAGCGGGCACGGAGCGAAGGCTGAGGGGCTGCTGGGAGGGCGGGGCTGGTGTGCTGGGTGGCGGCTGTACCTGTTGTGGCGGTGGGCACGGATGTTGCCGCCACCGCAAGGGAGCTCCCTTCCGAGGACGTGTCGGTGTCGCTGACGTCTCCACGGGTCCCCGTTGTGGAGCTCCCCTCGCCCTCCGTCTCACTGGTGAACTCGGTGTCTGTAGCATGGCCCTCCAGGGCCATGTGAGTTGCAGCTCCCTTGTGCTCCGATGCCAATTCTCCTCCGCCTGATGATGCTAATGCACACATGCACAGGAAGATAAAGAAAATGGGTGGGGGGAGAAATAAAGACAGGTTGAGTGCATGCATTGGCAACACCGTTGGCGGAGAGGACAGACACAGAAGCCCCCTGCACTACGTCGCGCAATCGGGGTACACTACTCAGTACTTGTGACTAGGCCTACAGGTCTATGGACAACAAATGCACACATGGGTGATGCAGGACCATGGATAGCTCTACTTGGCACCCTACAGAGGTGGGGGGCGGGGGCACAGGGCCATGCCTAAAGGAGGGGACTAGCCTACAGAAAGCGCCCTGGCCTAAAGTCAGCCACAGCCCTCCTCCCCAACCCAGACACCTCGACTGCGCGCAAAGATAGCAGAATATGTGGATACTCACCCCCTTGTGTCTGCTGTGATGTCCCCACGCGCCCATCCAAATCGGGGTAGGCCACCGCCAGGATCCGGGACATCAGGGGGGTCAAGGTACGACTGGCACCCTTCCTACGTTGGGAGGCCATCCACAGCAGAGACTCGGCGGTCTTCCTGGTCCCGTGGCGGATATCCTCCCACCTCTTTCGGCAGTGGGTGCCCCGTCTGTTGTGGACCCCCAGGGCCCGGACGTCCTTGGCGATTGCACGCCAAATCTCAATCTTCTGATGGGTGCTGACCTATTTGACATGTACAGGGTGGGAAAGGAAATATCATCACTTTTCTGCATGGTAGATGTGAGTGGCCCCCCCTCCCCAACCTTGCCATGTGGCACATGCTCTCATCTGTCGTGCGTTGCACTCCTCATTCGCTCCCCTCCCCACCATCTTACATACACCCCACTCAACACAGGCGTAGCCCATTCAACGTGCACCCAGTGTACTCACCTGTTGGTCTGGAGTACCGTAGAGTAGCGCATACTGGGGGAGGACCCCATCAACAAGTTTCTCCAACTCTTCTGAAGTGAAGGCAGGGGCCCTTTCCCCAGTCGCAGCAGCCATAGTATCTCCCAGACCGAGGTCACAGCAGCACTTGCAGTATAGGTCCTCTCCTGTGGATGATCAGGTCTCGAGTGATTAAGCAGCTAGAAAATGGCGGTCACGCCCGCGGCGGTGCGTACCGCCGCGGTGCGTACCGCGACCGCCGGCGCACATCGTCATTGGCTCCTGATACCCATAGGGTTCAATGTTAACCAATGCGGCTTTGCACCGCGGTCTTCGACCGCCTACCGCCACGGTGTGCCACGCCAGCGCATTGACCTCACATCCCATTGTCACACTTCACAGGTCAGGCAGCCGCCATTTCAAAGGCCCACATGGCTTAATTTCTACTGCGTCACACAGGCCTAGGCCGTGCATTGCCACTCATACACGCCTTTCACTGCATTGCGATTCATTTACTGTGCAAGCTGTGTGAACGAACCTGTGGCTTGCTTCACTCTGTACTCCATGTTGTCCTTCCTAGGCACCGTCCGCTGGGACTTGCGAGGAGAAGGATGAATCCTCCCGTGTACCGACCGCTGGTGGACCTGTCGACAATGGAAGAACGACATATTATACTTCGTTACAGACTTGACAGAGCCACTATTCATGAACTGTGTGCCCAGCTGGAGCCAGACTTGATGTCCCCCATCCGCCAACCCACAGGGATTCCCCCCTCTGGTGCAGGTTCTCTCAGTACTCCATTTTTTGGCAAGTGGGTCTTTTCAGACAACAGTGGCCATGTCATCAGGGATGTCTCAGCCTATGTTTTCTAAGGTTTTGTCCAGAGTGTTGTCTGCCCTGATGAAATACATGCGGAGCTACATTGTTTTCCCTGAGGAGGATGATTTGGCTACAGTGAAGGGTGATTTCTATGCCCTTGGACATATCCCCAACATCATTGGTGCCATTGATGGGACCCATGTGGCTTTGGTACCCCCCAAAGGCAGTGAGCAGGTGTACAGAAATAGAAAGAGTTATCATTCTATGAATGTCCAGGTGGTCTGTTTGGCAGACCAGTACATCTCCCATGTAAATGCCAAGTTCCCTGGGTCAGTGCATGACGCGTATGTTATGCGAAATAGCAGCATCCCCTATGTGATGGAACAGCTACAGAGACACCGTGTGTGGTTATTAGGTGACTCTGGTTACCCCAACCTCTCCTGGCTATTGACCCCAGTGAGGAATCCCAGGACAAGGGCAGAGGAACGGTACAATGAGGCCCATGGGCGAACTAGGAGGATAATAGAAAGGACCTTCGGAGTCCTGAAGGCCAGGTTTAGGTGCCTGCATATGACAGGTGGATCCCTAATGTACTCACCAAAGAAGGTGTGCCATATCATCGTGGCCTGCTGTATGCTTCACAATCTTGCATTGCAACGCCAGGTGCCTTTCCTGCAGGAGGATGGTCCAGATGGTGGTGTTGTAGCAGCTGTGGAGCCTGTGGAGAGTGAAGAGGAGGAAGATGACAGGGACGACACGGACAACAGGGATACAGTTATACAACAGTATTTTCAGTAGCACACAGGTAAGATTCACCCACGCCATTTTACATTTACTTCAGGCCTCCTGCGTCTCTACTTTCTGTGTTTCCCACCATTTCCTTTTAACTGAATTGTGACTTTCCCTTCACTTTTCAGAGCTGTTTGACCAACTGCGTGACTTCTGCTTTGTTTGCCCATGGACTACAGCTTGTTGTCATTGGTATGTTGTCATTACAATGTAACAGAACATAATTGCACCGTTATGTGTGATACATAATAGTAAAATACAAGCAGACTCCTGTAATTATAAGTGCAATAAGTGATTTATTGTAAGTGCTACATATAGGTACATGATAGTAAAACGGTGATGGGTGGGGGTGGAGTAATGTCCATGGCAGAGTCCAGTTCTCAGTTTCACAGGTGTATTGTCCATATGCCTGTGGAAGGATGGAGCAGGAGCAGTTCAAGGTTGGACAGGGTGACAATGTGGGACAGTGGGATGACATCAGGGGGTATCTTATGCTGGCGGGGGTCTTGCAATCCTACTCTGTCTTCTTGTGTGATCTCAGGTTCCGCTTGCGGGGTGGTTCTTCTTCAGCAGGAGGTGGGGTTCTGGTGGCCTGTCGTTGTGTGGGGGCCTCCTGTCCACTAGCGCCGGCGGAGGTGGTAGTCTGTTCCTGGCCTGGGCTAGTGACAGGGGCCCTTTGGGGTGCCACATGGTCCCGCAATGTGGTGACTATCTGGTGAAGGGCCATTCCTCTCTGAACCCCATGTACCGTTCCTCCTGCTGTGCCTGGATCTCCTGGAACCTGGCCAGTACCGTCGCCATTGTCTCCTGGGAGTGGTGGTATGCTCCCATGATGGTGGTGAGGGCCTCTTGGAGAGTGGGTTCCCTGGGACTGTCCCCCCCCTGTCGCACAGCAGCCCTCCCAGTTCCCCTGTTTCCCTGGGCCTCTGTCCCCTGGACGGTGTGCCCACTACCACTGCCCCCAGGTCCCTGTTGTTGTTGGGGTGGTGGGTCAACCTGGGTGCCCTGTAGTGGCGGACACACCGCTGATTGACGTGTCTTGGAGACAGAGGCATGGGCCCGCTGGGTGGGAGCTGTGCTGGTGTTCCCAGAGGGGGTTAGGTCTGGTGTAGCCTGTGGCTGCCTGTGGGGAACCGACTGTCCAGAGGTCCCCGATGGGCCGGGCTGGTCATCTGGGTCCAGGTCGACAGAGCTGCTGTCATCGCTGGGGGCCTCTTCTGGGGGTGGGATGGACATCTCTGGACCCTCCGTGGCGGTGTGGTGGCGTTCGGGTCCTGCAGGGGTATAAGGGTATGGTTATTGGTTCTGTGTGTGGCATTTCGTGGGATGGATGGGTGTCCGTGTACCCAAGTGCAGGCATTCCCGTGTGGGGGCTTTTGTGAGGGTGGCTTGTGGGGGAGATGGTTATGTGCAGTGGGCATGCTTTGGTGATGGGTGTCCATGCTTTGTGGTCGCATGCAGGTCTAGGTGTTGGGATGGGTGGGTTGTGATGGTGGTACATTTGGAAGGAGTTGGTGTGATGGGGGTGGGGGTGAGGGTGGGGGTATGTGCTGGCATGCAGATGGGGTGGGGGTGGGAAGTAGTAGTTAAGATTTGACTTACCAGAGTCCATTCCTCCAGCTACTCCTGCGAGGCCCTCAGGATGCAGGATGTGCAAGACTTCCTCCTCCCATGCTGTGAATTCTGGGGGAGTATGTGGGGGTCCGCCGCTAGTCTTCTGTACCGCAATGTTGTGCCTTGATACCATGGAACGCACCTTCCCCCGTAGGTCGTTCCATCTCTTCCTGATGTCCTCCCGATTGCGTGGATGCTGTCCCACCGCGTTGACCCTGTCGACTATCCTTTGCCATAGCTCCATCTTCCTAGCAATTGTGGTATGCTGCACCTGTGCCCCAAAGAGCTGGGGCTCTACACGTACTATTTCCTCCACCATGACCCTGAGTTCTGCGTCAGAGAACCTGGGGTGTCTTTGGGGTGCCATGGGGTGGTGTGGATGAGGTGAGGGATGTTGTATGTGTTGTGGAGTGTGATGTGTGTGGTGGTGTATGGTGTTTTGTGCGTTGTAATTGGGTGGGTGATGTTGTGATTAGCCTCTGTGTGATGGTCTACTCTAAGCAGTGCTATCTCTCTCTGTCCTTGATTCGCAATTGTGGAAGTAAGGGTTTGTGGGTAATGTGGGTGTGTGTTTTATATTGTCTTAGGTGTGTGGGAGTGGTGTGTGTATGTGTATCAGGTGTGTGTATTTCAAATTGTCCAATGTGGTTGTGTTTTGTAAGGGTGTGTGTATTTTGACCGCGGCGGTGTGTACCGCCAATGGAATACCGCGTTTGAAAGACCGCCGCGTGGATTTGTGGGTCGTAATGGCATGGGCGTATTTCTGTTGGCGTGACGGTGGAGGTTTGGTCATCGCCATTTTTTCGCTGACCTTTGGTGTGGCGGACTTTTGTGGATGTCGGGTTTTTGGCGGTTTGCCAGTTGCGGGTCAGAATGACCGTGGCGGTTTACCGCGGCCGCGGCGGTGTTATGGCAGTATTCTGACCGGCGGTAAGCACCTTTTACCGCTGAGGTCAGAATGACCCCCATAATCTCCCCATCTTCCATCATGTCCCTGACTTTTGAAATACCAATCTGGTCCTAGCACTCGAAACTCTACAGTTTCTTTATTTCCCGCAGCCAGCCCCCCTCCCAGAGTGGGGTCTCTTTAGTGGGACATCTTTGCCACCCCATCATCCTATTAGGTCTTATCCAAGCCTTCAAGGCTGCCTATGTGGCTGGAAGAAGATGCCCAATCCCACTTCCCTCATATAGGTATTGCCTACACGATTTCCTATCACATTGTAGCCGCTGTAGGCGGAAGGTGGAATGGTCCTCTGATGCGAATAACCAGTCATTAACATTGACCAGGTGCGCAGCCCAATTATACGCCTCTATATCCGGCAGAGACAATCCCCCTGCGCATTGATTGCGTTGTAGTGTCTTAAGAGCTATTCTTGGATGTTTCTCCTCCCAAAGGAAGAGCCGCATATCACGATCTATGACCCTGAACAGGCTTGGAGGGATCTGATAGTATGTGTTTTGTAGGACATATAGGAGCTTTGGTAAAGGAATCATTTTAATCAGTGCCACTCGTCCCATCAATGTAAGAGGCAGTGTTTTCCATCTTTCCAAGTCAGTCCTGCACTCCCCAGGTTATGAGCATGACAGCTGTCAGCCTTATGTGTCACGTAAATGCCAAGGTATGTGAAGCCCTCGCCTGTATACTGCAACCGTATGGGCAATGGGGGAAGCGAAACATCCCCTTGTGGTGCACATAGAATTGTTTTATCCCAGTTAATACAATATCCTGACTGCCTCCCATATTCCTCAAGCAGGTGAAAGAGCGTCGGAAGGGATACCTCTGGGCGAGTTATGTATAGGAGGACATCGTCCGCATATAAGGAAATGCGCTCCTCTTTCTCTTCCTCCTCTCTTAGTCTAAAACCATAGAGGCTCGGACAGGTGCAGATCTTGCACGCTAGGGATTCCAGGGTAAGGGCAGACAGTAAGGGGGACAGCGGGTATCCCTGCTTCATGCCCCGTGTAATGGGGAATTCAGAGGAGAGGACCCGTTTACACTCACCACCGCCAACGGGTTGTAATAAAGCAGGCGCACCCACCCTCTATATTTCAGACCAAAACCAAATCGTGTTAGCATAACTTCCAGAAAGGGCCAGTGCACTGCATCAAAGGCCTTCTCCGCATCTAGGGCTAAGAATAAATGAGGTTCTAGTCGGCCCATTATGGTGGCCAGCCACACATGCGCCCGCCTCAGGTTATGTCTTGTGGAGCGTCCAGGCATGAAGTCGGTCTGATCCATGTGAACTAATGGAAAGATAACACCTATCATACGAGTTGCCAACACAGTGGGCAAAACTTTCACTTCCACGTTTAGCAGGGATATCGCATATGACGCACACTGCCATTTGGGTCTCCCCTCTTTACATATCACTATCTCAGCCCTCCTTAAGTCCGGGGGGAGAACTCCCTGTTCACAAGCCTCCAAAAACATATTTAAGAGATGGGGAGCCAGTACATCGTGGAATCTCTTTAAGAGCTCCGTCGGAAACCCATTTGGGTCTGGGACTTTGCCCGATCTAAGCCTTGTCAGTGCTGCTGTGATCTCATCCAGTGTAATGTCTCCCTCTATTTCTTCGCGCCCCTCTACGTCCAAGACAGGAACATCTATACTGTCTAGATATTCGGTGATGCGGTCGGCCCTGTAGAAGTCTCTATAATATAAGCAAAAGTCTCTACGATAAAAGTTTTTCAATCTCCAGTGCATATGCATCTACACTTTAGCCGCAATGTTCAGTTTGTCATGTGCTCATCATGCTTTCTTCCCTGCTTCCAAATTCAGAAGCACTAATTTATTAAAAGAAATTTTTTAATTTTGGAATG
Source organism: Pleurodeles waltl (assembly GCF_031143425.1). Classification (NCBI taxonomy): domain Eukaryota; kingdom Metazoa; phylum Chordata; class Amphibia; order Caudata; family Salamandridae; genus Pleurodeles; species Pleurodeles waltl. The sequence goes on along the minus strand of NC_090448.1, from coordinate 690,673,117 downwards.
ATTGACAGCCAAATCAACAAGTTGTTCCAAAGCCATTCTAACCGTTGTCACATCATTTCGAACTATACTTGTCACACATTTTGCTGTCTCTCTCTTCCGAATCACCCTCTTTCTCGCTCACTTCACTCGACCCTGACTCTTGAATCCCATTATAGGGTAGCGGTCGTATAAGCAACTAATCTGAAAGCTCATGCTCATCATTCTTGGAATCCTTTTCTCATTTTATTTAGTTTTATGCTAAGTGTTGTTTAGAAATCATGGTAAACATACTCACATACACAAGCATTTCAGTGCGCCACGCTTTTTCCCTCATTTGCAACTTAGCATCCATCCAATCATTCACCGCCTTGCTAACCTGACTCTTCGATTTTTTTGACTTGTGCCTTCTGGGCTTTTGTATCCAATGTATTCAAAGCCTCGAGCAGCATAGGTCTCAGTTGCAGAACAGTATCAAACACACAGCTTCTCAAATATTCACTCCAAATGTATTTAATTTTAGGAAATTGAAAAATATTGCCTTTTTGGTAGCCTTCAGCCATTATAATAACCACAAACAAGTGTGTATACCGGAGTTCACAATATCATTATACGCGGTGCTTCCAACCGGCATTGTATGCTTTACTTGCATTTGCGACTTTTACGTCAGTTGATTCACATCTATTGTAACAATTTTCAACATACTCTTCAAATAACACCCAATTAACGCAAAGTTCATCATATCTTTTTAAACACAATAATCCAACAAAGCAAATAAACCTGTCTGTGTACTGGAAACAGGACGGAAATCAAACTCGCCACAGGATTTAGTATTGCACAGCACTACCAATCATACACCACGATAGGCTCTCGGCTGACAGCCTACTCCAGAAACTAGAGTAGCTTATCTTCTTGCACAGAATAATCCACCAAAATTCCTCTGTTCATTAATATATTCACAATAAGAATATTAAGGATCTTAAATTCGACTATACACAAACACAGTGGGCCCAACTTTAAATCCTCCACAGACACCTATTACCTGACTCAAGTCCTCTTAAATCCAGAATCTCAACATAAAATACAAAAGGTGTCATTAAATTGATCGCAATGATACTTAGATGCATTTCATCATTTTAATACTACAGTATTCCACACTCAAATCAATACCATAACTTAACACAAACACAGTCACCAAAACCACAAAACAACCGTTTCGGATCGCACTATAAACTCACTGTCCAGACATTCTGCCCTATTGATACTCACCAAAGCAACTAGAAGATTTTGGTGTGAACACCATCATTTTTTCAAGCCCCCCAATCTTGACAACTCTCCACGAGGGTCTAATTGTCCCCTAATTAGCCTTCTAATTAGTATTTATTTACATTAACTAGCAGTTGTCTACCCCGTTCTCCACCAAAAAATGCTGATGAGCCCACAATATTTAATCCTGGGGAAAGTTCTCAGTTGAGGTCATCTGTCAATAACCAGTAACATTAAGAAGAGGCTTGAGACAGAAATCTCGTTTGAAGATGTATTCAGTGACCAAAATAATCATTACAGAGAGAAAAGAAATAATGAAGGGAATTAGTTTAATTAAAGTATACAGATCAAGTAACCGACACACTCTAAATTAGTGTCTTAGCAAAATGTCATAGATTCTGCAAAAAATCTGGCTCATCGACAAAAGCATGTTTTTTAAAATAATGTTTTCAGATAATAGAAGCTCACAAGTTAATAAAATGACACTACGTACGTGGCCTGTGCTAATATCTTCTGCATAGTAACTAATCATATTATTAGCAACCGCTAAAGACATCGCCTACTTCCAAATGAGTGTGATTAGTTCAACAAATACCTGATCTAACTACTGAGAAATACCTGATCTATCCATTGTACCCACGGTGGAGGTCGGACCGCTGCAACCTGATGTAACCACATAAAATAAACATGAAATGAAACACTGCACAATGAGCTTCTTGTGCACATTCATAACAATGTACATAAAACTATAAAACAATATATATTTTTTAAATTCTGAAAGTCATAAATCAATACTTTTCATTCTACTGGAGGGAAGCTAAAACATAATTTACCATGTTCAACCCACACAGACAATGATTTGCTTCTGAATTCTAATGATTTTCTGAAAAAGAACACACACAGGAATATGCTTAGCTCATGCACAACAAAAAAACATGCACTTCTTTCTAAACTGCTGCAGGCATTTTGTTAACGCGGTCTAATGAGGCCTAGTATGTCAACCAATGCAACCCAATTAATGTATTATTTTATTAATAAAACTACACTTCAACACAAAGCATTTTTTTGGGAGCGACAGAGCCTGCAGGAAGGCATTCTAGTGCAGGTGGAAGATGCAACAAACACTTTCTGGTGATGGGGGGAGGTGCTTTGACCATCACAGAGTGCTATTCACCAACCTGTGGAAGACATGAGACTATCTAAGTGAAATTATGGTGTTATTTGGCTTATTTGACATTTATTTGATTATTTAAATAATGTTGTGTGTTGTCATTAATGTCAAAGTTTGGGTGATATCAATTCTTACTAAGCCACCAAGTAAGCTAATTTGTTCTCACTCCTAACAGTTTACAAAATTTGGGAACTCTTGTGTGGATCTCAACACATTAGTTTACACAGAATGCCCTCTAAGTGTCAAAGTATATGTGAAAAAATCCAGGCCCGTATTTATACTCCGTTTGCGCCGAATTAGCGTCGTTTTTTTCGACGCAAATTCGGCGCAAAACTAACGCCATATTTATACTTTGGCGTTAGACGCGTCTAGCGCCAAAGTTCCCGGAATGTGCGTCATTTTTTAGCGTGAACCCCTTCCTTGCGTTAATGATATGCAAGGGAGGCGTTCCCGTCTTAAAAAATGACTCCCAGGCCTTTACGTGGTATTTATACTCCCGGGCAAAAATGACGCCCGGGAGTGGGCGTGGCCAAAAACGGCGCATTTGCGCCGCTTTTTAACGCCTGGGTCAGGGATGGCGTTAAGGGACAAGTGGGCTCAAAATGAGCCCAGAGTGCCCTCCCCTGCCCCCAGGGACCCACCCTGCCACCCTTGCCCACCCCAGGAGGACACCCAAGGACGGAGGGACCCATCCCATGGACATTAAGGTAAGTTCAGGTAAGTATTTTTTTTTTTTTTTTTTGTGGCATAGGGGGGCCTGATTTGTGCCCCCCTACATGCCACTATGCCCAATGACCATGACCATACAATGATAGGAGTCATGTTGATGGGGGATGGGCGTCGAAAATAAATGGCGCAAGTCGGGTTACGATGATTTTTTCGACGCAACCTGACTTGCCCCATTTTAAGACGCCCATGCGCCATTTTCCCCCTATGCCGGCGCTGCCTGGTGTACGTGGTTTTTCTCGCGCACACCAGGCAGAGCCGGTCTGCTTGCGCCGGCTAACGCCATTCAATAAATACGGCGCCCGCATGGCGCTTCAGAATGGCGTTAGCCGGCGCTAATTTTTTTGACGCAAAACTGCGTTAGCGCAGTTTTGCGTCAAAAAGTATAAATACGGCCCCCAATTTCCTTATATATTATTTGACAAAGGTATGGAACTTGCAGCCAACAGCAAACGTTCTACTGTGATTTGTTCTAACACTTCTGCCAATGAAAGTGGTACCTCAAATTTAAGGCGAGGCCTATCATACCAGAAATAAATCAGTCAAAAGTAACTTCCTCAAGGACCTGTCCAATGTCAGGATAACCCAATGAGTGGAAGGCCTGGTACAGACTGCCAGTCACCTACTGGACTTCAGCTTAGGTGGCATGACAGTAGACAAGCCAACACCGATCACCTGGTCTGACTATGCCTTTGTCAACTTCAGCATACTCATGTCACACCACCAGAGAAACAACATTGCCAAATCTTCATGACAGGAATGAAACAAGATCTCAGAAGCATCCGGATCTTCCGAACACCTACACCACTAGGCTCAACACAGCAAGAATCTCCAACTTCAATGTATGGATCATCGCCTGTGCAGACTCCCTTTCCTCTCAAAGCTATCAAAGCCACAAGAACCAGACTGCAAGCAAGCTGGTTCACACAGGAGCCCGGGCTCACCAAATGCTTCGGCAGGCAACTTGAACACAAATGGAAACAAAGTCCAGAGGACCCTGACAAGAGCACCTACAAATCTGCTCTCAGACGCTTAATCAGAGCCACCAATCACTTCACACTCACAGATGGCATTGAAAACAGTACCAATAGTGCCAGAGAAATTCTCTATGATGAAAGACTTTACCTCTAAGGCAGCAAGTTCCACTAGCATAAAGCCTTCTCAGGAACCAGCTGAGAAGGAACGAGTTGTCCATATTCTTCAAGATCACCAGCATCTACAACTTTAACCCCCCAACCAGACCCTTTCACCCTCGCAGCCCTCCTGCCCATTTCAACCAACACCCAGAGAACCACACTGATCCGCTGGCCCACCATCACCACTCAAGACACTGCGACAACCATGAATTGAATACACCCAGGGGCACACTTGAAAACCTATTTTCACAATGTCTTTGTCGAAGGACCGGATCACATCAGCGCAACCTTCATCCCGATCCTGAATGAGTCAATCAGCATAGCCACCTACCTGGATGCCTGCCACACTACTCCCCTTCTCAATACACCCTCGGCAGACATAAATGCGCTAGCCAAGAACTGTTATATCTCCATGCTACTTTACCCGACAAAAGAAGTGGAAAAGATGATAGAAGAACACCTAGCCACCCACCTCAGTGACAACCAGGCCCTTAATACCACTCAGTCCAGATTCAGGCTCAACTACAGTACAGAGACCTCCCTTATCACATCCACAGACAACATCCAGATGATCATGGACAGAAGTGACACTGCCACTTTGACATGTGAGAATACAGGATGGTAAGACTTTTGCCATTGGCTTGGCAGGGCCTAAGATTTGTGTGACATTAGTATGGGAAAGATATATTTTTGGACCCATGGTTTAACATCTGCAGGGCATTCTGAGTAAGAAAACCTACTCCGACCCATACAAGCATTTGTCTCTAATTTTATGAAATATCCAAGGTTTGTAGGGTTCCCTCGAGTGGGCAGACCCCTTGCCCAAATACTGCGCTGATTTCCCATGGAAGGTGAGAGGAAATTGGATTTCTTAGGCATAGCTTTCATGTTCACACCATACTGTGTAACAAAATGTGTTGGTACCCACACAAACTACACCAGCATGGATTACTCTGAGTATGTAGTTTTCTTAGCTGCCTAAGGTTTTTTATTGATAATTTTTCATTACACACCGCAAGAAAGAAACAAATAATATAAAAACATACTAATGCAAAGATCGAAGTCTGCTTAAGTTGCATATGACAAGTATGCAGCTCTCTTATCATACAATGTACTAATACTGTTTAACAATCAAGCAGTCCCTGACCTCTTGGGCCAGCCCCAGACGCACCTCAGCCCACCTGCCTCGCTGTCAGCTCCGCCTGTATACCTCCTGCGCCTGCTGATGCCACTTTCCCAACGCTGCCTCTCCTGCTCTCCCAGCCTTTCCACCTCCCGTCAGGCACCTTCCATTTCCCAGGACTTATAATGGAGGCCGCAGCAGTCTCAGTAAGCAGTGCCTAACCTCTTGGGCCAGTCACAGCTCCCCAGCTGCACCTCAGGCAACCTGCCTCTCTGCTAGCTCCACCCACATACCTCTCACACCTGCTGACACCCCTTTACCACTGCTCCCACCCTCCTGCCTCCCTTTGGCCCCTCCCACCTCCCAGGACTTATAATTGAGGCTGCAGCACGGTCTCAGTGAGCAGTGCCTGATCTCTTGGGGTGACAAAGGCAAAAAGAACAAATGATGAACGAATGCTGAACAATGCAAACAATCACCCCAATGACAAAGGTCTGGGATTAATCCATAATTTTTTTGCCCACCGCACCACCCCAGTTTGGACCCAGCCATATGCAAATCAGTCTTGACCCTGTTCCCCTTGGGAACAGTCCAACCTGAACTGCCAGGCCAGGACCACCTTGGACTGGAAGCAAGCATCCTGGGACGGTTTTGGGATATCACTCCTCAGCAGCCAGGCTAGCTTGAATCCACTTGTGCAGTGAGCATGGGACCCAACCTGGGCATACCCTTCCCACCTAGGGAAACAAAGGCAAAAGGAACAAATGATGGATGGAATGCTGAACAATGCAAACATTCACCCCCAGTCTTTGTCGCCCAAGTACCCTGCCAAAGTACTTGAGGAAGCCATCAACCAACAGCTCACTGAATACTTTGAACAAAACCCCCTCCTCAACGCCTCACAATTAGGAAGCCAACCACAGCATGGAGAACACATTGATCTTTGCCACTGATGACATCAGGACCCTCCTTGACCGAGAAGAAATGGCAGCCCTAATCCTCATCGAACTCTGCTGCATTCGATACAGTCTCCCACTACACTCCACAACATCGGCATTCAGCCAAACACCCTCAAGTGGGTCGCCTCTTTCCTCTCAGGTCGTACACAGAACATCCACCTCCCTCCTTTCACCTCCGCACCCAAGAACATCAAATGCGGCGTACACCAAGGATCATCCCTCAACCCCACTGGGCTGTTTAACATCTACATGACCCCCCCTTGCAGATATCGTTGGAACCCACAGACTCAACATAATCTCCTATGCCGACAACACTCAGCTGATCCTCTTGTTCACTAAGGGCCACTACAATGCCAAAACTACATTGGTCATGGCACTTCCATCATGCCATGACCAATGTAGCAATATGGATGAGAGACAGCTGCCTCAAACTAAACTCCGACAATATAAAATCCTGATCTTCTGGAAGAACACCTGCACATGGGACCATAGCTGGTGGTCAGCAGAACTTGGACCAACACCTGCTCCATCCGACCACGCATGCAATCTCTGCATCATCCTCGACAGCCAATTGTCAATAGAATGACAAGTAAACTCAATCACCTCCTCCTGCTTCCACATGCTCCCTCAAACCTTCAGATGGATCCAAACTGACACCAGAAGGACCATGACCCACGCCTTTGTCACCAGCCCCCTCGACTACGGCAGCACTCTCTACACCGGAATTTCCACCCAACTCCTCAAAAGTCTCCAGACCATACAGAAGACAGCAGCCAGACTCATCCTGAATCTCCCCAAGAGGACAAGCATCACCCCTCACCTCAGAAACCTCCATTGGCTTCCGATCCAGAAGAGATGCCAGTTCAAGATCCTCACAGACAAACCTCTACACAATCAAGGACCTTCCTACATCAGCCACTGACTAAGATTCCACTTCCTCACAAGACACCCGTGCTCCGCCTCACTTGCCCCCGCACACACCCCATGCATCCATCGCAACTGCAGCGAAGACCGCTCCTTCTCTTGCATCGCAGCCAAGTCCTGGAAGAATCTGCCCCTCCACCTCTGAACAGCTCCCTTCCTGGCGGAGTTCAGAAGGAGAATTACCAAGTTGGTTTTCAACGGAGACACAGCACCCTCAGCGACCAACTACCCTTAGGGGTGATAGTGCTGTGCTATACAAATTCTGATTGATTGATTGAAGCATGCATTTCATCACAGTGAGTAGGACAATATAACATAATGCAATTCCTCCACAATGCATAGCACGTTGTATACACTTAGGCCCGTATTTATACTCCATTTGCGCCGAATTAGCGTCGTTTTTTTCGACGCAAATTCGGCGCAAAACTAACGCCATATTTATACTTTGGCGTTAGACGCGTCTAGCGCCAAAGTATGGGCAAATAGCGTCATTTTTGGGCGTGAACGCCTTCCTTGCGTTAATGAGATGCAAGGAAGGCGTTCCCGTCTAAAAAAATGACGGCGACGCAAATGCGTCGTATTCATACTCCCGGGCAAAAATCACGCCCGGGAGTTGGCGGGTCAAAAAACCCCGCATTTGCGCCACTATTTAACGCCTGGGTCAGGGCAGGCGTTAAGGGGCCTGTGGGCTCAAAATGAGCCCACAGGTGCCCTCCCCTGCCCCCAGGGACCCCCCCTGCCACCCCTGCCCACCCCAGGAGGACACCCAAGGATGGAGGGACCCACCCCAGGGACATTCAGGTAAGTTCAGGTAAGTATTATTTTGTATATTTTTAAATTTTTTTGGTGGCATAGGGGGGCCTTATTTGTGCCCCCCTACATGCCACTATGCCCAATGACCATGCCCAGGGGACATAAGTCCCCTGGGCATGGCCATTGGGCAAGTGGGCATGACTCCTGTCTTTACTAAGACAGGAGTCATTTAAATGGCGTCTGGGCGTCGAAAAAAATGGCGCAAATCGGGTTGAGGCGATTTTTTTGCCTCAACCTGACTTGCCCCATTTTAAGACGCCCTAACGCCATTTTCCCCCTACGCCGGCGCTGCCTGGTCTACGTGGTTTTTTTCCACGCACACCAGGCAGCGCCGGTCTGCTAGCACCGGCTAACGCCATTCCATAAATATGGCGCCCGCATGGCGCTTCAGAATGGCGTTAGACGGCGCTAACTTTTTTTACGCTAAACTGCGTTAGCGCAGTTTAGCGTCAAAAAGTATAAATATGGGCTAGGCCCATACGCTAATTCGGCGCAAACGGAGTATAAATACGGGCCTTAATTCCTGGAGTTAAAAAAAAAGTGAGTTGCCTATGGTTACAATCCATCTAAGTTGAGGAGTCTTGTAGTTCCATGACTGGCAGAGTATAACTTAGAAGGAATGTTTACATTGGGGCTCATGTCTTTGGATCTGTAGGCACGGGGGAGTGTGGAGTGGTAGGTCTCCAGCTTGTTACACTAGATCAGTGGTTCCCAACCTTTTGACTTCTGTGGACCTCCACTTTATCATTACTGGATCCTCGGGACCCCCACTGAGTCATTATTGGAATCTGGTGACCTCCCAATGAGTCATTACTGAAGGCTGGTGACCTAATCTGTTAATGTGATTTAATTTTTTAAGTAGTCCCGGACCCCCTGAGGGAGCTTCGCGGACCCCCAGGAATCCCCAGACCACAGGTTGGGAACCACTGCAGTAGATTATATGTTAACCAAGCCTTGACAGTGGGAGGACAGTCCTGACCATAAACATAAGCCACCTGCATTTGGTGTCAGGGTTGGTAGGGCTCCCTGGGTCTAGCTGACCTAAACAACAGTGATCCCCTTTGGAACGTGTGGAGAAATTGTTTTTATGTATAGTTTTGAAATTCGCTGGGTGAAAAATGTGCTAGAATCCAGGCAAGTCATACCACCCCAGATACCCCTAGGTATATAGTTTTCAGAAAAGCTAAGGGTTGGTAGGGTTTGTTTTGTGTCACCATCCTCATGGCAAGTGAGAGAAAATTTGGATTTTTCTGGGCTGAGAATAGTTGTGACTCATGGGCCAACAGAAGGGTGAACCACCCTCTCTGCTTCCTCTGAGACCAGAAAGACCGTTTGATGCCCTTGGGTGGAGACAATTCCAAAACAGGCTAACGGATTGGGGGTAATATGTCCCTCACCTATTCTCCTCTGGTGGACTGGAAGGCAGTCTTAAACTTGAGGATGATGGAGGCATGCGAAGTCTGTACAGACCAGTCCCCAGACAGCCCCATTTCTTTTTCTTCTTATTTATTCATCCCCTGTTCTCTAATGAGCTTTCTGGTGGATGTTAGGTTTAGAAGTAGAGTCTATCAAAATAATAAGTTAGAGAGTTAGTTTGGAGGCAGCTTTTTTTTCAGCTTTGGAACCAAGGGTCAAGAACTATTGAAGGCCCAATTCTTGTGGGTAAACCAACTGGTTTGGTGGCGATACGCTGAGGCTGTCATACAAAGGTTAAGTATGCTGAGGTAAGTTATAAAGAGTTCTAGTAGCAAAGGTTATGACCTTGTCTTCCTGAGCAAATGGTTACTAGGGAAGGACAGCAAGACAAATACTGCAATGGTTCAGTTTGCTGAATACTATAACAAGTTGATCAGTATTATGAATGTGTTAAATTGTGTGGGTGTTTATTTTCTATTTATAATCTTTGATGACGACCAGCATGCGTGGTGTGATGACATCAACACAGTAAAAGGAAAAGAAGCATTTTACCTCCTTCCTCTTTCACTATGTAAGGTGCTCAGAGGTACATCTCAGTTTCCAGACCACCAATCACAATGAAAGCGCACCATTGGACAGAAGGGACTCCACCCTTCCCAAGAGTACCTCACCCTAGTGCAGTGCTTCCAAACTCTTTAGAACCACGACCTACTTTTTAGTACAGTAAACGTTCGCAACCCACCTAGCTTTAACAGACATGAGGTGGACTTTTTTTAATGTAACTAAAGCAGTGTGTGGTGGTGCATTGTCATTTACAAACAGCACATTTTTCAATGGAATGGTCACTAACTTTGCACAGACATGCAATTTTACTGATCAAACTTTACTGCGCACAAATTATAATGTTTGTAAATCAGGTTTCAGTGAATTATTTATTATTTGTGCATCACCAAGTTTCTTGATTTGTTCTGCTCCTAATACAATCTTTGTTCCATCACACTTGTGTAAGACAAAAAAGTGTTTCATTTTTGCTTCCCTAACTGCTGAGTGAGTTCATTTCACTTACCAGTTTTTACGTTTTGTTGTGTTACACAAAAAATCACAATCTACAGCCTTTCCTTTCACATTTTGGCCCGTATTTATACTTTTTTTAGCGCCGCATTTGCGCCGCTTTTTGACGCAAAACAGCGCAAACCTACAAAATACAATGGTATTTTGCAAGTTTGCGCCGTTTTTGCGTCAATAAACGACGCAAATGCGGCGCAAAAAAAGTATAAATACGGGCCTTTATGTACCCAAGCAAGATTGTTGATATTTCAATTTACTTTTTTTTTCTCTGACTGCAAAATAAGAGGAGTTTGTAAACACAAATACCCATGTTAAAAAAGTAAGCATCAGAAACCATATCCTGACAGATGACCTCAGTCTTTCAACATCAGCAGTAGATGTGACAAGATAAATTCAGAATTTAAAGGCATCTTTATTTATTGCATTGACTTTTGCAACCCACCAAAAATTGAGTTGTGACTGATGCACATTGTGGGAAACACTGCCCTAGTGGAGCTCTTCTTTGGCTCTACCAATGAGTCATCAAAGATGTGATCAAGGGGAGGTGGGCAGCAGCCCCTCCCAGGCATAGACTTTTGCTCAACTTCACTCCCAGTGAATGTCCAGCAAATACTTTCTGGCCCTCCTCCCACCAGGGAGGAATCTGAAGGTTTTTTTTAAAGAAGAGGTGTAATTACTGCACATTTGAAGCATGCTGGGCACGTTCCAGTTTTGAGGGAATAAATGAAGACAGATGAGACAGAGAAGAATAATGGATGGCACAGGTTGACTAGAGTTATTATAGGAATGAGTTTGGATGGGCATAGCGTGTGAGTATATTCAGGTGGACTTGGGTTGTGGTAGGAATGTATGAGGGGTGTGGTGGAGCAGCCAGAAATGCAGTCAAGATTTTGCTTATGTCAGTGACATTCAAGAAGTAATTTGCGTAGTCACGTATTGACAAGGATGGCTCACCTGAGTAGTCATGGTGGAGACTGATTTACTGTGTCTGCAAGACACAGATGAGGTGCTAAGGTTTTAATAGTATGAAGGTTTATTATAGGTTTATCATTATCAAGGGCATTGGATGGTGCACTCACATGGTAACATTGGCTTAGCCACAATCAGCACATTTAATGTACTTATAAGACCCTAGTAAAGTGCACTGTGTTCGCCCAGAGCTTGTAAATGAAATGCTACTGGTGGTCCTGTAGCACTGATTGTGCCACCCACTACAATACCCTTTCAAACCTGTATCAGGCTGGCCCCTACAGAGCCTGTTGGTACAGTTTTAGGCTGCCATTTCAATCTAGCCAGTCTACACACTTGACGGGCATAATCCTCCTTTTTTATTGCATGTAAGTCACCCTAAAGTAGGCCCTGGTTTGCCCCAAGGACAGGGTGCGGTGTATTTAAAAAGTTGGACATGTACTTTTTAGTTTACGTCCAAGTAGTGAAAAACTATTACATTTGTTTTTCACTGCTGCAAGGCCTATCTCTCCCATAGGTTAGCATTGGGATTGCCTTAAAACATATTTTATGTGTAATTTTCAAAAGGGAAGAGATAGAAAAATGGAGTTTGGTGTTTCATGACTCAAAATTTAAAATCACCACTTGTGGTGAAGTAGGATTCTAAATTGTAGGTCGGAAAATGCTACCTTTAAAAAGTTGGCATTTTCTCACTTTAACCATTCTGTGCCTCTGCCTGTCTCTGAATACACATCTGGGGTAGATGGCAGTTGGGCTTTGTGCATTCCCTCCAGGTAGTCACACACAAAGGGAGCTTGGGTGTGACATTTGCATCCTGAGGGGACCTTGTAGACTAGATGGGAGGGAGGAGCTGACACCTATACCTGAATAGGGCTGTGCCTCTCCTCACATAAGGGCTGCATACCCCCTGTAAAGTATATGGAGCCAGGGAAGGAAGGGATATTACCTGTGCTATTCAAAGGCCTCTTTTGAAGTCCCCCCACTTCAAAGATACATTTTGGTATAAGTACTGGGCCCCAACCCCCACCAAATCAGTTCACTTTTGGGGTCCTGAAGAGAAGCTGTGCTGCTAGGAGGGACAGCCACTTTGCAATATGCTCTGCTGTGTTCACCTGCTGGCTCTTGCAGTGAGCAGGACTACTCCGGCTCTACAACCTCAAAGGACATCTCAAGTAACTCTAAGGGCTTGTTGTCCTGCCCCCTATTGGAAATATCAGGGGCATCAAAGATTTCACCTGCGCACCGCTACCTTTGGACTGTGTCACCCGTGAGTCCAGTAGCAGTACAACTCAACTATGAACCGTGTATCTGACTGCTCTGATAGCATGACAAGTTTCCTCTGACCAGTGTGTCAATCGCGTCTCCACTCACCCAAGTCAGCGCGTGCTTCTCCGTTCACCAAAGTCAGAGCATGTTGAGCGCTTCTTCGTTCACCCAAGTCAGCGCGTGGCAAGCGCTGCTTCGTTTTACTAAGCCAGCGTGGGTAGCGCTTCTTCATTCACCAAAGCCAGCTAGTGTAGCGCTTCTTTGTTCACCAAGCTCTGTGTGTGTCAAGCTCTGCCCAACATTCTGCTCCTTTGTCTCCTTCCCAGCCACCAAGACTGAGGACATTGTCACACAGCCGTCCAGACAGTAACTTTGAGTAAGGGGAGCGAGCAGACTGCTCAGCCTCCGTGTGTGCATACCCAGCAGGACCCTGCGCTACAGCTCTGGGATACCTGTTGTGTGTTTCTGTCCCGCATTGATTTCCTATCTTGAGGGGCTAGGAAAACCGAGATCCCCTGCAAACCATTCTGGTTGGGAGACCATATCGGAACTTTCATTGCGAGTGCCTTTCCAGTGCTTCTCAAGAGAGAACTTACTTTAACTCCCTGAAAAGGAGTGACCAGGAGTTTCAGTACTACGCTTGAACCGTGATAACCTATGCAAATGTAATGGGATTTTTGTTGTTTGTGTCTGAGTTCAATCAGATAAATATTCCCTATTTTTCTAAACCAGTGTGGAGTTTTTTGTGGTGTCTTCACTGTGTTACTGTAATTCAAGTGCTACACAAATACTTTACACATTTCCTCTTAGATTAAGCCTGGCTGCTCTGTGCCAAGCTAAATGGGGGTGAGCACTGGTTAATTTAGGAAATGTAACTGACTTACCCTGGCTAGGATTGTGGTCCTTACAGGGTACATTTTGCTACCAGCTAGAGACCCAGTTTCTAGTATTGGTCAGCGGTGAGGATTAGACTTGAGTTTGTGCAATACCTTACAATAATTTGGTATACACTACTATCTACATTTAAATCAAATCGAATCAATTATCTTGTGTCATAATTCTTTTTCTCAACTCACTTCAATTGGCATTTTTAATTTTCACTTTCTCTGGTTGGCGTTTTTGCTTTTTCTTCTAAATAATGTCTCTGACTGGAAGTCCCATAACTGCACCCGCACCCGGCCTGCAAAAGTGGAGGTGGAGTCGTCCTAACTGAGGAAGTACACAGTGCAACAACTCAAGGATTTTTTAAAGGAGTTTAGGGTTTCTACCATTCACCAAGAAGATAGAGTTGCATAAGGTACCAAGGGCCTGGTTGGAATCAAGGGATGTAACACATGTGACCCCCAGAGGAGGAAGTTGTGGAAATAGAGGATAACAACGAGCTGGACCAGGATCCAGTGGAGAGAATGGGTCGACCTGCGGGACAGAGGGCAACCAGCCTGCAAGGAGAGATGGTTCCACCAGGGCAGAAAGCAGTGTGTCCTCTAAAAGCCTGACCTGACCCCAGAAGAGCTGAAAGACTGGAGGGAGGAGAAGAAACTAAAACTGAAGCTGTCAAAGCTCAGGTTGAAGAAGGAGGGGACCTTGGAGGAGAAAATAAAATGGCCATAGAAGAAAAGAAAATGATGTTGGCTCAGGAACTGATCTTGAGAGAGCTGATTGTCCAGTCCAGACAGGTAGAGTTCAGCATTGATGGTAGCAGCAATTCTTCCCAAGGGTCTGGTGTCTGATTCTGTGGTGGGAGATGAGGTAGATAGATGGTTTAAGGCCTATGAAATTGCTCTAATAATGCATAATGTCCCCCAGGCAGATTGGGGAGCTAGCTTATGGAGACATATCCCTTTTAAGAGGAGGAACACTCTACTGGCCCTAGAAGCGAGTGACAGGATGAGGTGGCACCCCATGAAGGAGGCCCTAATCAGAAAGTTTCGTTTGACCCCAGAAAAATATAGACAGAAATTCAGGGATAGGCAGAAGATTTCCCAACAGAGCTGGGTGGATTGTGTAGATTCCTTTTGCAAGGCACTGGATGGTTGGGTGAAGGGCCATGAGGTAAAAGATTATCAGGGGTTGCATAATTTGTTTGCAACTGAGCTCCTGTTCAGTATTTGCTTTTCAGATCTGTGCCAACACCTTATTTGCAGTAAGCTCACTGACCCCAGAGAGCTGCTAAGGAGGCGGACTGCTGAGATTGCACCTGGGTCCCCAAGAAAGTGACTGGGGGATCATGCCAAGAGTGGACATTAGCCTCACCAGAAGAAGGAGGAGGGGACAAAAAGAGTAAGGAGTTCTCTAAAGGACCCAAATGTAGGAGGCTGGCCTGGTTGTAGTGGGTACCTTGAGTACTTACACCTTATACCAGGTCCAGTTATCCCTTATTAGTGAAATGTAGTAGTGTTCCAGCAGCTAAGGCTGATATAGGTAGCTATAGCAGAGCAGCTTAGGCTGAACTAGGAGACATGTTCAGCTCCTGCAATACACAGTACTTATACACAAGTAAGGACAATACTCAGTATTACCAAAAATAAAGGCCAAAAATATCTTAGAGGCAATACTCCTTCTGGAGGTAAGTATTATACACAATATATACACTACACACCAAAATAAGGTGAGAAATTAGACATAGGATAGTGAAAACAACAGGAAATGATATAGAATGTAATGGGAGAAAATAGGTCTAGGGGCAAACCATATACTAAGAAAGTGGAATGCGAATCATGAATTACCCACTAGACAAGTCTAGTGTGTAGAGAATCACTGGGAGAGTAGGAAAACCACAAAGGTGAGTAAAATACCCCACCCCAGAGCCCAGGAAAGTAGGAGTAAAGTACTGCAAGTTTCCTTAGGACACACTACAAATTGTGATTAGAGTTATTGCAAGAACCAAGCAAGACTGCAAACAACAACTGTTGGATTCCTGGACCTGAAGACCTGCAAAGAGGAGACCAAGTCCAGAAGTCGGAAGAAGTTCCAGGAAGGACAGGAGCCCCTGCCAACCTAGAAGAGGGTGCAAAAGAAGAGTCCCCGGTTGGACGATGACTGCAGAAATGCACCAAAGAAAGATGGCTGCGGGTTCCTGCATGATACAATGGATGTCCCACAAAGAAAAGTTGGATGCAGGTGAGTTTCGGCGCTGGATTTGTCCAACCAGCCTTGGTTCAAGCAACGTCACAGATTGCGTCAAAGTGGTGCTGCCGGGATCCAGGAGGGGCCTGGGGGCCTCAACTCGGACTGAGGAGGCAGAGGGGGTTCCCAACACTGGAGGGAACCCACAGATGACCAGGCAGCACCCTTGGTGGTCCCAGGACATGGATACCAAGAAGGTGGAAATTGCGGTTGTTGCAGCACTACAAAAGAAGGTCCCACACTGCTGGAGGACAACTCAGTGAGTTGAGCGTCACAGGATAGAGTGCTGGGGACCTGGGCCATGCTGTGCATGAAGGATTCTTGCAAATAATGCACAGAGGCCTGAGGAGGTGAAGATGGTGCAGTGCACAGGGGCACTGTCGCAAATGGGGAAGGCAAGCTCTTACCTCTTCCGAATTGGGACAGCAGGACCTCAGGACAGTCTGTGTCGATGGGGTCCACCCTCTGTGCTCCAAGGAGCACGCTTGCCAGGAGAGGAGTCCAAGAGAACAGGTCATCGACTTAGAAGGTGCCTGCAAGAACAGGAAAGTGAGTCTGTCACTTCACTGGAGATTTCTTCGGTCCTTCTGGTGCTGGGTGAAGACAGGGAGTCCCCAGAGCATACACACCGTAGAAACTGTTGCAGGTTGGTTGGTTTGTGCCAGTGACAGCAGGTGACGTCAGAGACCTCTTGTGATAGGTCCGTACCTGATAAGGTAGTTGTTAGAAATGGGGTCCTTGGTTGACAGTCAGATTACCCCCTGTTCAAGCAAGGACCCTCACTCTAGTCAGGGTAACAGAGAATCACCCTCAGCTAACCCCTGCTTACCCCCTTGGTAGCTTGGCAGAGCAGTAGGCTTAACTTCAGAGTGCTAGGTGTAAAGTATTTGTACCAACACACACAGTAACTTAATGAAAACACTACAAAATGACACAACATAGGTTTAGAAAAAGAGAGAATATTTATCTAAACCGAGAAGACCAAAACAACAAAAATCCACAATACACAAGTCAAGTTGCCAATTAAAAAGCAAAAAGAGTCTTTCTGTAGTTTAAAACACACACTACGGGGGCATAGCCCAGATGGCGGTGTGGGGGGCGTGGCCAAGATGGCGGCATGAGCGGATGCGTCTTCGCGAGCTCCGCCGCCCAGGCCCCATCAAAAGCTTTGCGACCCTGGATCGCTGCACCCCGGACACCCCCAGTTCAGAAAAGGGCGACAGGAGGCTGCGGGCGCCCCGGGGAGGGAGCCGGGGATCGCCCACAAGTGCGGAGAGCCACGGCAGCGGGCCTTCCGGCCTTGGCCCGCACTCGCTAATAGCAGGTGCAGAATGCAGTGGTTTCAGCCGCGCGGTGCGGCCCGGCGGTGGGCAGCGCTGTGGGTGGCCCGGTGGGGCAGCGGAGGAGTCGAGTGGGGCTCAGGCGGCGGCTGGTGGCGGCAGGTGGCGGAGCCTCGCACCTGAAGGCCGTGTCCCGGGACGTGCCCGGTGAGTCGAGCCTCCAGCGGCTGGGGCGGCCATTTTTGTTTTTTTGTCCCGCCGGCGGTGGAGGGACCCTGGCGAGAGGTGGGGGCAGCGGTGAGGTGTAACCGGTCTGCCTCCGGTCCCCAGTAAAGGAGCCCGGTGTGGCATGGAGAAGCGGGGCCCCAGGTTGGCAGTGCAGTCGGCCCGCAGTGGTTTTTACCCAGTACAGGACGGGGCATGTGAGGATAGGCGGGTCCCGGGGAGAGTCAGAGTGTGGTGAAGGCGCATATCTCCAGCTGGAGTGCGAGGGAGTGAGGAGACATTGTTTTGCCATCCTGGTCAGTGGCGGATAGCTAGAGGAGGCCACTGGTGAGTGGGACGCGCTCACAAAACGAAGGGCCCTACGGTGAGGTGGGCGAGGTCTGCGACTGGGCCTAACATCAGGCTGGTGCAGGAGTGGACCTCTCATGGCGTCCTCTAAACCCAAACGGGACCAGTCAGTGAAAGAAATGTTGACCAGATCCCACCCGGGGCAGGGTAGGTCGGCGGAGGGGCCAACAGTGACGAGGCCTCCTGAGGATCGTGGGGAGGCGGAAGATGATGGAGAGGCCCCAGTCACGAAGGGTTTTCTTGCCTCCTTGTTTGATTCGCTTCGGAGAGTTCTGCAAGAACTTCGGAGGGTCATTTCCCAAGAGATGAAGGAGCTGCGTGTGGAGGTCACGTCCCTGGGGGAGCGAGTGGCGAATTTAGAGGATGGCGAGATTTCTCGGGGAGAGGAGGTGGAAAACATGCAGCAGGAGATAATATGTCTTCGGGAGCAGCAGGATCTCCTGCAGATTGCGGTTGAGGACTTGGAGAACCGGTCACAACGGCATAACATACGTATCAGGGGAGCCCCGACCAGAGCAGAGAAGGAGGACATTGGAGAGTTTGTCATAGCGCTGCTTCGCTCTGTCCTTGGCCCAGATGATGTACGAGAGATAACGCTGGACCGAGTTCACTGTGTGGCCTGCTCTGGCGGGACCAAGGGAACGTCCACCTGACATTCTAGCGTGTGTTCATAACTATGGAATTAAAGAAAACATCCTGCAGAGAACCCGCAACCTCTCTCAGGTACAGTTCCGTGGGCACGCGCTTCAGCTGTTTCAAGACCTCTCACTCCGGACTTTGCAGAGGCGGCGAGAATTCAAGCCTATTACAGAGCACTTGCGGGTGCATTCCAAGTCTTACTCCTGGGGTCACCCCTTCCGCCTTATGTTTCGGTGGGCGGATCAGTTACGCCAGGTGAAATCGGTGCCAGAGGCGCGGAGGATTTTGCGCTTGGAGGAGACCGAACCGGATGTTGGCACGCGTGCAGAGGCGGCTGCTGGGGACCGACCACGCTGGTGGCGGAAGGAGAGGAAGAGGAAACAGCAGCGGCCTACCACGATGGAGCAAGCGTTGGACAGGCAATCCGTACTGAGTAGTTTGGCTACTGGGACCAGTGCCTAAGCAATGGGCACCCGGGTGCTGCTACACTGATCTGGGGTCCCGCCAGTTTAGGTCTTGAGACTGTTTGGGAGGGGCCTGGGTGGTGGAGTCGCTGGATTCTAAAAGACAAACTTGGGTGGTTCTGCTGCCCCTGTTGGGACTTTGCCTCTTTGGAGATGTGTGTCAGACGACTTCTATGTTGTAAGCACCTGTTGTGCGTTTTGATTGTGTGTTGGTGTGCTTCCCCTGGAATTCACATGGGAGTTGACTTTGCTTGCTGGCCCTGTATGTGGGAGCTGCTCCAGCGCTGTCTCGGGCTCCTGCCCCCCCCCCTCGGAGGGGTCCCCACCCCCAGAGTGTAATCTGTTTGGTGCCACATGTCTCTTAAGTGTTGAAGCTTGAATGTCCGGGGGCTCAACAGTCCGGCTAAGAGGTTGACGATCCTGTCTGGTCTTGAGAGGTCTGGGAGCCATATCTGCCTTATGCAGGAGAAGCACTTATTGTCCAAGGACACATATCGTATGCGCTCAAAGTGGTTCCCTAGGCAGTGTTGGTCCTCTACCTCCACAAAACATTCTGGGGTGGGACTACTTTTGTCGAGGGCTTTTCCTGGGGAGGTGGTAGACACGATACATGAGGTGCAGGGTAGGTTCCTGGCTCTTAGGATACGGGTTGGGGCCTTCTTCTTTACCATTGCTACATTGTATGCTCCAGCAAGAAACCTTTATGAGGCAGGCCATCTCCCCAATGCTCAATACACTGGATAGGGCCATTCTGGTGGGGGAAGCCTTCAACCTGGTAACGGACAATGAGTTGGATCGGGCAGGGCATCGTTTTGGGCAGACTGGGGCACTGACGGTGGCAGGGCAACAGTGGTTGGCTGACTGTGGACTGGAGGATGTTTGGAGGAGGGCGCATCCAACGCTTAGGGACTACTCCTTTTACTCTGAGGCCACCAAAACGTACACACGTACAGATTTTTTCCTGGCCTCCCCGGAGTTCACCTCTCAGATTAGTGAGACCACAATTGAGCCTCGGGACCTAACGGACCACGCACCTATTACTCTGGAGGCCAGTCTGGACGTAGGGCGCGTGGGGAGTCCGAGTTGGTGCTTTAGGGATACCATGCTGCAGAGTAGGGCGGTTGAGGAGAAGCTGCGGCGCGTGATTGCGGACTATCTTAGTTTTAATGACGATGGGAACACTAGTTTGGAGACTTTGTGGGAGACTCTGAAAGTAGTAGTCCGAAGGGAAGTAATGTCGCTATCGGCTAACGATAATAAAGCAAGGAGGGAGCAGAGGGTGATGTTAGAGCAAACTGTGGTGGTGCCAGAACGCTCCCGCAAGTATACCGGTGCACTTAGAGTGTGGAGGGAGCTGGAGAAGGCACGTCAGCAGTTGAAGCGCCTGGATTGGGACAGGGCAGAATATGCGATAATGCGGCTTAAGCACAAATATTACACCGGGAGCAATAGGTGTGGAAAGCTTCTAGCGCACCGGTTGAGAGCACAGCGCTCGGCTATGGCGTTAAAAATGGTACGTTCCCCCTCTAAAGGTGAGGTCCGAACGGATGATCAAATGCCGGAGGTGTTCGCTGAGTATTATGGGGAGTTATATGCTGCGGATACACAGTGCGATGCGGACCCTGTTGCCTTTCTCTCGGAAAGTGCAATTACCCTGCTTGGTGAGCTTGATGCGTCCTCCTTAGATCAGCCTATTAAGGTGGAGGAGGTTATTTCTGCAATATCACTTCTAAAGGTTGGGAAATCGCCCGGCCCAGATGGCTTTACAGCACTTTTTTATAAAACCTTTTGCCCGGAGCTGGCGCCGCTTTTGGTGCGGCTATTTAACTCCTTCCGAGTGTCTGAGGCCCTCACGCCTAGCATGCTGGAGACTACCATTGCGGTTTTTTATAAGCCTGGGAAGGACCCAGAAGAGTGTGCTTCTTACAGGCCCATCTCGCTCCTGAATATAGATGCCAAGTTGTTTACTGGTATACTGGCTCATCGCCTTTATCCCTATATGCCTGGTCTTATAGATCCAGATCAGGCGGGCTTTATACCCCAGCAACTGTGCAGCAATTATACGAAGCGACTTCTGCATTTAATAGATAAAACTAGCAGATCTGGTAGGGAGGCACTTCTACTCTCTATCAGCGCGGAGAAGGCATTCAATAGAGTTCACTGGCCTTATCTTTTTAAGGTGTTGGAGCGCTATGGGCTGGGTCCAGGGTTCAGGACCTGGATCCAATGCATTTATTGTTCACCTAAGGCTGCTGTCCGGGTTAATGGAACTTTGTCTTTGATGTTTCAGAATGGGCGGGGAACACAACAGGGGTGCCCGCTCTCCCCTTTACTGTTTGAGCTGTATATGGAGCCTTTTGCTCAGCGCCTCCGCGACAACCCCCTTGTATCTGGCATCAAGTTTGGGGGAGATCACCACCTCATTAGTCTATATGCGGATGATGTGATTCTTACCCTTGCGGAGCCCATGGTCTCACTGCCTGCCCTTATGGTGTCCCTTAGTGAGTTCAGCCAGGTTTCTGGGTTTCAAGTGAATATGCAGAAGTCGCAGGTCCTCAGTTTGTCTACCTCTCCGGAACATGAAGAAAGTTTGAGAGTCCGATATCCTTTTATTTGGTCGACATCGCAGGTATCCTATTGAACTGGCGATCTCAGCTGCGAAGACGGCGAGCTTGAATTATGCTACGTTAGTTCGCGAGGTGTTGCAGGACTTAGGGAACTGGGGGAAGCATAAACTCTCCTGGTTGGATAGGGTCTCGGCGGTGAAGATGACTGTGTTGCTGCATATACTCTTTGTGTTCCAGGCACTTCCTCTGACTCCTCTGTCTCAGACGATTGCGACCCTCCAGTCCGCTATCCTGAAATTCATCTGGGACGGACGACAGGCCCGGCTCCCGAGGAATGTTCTGTATCGCCCCAGGGGGAGGGAGGACTGGCTGTTCCCTGTCTTCTGTGGTATTTCCAAGCTGCCCAGCTGCGCTTTCTTTTGGAGTGGAGTCGGCCGCTCAATGAGAAACACTGGTGCTTCATGGATCAGGCGGTGGCTGGGTCCCACATTTGGAAGGAGCCTTGGCTCCGACGCCGGCATAGGGCGCAGGGGCTCTATTCCTCCCCGATCATGGGAGCGACGTTCCGCGCATGGGATGTGGTGGCGCGCCGGTTGTGTTTGACGACGTTTCTGTCCCCTATGGCACCGATTGGTGCGAACCCTGACTTTGCACCCGGTCTGCAGGTAGAGAATTTTCGCCGTTGGTATGATGGGGGCTGTAAGAGTGTGGGAAGTCTCTTTGATGAGAATGAGGCGATTCCTTTCGATCAGATACAGGAGACGTATGGCTTGACCGAGTCAGATAGACTGTTGTATTATCAAGTACGGCACTGGGCCCTCATGCCGGCGAATAGGGTTTGATAGATAGGCTGCTTACCCCGTTTGAGAAATGGATATTGACAAAGAAGGATGATAAGAGGGTGCTATTGGAGCTTTATAGATTTCTGCAGGGTGTGGAGCGACCGCCTAAGTCTAAAGGACAGCAGAGATGGGAGAAGGAGTTAGGGAGGGAGTTCACGGAGGAGGACTGGGACAACATATATTATAGAATACATCATACAGCCTATAATGCTGCGGGGACAGAGACTGCATACAAGGTGGCTTCCTATTGGTATTATACACCAGCAAGGATACATGCGTGGGATCCCGCTAAGTCCGGCCTTTGTTGGAGGGGGTGCGGTAACATGGGCACACTGGTACATCTTCTCTGGCACTGTCCCAAGTTAAGGAAATATTGGATGAGTATTTTAGATGTCATCGATAAGGTGTTTCAGACAGAGATTACTAGATTTCCATTGTATGTATTGTTGGGTTTACCCAATCCCCTCACCTTTCCCCTTCGATCGTTGAGGGGGCGCCAGATGGCCTTAGCTCTCAATGCTGCGCTGCAGACGATTCTCACCTTATGGGGCTCGGACAGGTTACCAATGTATGTGTCTTGGCTTCAGAAGCTGTGGTTCATTCTAGCGATGGAGAAGCTTACTCTGGCTTCTAAACAGAGGGTGGGTGACATATGTACACCGTGGAGGCCGTTCTCCAGATCTTGTCGACAGAGTTTACTGAACTGATGTGCCCAGCATATCTAAGGGTCCTGGAGCTGATGCGGGAGGCTTAGAGGAATGACTGGCCTTGTGGGGCTCGGAGAGGGACTGGGACAATAGTGTGATGGAGGTTGAGAGCGTGTGGGGGTTGGGAGAGAGGCAAAGTATTCTGGAGGGGAAGTGCAGTTATCTTTTATGTTATTTTTGTATTATGTGGTTAGCTCTGAGAGATCCAGACTGTTGTGCTTTGACTACTTTGATTTTCATATGAGTGGGGGCGGACAAGGGGAGGCAGTTCTCTCCAGCGGCAGAACAGTGATCTCGTGAAATAGCCCTCAAATATGAACGATTTGGGACTTTTGATATATCGATAGTTGAAATATTTTGAGGTTTTGATACAGAGCTTTGTATTGTTTTGTATGTTAAATACCAATAAACAGATTTGATCCATAAAACGCACACTACCACTGTTAGCGTGAAAATGTACCTTTGGAGTGTCAAAAATAACCCTGCATGGGCGAGTGTGTGTCAAAAAGGGCTTGCAATGCGTCGATTTCACTCACTCACGAGACCTTGCGTTGTTTCTCCTTTCGTCGGTCGGGGTGCGTCGTTTCTTCTCTCCGCAGGAAAGCAATGCATTGATCCAGTCAGCACTCTCGGGTCTGGGCAGGCCTTGCATTGTTTTTACACGCCCAGCGGTACTTGGGTCAGAAATCCAGCCGCACAATGATTCAAAAACCATTCATTGCGGGTTTAGATCTCCCAGCTTCAGTCAGCGATGCTGCGCATCGTTTCTCCAGCTCTGTGCGTCGATTCTTCGGTCGCGTTTCTGGCGAGTGTTTACTTTCTGCTGGGGAGCTGGCTGTGCTTAGTTTCTTCAACCACAGAACGCAGTTACGTCAATCTTTTCTCAGCACAGCGCTCTGTGCGTGGATTTCTTCCTCTTAGGCTGCCAGCTTCTCATTGCAGGGTCGCATGAACAGGATGGGTACCACAGGGCAGAGTAGGAGTCTCTCCAGAGACTCCAGGTGCTGGCAGTGAGAAGTCTTTGCCGTCCCTGAGACTTCAAACAACAGGAGGCAAGCTCTAAATCAAGCACTTGGAGATCTTCAAAGGATGGAAGGCACACGGAGTCCAGTCTTTGCCCTCTTACTCTGGCAGAAGCAGCAACTGCAGGATAGCTCCAAAAAGCACAGTAGCAGGCAGGGCAATTCTTATTCCTCAGCTCTTCAGAACTTCTCCAGGTAGACGTTCCTCTTGGTTCCAGAAGTGTTCTCAAGTCTATGTTTTTGGGTGCCCTTCTTATACCCATTTTCTCCTTTGAAGTAGGCCTACTTCAAAGTAAAGTCTCTTTTGAATGTGAAATCCTGCCTTGCCCAGGCCAGACCAGGCCCCAAACATTCACCAGGGGGTTGGAGACTGCATTGTGTGAGGGCAGGCACAGCCCTTTCAGGTGTGAGTGACCACTCCTCCCCTCCCTCCTAGCACAGATGGCTTATCAGGAAATGCACACTACACCCAAGCTCCCTTTGTGCCACTGTCTAGTGTGAGGTGCAACCAGCCCAACTGTCAAACTGACCCTGACAGGGAATCCACAAACAGGCAGAGTCACAGAAATGGTATAAGCAAGCAAATGTTCACTTTCTAAAAGTGTCATTTTCAAACACACAGTCTGAAAATCAACTTTACTAAAAGATGTATTTTTAAATTGTGAGCTCAGAGACACCAAACTCCGCATGTCCATCCGCTCCCAAAGGGAATTTACACTTTTTAAAGGTATCCCCCATGTTAACCTATGAGAGAGACAGGCCTTGCAACAGTGAAAAATGAATTTAGCAATATTTCACTGTCATGACAAATAAAACACATTACTATTGCCCTCATTACAACCCTGGTGGTCGGTGTTAAAGTGGCGGTAATACCGCCAACAGGCCAGCGGAAAAAAAAATGGGATTACGACCACGGCGGAAACCGCAACATAGACAGCCACTTTAACACCACGACGGCCACAGCGGTAGAAACAAACACCATGGAGGTCACTGCCAACAGTCAGGTGGAAGACAATGTACCGCCCACACTATTATGACAGGCCAATCCGCCACCTTTTCTGGGGCGCATTCAATGTGAACAAAAACACGGTGGAAACAGGACTTGGAAGGGGAAACACTCACCTCTACACAACTCAGGAGGAACCAGGACGCCATGGCGCCTGAACTCCAAATCCTCCCTGCGATTGTCTTCCTGCTCCTCTACCAGGAGCACGACTGGCAGCGACGACCATGGTGAGTACTGCACATACAACACAGGGGAGGGGGGAGGGAAAAGAGAGTGACACACACACGCAACACCCCCACCCTCACCCACGACAACATACACACCAATACATGCTGAAACATTACATTTACACCCCCCAACCCCTGCTGGAAGAACGCAATGACAAAAAGAAATGAGTTGAACGACTGTAATCATGTAAAATCCATTAATCAAAATTTTATATACACTATAAACAAATATGTACACCAAGAATTCAAGTCCAGGTCCTGCACCAATATAGTCCGTGGACCACTGGGCCCAAAATGCATGGGCGAGGCCCACACAAGATACCCGATCGAAACTGAGAAAACACTGCAGGGGCATCAGATTGAAAAAAAACAGGCACCTCAGGGGGAAGGGAAGGGAGGCCACCTCAGCCGGATGAGTGCACAACGCCAGCTCCATGAGGGGGCTCCATGCCCATTGATGTATCCTAGGGAGTGCAAAGCCACAGTCTCTCAAGTCTCTCCAGTGGGTGGGTTGCCCACTGCTTCATCCTGGGGAGTGCAAAGTCACAGTCTCTCAAGTTTTTCCAGTGGGTGGTTTGCCCACTGCTTTATCCTGGGGAGTGCAAAGCCACAGTCTCTCAAGTCTCTCCAGTGGGTGGTTTGCCCACTGCTTTATCCTGGGGAGTGCACAGCCACAGTCTCTCAAGTGGATGTCTTCCTCCACTGGTTTTGGACGGGGCTTTGTGCCCAGAGTGCTTCATCCTGCCTAGGACTGAGGTATTGGATGTCATTCTCCACTGGTTCTGGAGGGGGGCTTTGTGCCCAGAGTGCTTCATCCTGCCTAGGACTGAGGTAGTGGATGCCTTTCTCCACTGGTTCTGGAGGGGGCTTTGTGCCCAGAGTGCTTTATCCTGCCAAAGACTGAGGTAGTGGATGTGATACTCCACTGGTTCTGGAGGGTTTATTTTGCCCAGAGTGCTTCATCCTGCCAAGGACTGAGGTAGTGGATGCCTTTCTCCACTGGTTCTGGAGGGTCTTTGTGCCCAGAGTGCTTCCTTCTGCCAAGGACTGAGGTAGTGGATGTGATACTCCACTGACGGTGGGTCAACATGAAAGCTGCCCAGGCCCCTGGCACTAACCACCAACCTCGTACGAATGACCACTGGGGATGGCAGCCATGTCTGCGGTGGTGCCACTGGCGGCGGGCACAGTAGCGGCGGTGCTTGCGGCGGTCTTTGGGCAGCGGTGCTGGTGGGGGGCTCACTGACCTCGGTGCTGGCGGCGGTGTCATGAGCAGTGGTGCTGGTGGGGGGCTCACCGACCTCGCTGCTGGCGGCGGTGTCATGGGTGGCGGTGCTGCTGAAGGACACAGTGTCTGCGGTGCTGGTGAAGGGCTCAGTATCTTGGGTGTTGGTGGCGGTGCCCGTGGCGGCGTTGCATGTGGCGGTGGCGGTCTTGTCCGCCGTGCAGGTTGGCGGCGGCGTTGACTTGCCTTTCTTTTTCAGGCCCTTCCCCACCTTGGATGGGGTTCAATGTTAACCAAAGCAGGATTGCGCCGCGGTCTTCGACCGCCTACCGCGACGGTGTACAATGCCAGCGCAGTTACCTCATATCCCCTTGTCCCACATTACAGGTCAGGCAGCTGCCATTTCAGGGGGCCACATGGCATTAATTTTAAGTGCGTCACACATATCTAGGCCTTGCATACACACTAAGACAGGCACATAGCGGATTTACAAATGTGTGCAATAAAGTTGTTTTTTAGTACCTCAGTGTTGGCTGACCCTCTGATCGCTGTTCTCATCCATAGAGCACGTCCGCTGAGGTAGGTGATGAGAAGGCGGCATCCTCCGGTGTACAGACCGCTGGTGGACCTGTTGACAATAGAAGAGCGACATGTAATTGTCACCTACAGACTTGATCGTGCCTCAATCCAGGAACTGTGTGCCCAGTTGGAGCCAGACCTGATGTCATCTATCCCCCATCCCACTGGAATCGCCCCTCTAGTCCAGGTCCAGTCAGTACTCCATTTCCTGGCAAGTGGGTCTTTTCAAACTACAGTGGCCATAGCATCAGGGATGTCCCAGCCTATGTTCTCAAACGTGTTGTCCAGAGTGTTGTCTGCCCTGCTGAAACACATGCGCAGCTACATCGTGTTCCCTCAGGTGGAGGATTTGCCCACAGTGAAAGGTGACTTCTGTGCCCTGGGACATATTCCCAACATCATAGGTGCTATTGATGGGACACATGTGGCCTTGGTACCCCCCGCAGGAGTAAACAGGTGTACAGAAACCGGAAGAGCTACCATTCTATGAATGTGCAGATGGTGTGTTTGGCATACCAGTACATCTCCCATGTGAATGCCAAGTTTCCAGTCTCAGTGCATGATGCAGCATCCCTTATGTGATGGGGCAACTCCAGAGGCATTGTGTGTGGCTATTAGGTGAGGACAAGGACCCTATACAGTGTGAATAGTTGTCTGGGTCTGGGGTTGTCCCTAAGGGTTAGTGTGTGTCTAACAGTTGTCCCTCGACATTTGCAGGTGACTCTGGCTACCCCAACCTGTCATGGCTACTGACCCCAGTGAGGAATCCCAGGACAAGGGCAGAGGAACGCTACAATGAGGCACATGGGTGAACTAGAAGGGTTAAAGAGAGGACCTTCGGCCTCCTGAAGGCCAGGTTCAGGTGCCTCCATATGACAGGTGGTTCCCTATACTACTCACCAAAGAAGGTATGCCAGATCATCGTGGCCTGCTGTATGCTGCACAACTTGGCTTTGCAACGATAGGTGCCTTTTCTGCAGGAGGATGGTCCAGAAGGAGGTCTTGTGGCAGCTGTGGATCCTGTGGACAGTGAAGAAGAGGAGGCAGCAGAAGAAGACTTAGACAACAGAATCAACGTGATCCAGCAATACTTCCAGTGAGACACAGATAAGAAGACATCACAGCCTCCTACATCTAAAATTGTTCGACTTATCATCTGTCTCTCACTTTCACCCAGTGTATGGACCCTAATTTGTCACTTTCCCTTTTGATTTGACAGATGTGGGTCCCACTGTGTGACCTCTGCTATGTTACCTCATGGATTAGAGCTGTGTGACATAGGTATGTTGACAATACAATGGACATTGCTATTTCCCTCAGTTATTGCAAATACACATTTGTGAAAGCACAGACTGACTCCAGATTGTTTTGTGATTCAAGGGTGTTTATTTAAGTGCTAAATAGTGGAGGGGGTTGTAAAATGGGCAGGGGTGATGGTGTAGGAATGTCCATGGCAGAGTCCAGTCTATTTGTCTCACAGGTGCATTGTCCAAAGGGGCATAGGAAGTGGAGCTAGGGTAGTTTAAGGATGGACAGGGTGACAAAGTAGGAGAGAAGGATGACATTCAGGGTGGTCTCATTTCTTGGTGTGGTTCTTGGCATTTTTCTCTGTCTTTGTCCTGGATCTCAGGGACCGTTTGCGGGGTGGTTCTCCATTGCAGGGGGTGGGGTGCTGGTGTCGTGGTCCTGTGGCGGTGCCTCCTGTCCACTAGCGCAGGCGGAGGTGGTGGGCAGTTCATCGTCCAGGATAGTGTCAGGGGCCCCTTGTTGTGCCACAGTGTCCCTCCTGGTGTTCACAAGGTCCTTCAGCACCCCTACAATGGTGCCCAGGGTGGTATTGATGGATTTGAGTTCCTCCCTGAACCCCAAATACTGTTCCTCCTGCAGCCGCTGGGTCTCCTGAAACTTGGCCAGTACAGTTGCCATTGTCTCCTGGGAATGATGGTACGCTCCCATGATGTTGGAGAGGGCCTCGTGGAGAGTGGGTTCCCTGGGCCTGTCCTCCCACTGTCGCACAGCAGACCTCCCAGTTCCCCTGTTTTCCTGTGCCTCTGTCCCCCTGAACCATGTGCCCACTGCCACTGCCCCCAGGTCCCTGCTGTTCTTGGGGTGGTGGGTTAGCCTGGGTTCCCTGTAGTGGTGGACACACTGCTGCTTGACGTGTCCTGGGGACAGAGGTATGGGCCCGCTGGGTGGGTGCTGTGCTGTGCTGGTGTTTCCTGAGGGGAGAGGCTCTGTGGTGGCCTGTGACTGTGTGAGGGGAACCGACTGTCCCGAGGTCGCAGATGGGCCGAGCTGGTCATCTAGATACAGTTGGACAGAGCTGCTGTCATCAGTGTGGGCCTCTTCTGTGGGGGAGTGGACATGTCTGGAACCTCCTGTCCGGTGACGTTGGGTAGGGGTCCTGCAAGGTGTAAAGGCATGATTATCGCATCTGTGTGTGCCATGGTGTGCAATGGGTGGGGGACCCTGTACCCCAGTGCTTACATTCTTGTGTAGGACCTTGTGTGATAATTGTTAAGGGGTCTGTGTGGGTATCTGTAGTGGACATGCATTGGTGATGGGTGTCCATGCTTTGCTGTTGCATGCAGGGCTTGGTGTTGGGATGTGTGGTTTGTGATAGTGGGACATATTTGAGGAGTTGGAGTGATGGGGGTGAGTTCGAGGGTGGGAGTATGTGATAGCATGCAGGTAGGGAGGGTGATGAAGTAGTTAAAGATTTGACTTACCAGAGTCCATTCCTCCAGCTACTCCTGCGAGGCTCTCAGGATGCAGTATAGCCAAGACCTGCTCCTCCCATGTTGTTAGTTGTGGGGGAGGAGGTGGTGGTCTGCCGCCAGTCCTCTGAACCGCAATGTGGTGTCTTGAGACCACGGAACGCACCTTCCTCCGTAGGTCGTTCCACCTCTTTCTGATGTCATCCCGTGTTCTTGGGTGCTCTCCCACTGCATTGACCCTGGCCACGATTACAGGCCATAACTCCATCTTTCTAGCTATAGATGTGTGCTGCACCTGTGATCCGAATAGCTGTGGCTCTACTTGGATGATTTCCTCCACCATCACCTGAGCTCCTCCTCCGAGAACCTGGGGTGTCTTTGCGGTGCCATGGGGTGGTGTGGGTGATGTGTGAGGTGGTGTGTGTTGTGATGTGTGGGGTGATGTTTAGGGGTGTGTGGTGTTTTGTGCGTGGATGTGTATGAGTGATGGTGTTGTGCGCCTCTGTATGCTGGTGTGGTCTTTGCTTTGCTGTCGCTCTGTTTCTTCCAAAATGTTTGTTGTAAGGGATTGTGGGTAATGTGGGTGTGTGTTTTATATTGTATTGGGTGTGTGGGAGTGGTGTGTGTATGTGTATCAGGTGTGTGTATTTTGAATTATCCAATGTGGTAGTGTTTTGTAAATGTGTGTGTATTTTGAGCGCCGCGGATGAAAGACCGCCGCGTGGATTCGTGGGTCGTGATAGTGTGGGCGTATTCCTGTTGCCGTAACGGTGGAGGTTTTGTTATCGCCACTTTATCACTGTCCTTTGGTGTGGCGGACTTGTGTGGGTGTCTAGATTTTGGCGGATTCTGAGCTGTGGGTCGTAATAGCTGTGGCGGAATTCCGCGGCCGCGGCGGTGTGTTGGCAGTCTTCTGCACGGCTGTAAGCAGGATTTACTGCCAATGTTGTAATGAGGGCCTATATGTCCTACCTTAACCATACACTGTGCCCAGCCCTTGGGGCTACCTAGGGCCTACCTTAGGGGTGTCTGATATGTAAGAAAAGGGAAGGTTTAGGCCTGGCAAGTGGGTACACTTGCCAAGTCGAATTTACAGTTAAAACTGCACACACAGACACTGCAGTGGCAGATCTGAGACATGATTACAGAGCTACTTATGCGGGTGGCAAAACCAGTGCTGCAGGCCCACTAGTACCCTTTGATTTACAGGCCCTGGTACCTCTAGTGCACTTTACTAGGGACTGACCCTGCCCTATTTGGCACTTGCTTGCCTTAATAGTGAGGCCTGCCTTCTGCAGGGCCTCTAACACTCTCCCGAGGTGTTGCAGGTGTTCCTCCCATGTGGAACTAAACACAGCAATGTCATCAAGGTAGGCGGCACTGAACTCATCCAGTCCGGCCAACACCTGGTTGACCAACCTCTGAAAGGTGGCATTGGCATTCTTCATCCCAAATGGCATCACTTTAAATTTAAAGTGTCCATCTGGGGTAGAGAATGCTGACCTCTCCTTGGCCCCCTCAGTTAAGGCAATCTGCCAGTACCCAGATGTTAAATCAAACGTACTGAGGTACTTGGCAGCTCCCAACTGGTCAATGAGTTCATCACCTCGGGGGATGGGGTGTGCGTCAGTCTTGCTGATCGCATTGAGTCCCGGGTAGTCCACACAGAACCTGAGTTCTGGAGTGCACCAGAACACACTTTTACTTTCTGTTTCCTTTGGGAACAATACCACTGGGCTGGCCCAAGGACTGCTGGAGTGCTCAATAACACCTAGGGCAAGCATTTTGGATACCTCATCCTTAATGCATGCCCTGACCCTGTCAGTCACCCTGTAAACCTTGTGTTTAATGGGTGTATTGTCCCCAGTGTCCACATCATGTGTGCACAAGTGTGTGACTCCTGGGATCAGGGAAAACAGTGAGGAAAACTGCCCCAACACGTGGCAATAGTCACCTTGATGCTCCTCAGTCAGGGAGGGGGAGATGATCACTCCCTCCTCTGACCCATCTTTTTCTCCTGCAGACAGGAGGTCAGGAAGAGGCTCACTCTCCTCCTCTACCCCTTTATCTGTCGCGAGGAGCATGGACAGTTCAGTCCGCTCAAAGTGAGGTTTGAGGCGGTTGACATGCAGGACCCTTAAAGGGATCCTTGGAGAACGCAAGTCCACGAGGTAAGTGACTTCACTCTTGCACTCCACCACCACAAATGGCCCAGTCCACGTATCCTGGAGCGCCTTAGACTCCACTGGTGCCATCACTCACACTTTTTGTCCAGATTGAAACTCGACCAGAGTGGCATTCTGGTCATACCAGCGTTTCATGTCCCCCTGGCTTGCTTCCAGGTTCTCCTGAGCGAGACTCCTTCAAGGGGCAGTCTGGTTTCTCAGAGCCAGCATGTAACTGAATACATCCTGCGGGGTTTACTAGGAGCTTTCTCTAAAGCTTCCTTAACCAGACTCAAAGGTCCCCTCACAGGGTGGCCATAAATCAGCTCAAAGGGACTAAACCCAAGTCCCTTTTGAGGCCCCTCCCTGTAGGCGAACAGAAGGCATGGCACGAGGACGTCCCACTTCCGCCTCAAGGGCTCTGACAGGCCCATGATCGTGCCTTTCAAGGTGCGGTTGAATCTCTCAACAAGACCATTACTTTGGTGGTGGTAACGGGTGGTGAACTTGTAGGTTACCCCACACTCCTTCCACAGAGACTTCTTATACGTGGATATGAATTTGGTACCCCTCTCAGATACTACTTCCTTGGGGAACCCCATGCGTGTAAAAAAAAACATCAGTGCATGACCCACCACAGGGGAAGTGATTGATCTAAAAGGAATGGCTTCTGGGTACCGGGTGGCATGGTCCACCAAGACTAGGATAAACCTGTTGCCCATGGCTGTCTTGGGATCCAGAGGCCCCATAATGTCAATGCTTACCCTCTCAAAGGGAGTACTGACAACAGGCAGAGGCTGGAGGGGAGCCTTCCATTTCCTCACACTCTTGCCACTTGCCTGGCAAGTCTGACAAGACCTGCAATGTGCATCTGAGTGCCTGCACATTAGGGGCCAGTAAAAGTGTGTGACAAGCCTCTCAAAGGTCTTGTCCTGCCCCAAATGTCCAGCTAAAGGCACATCATGAGCCATCCCCATTAGGAAGGCCCTGAAGCACCGGGGTACCACCAGCACACGGGCTGACCCAGACTCAGGAACCTTAGGCTCGCTATACAGGAGGTCATCCTCCCAATAAATCAGGTGTGATCGTGGCTCCTTTCCAGCCACCTGGTCTGCAGCCTGCTGCCGCAAACCCTCCAGAGTAGGGCATGTCCTCTGTGCTGCACAGAATGCTTCCCTGGTGGGCCTCCCTTCCTGCTGCCACTGCGACAGCTCAGGGACCTCCCCCAGTTCAGCCACCTGTTCCCCTGTAGGCTCCGGGGCGTCACCTTCAGGCTCCGCCTCCTCCCGGACCATGGGAACTTCTGGGGCACGTTTCCCGCTTCCTCTTCTTGGCGGTCTTCTCGGCCACTGTTTCAGACCCCAGGGGCTTTTGAATACTGTGAGAAAGTAGCCTCTTTTTAGCATGGTTACCCCCACTTTTGGCCTGTTTGTGAGTGTGTATCAGTGTGTTTTGCCTGTCTCACTGGGATCCTGCTAGCCAGGAACCCTGTGCTCTTAGATAAAAACCTATATGTCAGTGTGTTTTGCCTGTCTCACTGGGATCCTGCTAGCCATGGCCCCAGTGCTCATAGTTTGTGGCCTAATATGGCCTAATGTGTATGCCTGTGTAGTGCCTAACTGTGTCACTGAGGCTCTGCTAACCACAACCTCAGTGCTTATGCTTTTAGATTTGTCACTGTAGGCCAGTGACTTCATTTACCAATTTCAGTTGGCATACTGGACCCACCTTATAAGCCCCTAGTATATGGTGCCTAGGTACCCAGGGCATCGGAGTTCCAGGAGATCCATATGGGCTGCAGCATTTATTTTGCCACCCATAGGGAGCTCAGATAAACCCTTACACAGGACTGCCATTGCAGCCTGCGTGAAATAGTGCACACACTATTTCACAGCCATTTACACTGCACTGAAGTAACTTACAAGTCACCTATATGTCTAACCTTCGCTTGCAGAAGGTTAGGTGCAAAGTTACTTAGTGTGAGGGCACCCTTGCACTAGCAAATGTGCCCCCACATAGTTCAGGGCCATTTCCCTGGACTTTGTGAGTGCGGGGGCACCATTACACGCGTCCACTACATATAGGTCAATACTTATATGTAGCTTCACAATGGTAACTCCGAATATGGCCATGTAAGGTGTCTAAGATCATGGAATTGTCCCCCCATTTCAAATGTGGTATTGGGGAGCCAATTCCATGCATCCTGGGGGCTCCACAATGGACCCCTAGTACTGCCAAACCAGCTCTCTGAGGCTTGCACGGCAGCTACAGCTGCTTCCACCTTACAGACAGGGTTCTGCCCTCCTGGACAAAGGAAGGGCGAGTGACAACTCCCCTGTCCATCACCATCCCAGGGGTGGTGGTCAGAGCTCCTCCAGTATGTCCCAAACTTCAGCCATCTTGCTTTGCAAGGTATGGGGGCACTCTGGAGGGCTCTGAGTGGCCATTGCCAGCAGGTGATGTCAGAGACCCCTCCTTATAGGTCCATATCTGATAGGGTAGCCAATCCCCCCCTCAGGGCTATTTAGGGTCTCTCCTCTGGGTTCCCTTCAGATTCTGTTTGCAAGTTTCCTTCAGGAATCCTCTGCAACAACTTCAGACTCTTCTGACCTCGGATCAACTGCAGCCTGCTCCAAGAAACACTGTAACTGCAACAAAGTGTCTAAAAGAGACACTTTTCTTCAGCAACGTCACCTGCTATTCAGCAACAGCAACTGCAACAGTTTCCACAGTGTGCACGCTCTGGGGAATCACTGCCTTCATCCTGCACCAGAAGAACCAAAGAAATCTCCTGTGGAGTGACAGAGTCACTCCCCTGCTCCAAGCAGGCACCTTCCATGATGACGACCGGTACCCTGGGACCCCTGGGACTCCTCTCACAATGAAGAGCGTGCTCCTAAGGACACAGAGGGTGGACATCATCGACATAGACTGTCCAGAGTTCCTGCAGATGCTCTGACAATTCTTACACAGGCCTGCCACTGCAGCCTGAGTGAAATAACGTCCACGTTATTTCACAGCCATTTACCACTGCACTTAAGTAACTTATAAGTCACTTATATGTCTAACCTTCACCTGGTGAAGGTTAGACATATAGGTGACTTATAAGTATAAGTGAAGGTTGGGTGCAAAGTTACTTAGTGTGTGGGCACCCTGGCACTAGCCAAGGTGCCCTCACATCATTCAGGGCAAATTCCCCGAACTTTGTGAGTGCAGGGACACCTATACACATGTGCACTATACATAGGTCACTACCTATGTATAGCGTCACAATGGTAACTCCGAACATGGCCATATAACATGTCTAAGATCATGGAATTGCCACCCCAATGCCATTCTGGCATTGGGGAGACAATTCCATGATCCCCCGAGTCTCTAACACAGACCCGGGCACTGCCAAACTGCCTTTCCCGGGATTTTACTGCAGCTGCTGCCAACCCCTCAGACAGGTTTCTGCCCTCCTGGGGTCCAGCCAGGCCTGGCCCAGGAAGGCAGAACAAAGGACTTCCTCAGTGAGAGGGTGTTACACCCTCTCCCTTTGGAAAAAGGTGTGAGGGCAGGTGAGAAGTAGCCTCCCCCAGGCTCTGGAAATGCTTTGATGGGCACAGATGGTGCCCATCTCTGCATAAGCCAGTCTACACCGGTTCAGGGATCCCCCAGCCCTGCTCTGGCACGAAACTGGACAAAGGAAAGGGGAGTGACCACTCCCCTGACCTGCACCTCCCAGGGGAGGTGCCCAGAGCTCCTCTAGTGTGCCCCAGACCACTGCCATCTTGGATTCAGAGGTGTGCTGGCACACTGGACTGCTCTGAGTGCCCAGGGCCAGCAGGTGACGTCAGAGACTCCTTCTGATAGGCTCTTACCTTTCTTACTAGCCTATCCTCCTTCCTAGGTAGGCAAACCTCCTTTTCTGGCTATTTAGGGTGTCTGCTTTGGGGAATTCTTCAGATACCGAAAGCAAGAGCTCTCCAGAGTTCCTCTGCATCTCCCTCTTCACCTTCTGCCAAAGGATCTACCGCTGACTGCTCAGGACGCCTGCAATACCGCAACAAAGAAGCAAAGACGACTACTGCAACCTTGTATCGCTTCATCCTGCTGGCTTTCTCAACTGTTTCCTGGTGGTGCATGCTCTGGGGGTAGCCTGCCTCCTTCTTGCACCAGGAGCTCTGAAGAAATCTCCCATGGGTCGACGGAATCTTCCCCCTGCAACCGCAGGCAACAAAATACTGCATCACCAGTCCTGTGGGTCCCCTCTCAGCATGACGAGCTTGGTCCCTGGAACTCAGCAACTCTGTCCAAGTGACTCCCACAGCCCAGTGACTCTTCAGTCCAAGTTTGGTGGAGGTAAGTCCTTGCCTCCCCACGCTAGACTGCATTGCTGGGTACCGCGTGATTTGCAGCTGCTCCAGCTCCTGTGCACTCTTCCAGGATTACCTTCATGCACAGCTAAGCCTGGGTCCCTGACACTCTAACCTGCGGTGCACAACTGTCTGAGTTGTCCTCCGGCGCCATTGAACTCTCCTTTGGTGACTTCGGGTGGACTCCAGTTCACTTTTCTTCTAAGTGCCTGTTCAGGTACTTTTGCGGCTGCTGCCTGCTTTTGACAGGGCTCCCTACATTGCTGGGCGCCCCCTCTGTCTCCTCCTCCAAGTGGCGACATCCTGGTCCCTCCTGGGCCACAGCAGCACCCAAAAACCTCTACCGCAACCCTTGCAGCTAACAAGGCTTGTTTACGGTCTTTCTGCGTGGGAACACCTCTGCAAGCTTCATTGCGATGTGGGACATCCGTCTTCCAAAGGAGAAGTTCCTAGTTCTCTTCTTTCTTGCAGAACTCCAAGCTTCTTCCAACAGGTGGCAGCTTCTTTGCACCCTCAGCTTGCATTTCCTGGGCTTCTGCCCACTCTCTACACTGTCGCGACTATTGGACTTGGTCCCTTTGTCTTACAGGTACTCAGGTCTGGAAATCCACTGTTGTTGTATTGCTGGTGTTTGTTCTTCCTGCAGAATCCCCTATCACGACTTCTGTGCTCTCTGGGGGTAGTAGGTGCACTTTACACCTACCTTTCAGGGTCTTGGGGTGGGCTATTTTTATAACCCTCACTGTTTTCTTACAGTCCCAGCGACCCTCTACAAGCTCCCATAGGTTTAAGGGCCATTCGTGATTCGCATTCCACTTTTGGAGTATATGGTTTGTGTTGCCCCTATACCTATGTGCTTCTATTGCAATCTATTGTAACTTTACACTACTTGCATTACTTTTCTTGCTATTACCTGCATAATTTTGGTTTGTGTACATATATATTGTGTATATATCTTATCCTCATACTGAAGGTACTCACTGAGATACTTTTGGCATATTGTCATCAAAATAAAGTACCCTTATTTTTAGTACTTCTGTGTATTGTGTTTTCTTATGATATTGTGTATATGACACCAGTGATATAGTAGGAGCTTTGCATGTCTCCTAGTTCAGCCTAAGCTGCTTTGCCATAGCTACCTTCAATCAGCCTAAGCTGCTAGAAACACCTCTTCTACAGTAATAAGGGATAACTGGACCTGGCACAAGCTGTAAGTACCTCTGGTACCCACTACACGCCATGCCAGCCTGAAGTGCAGTGTAAACTGGCTGTGAAATAACATGGACGTTATTTCACTCAGGCTGCAGTGGCAGTCCTGTGTAAGAATTGGCTGAGCTCCCTATGGGTGGCAAAAGAAATGCTGCAGCCCATAGGGATCTCCTGGAACCCCAATATCCTGGGTACCTATGTACCATATACTAGGGAACTATAAGGGTGTTCCATTGTGCCAATCAGAATTGGTAAAATTAGTCACTACCCTGCAGTGACAATTTTAAAAGCAGAGAGAGGATAAACACTGAGGTTCTGGTTAGCAGAGCCTCAGTGATACAGTTAGGCACCACACAGGGAAGACATACAGGGCACACTTTAGGAGCACTGGGGTCCTGGCTAGCAGGATCCCAGTGACACCTAGGCAAAACAAACATACATACAGTAAAAAAGGGGGGTAACATGCAGGGCAAGATGGTACTTTCCTACATAACCCCCCCCCCCCCCCCCAAACGAGGGACAATAAGGCTAACCTTGCCCAGATGAGTCTTCATTGTCTAAGTGGAAATATCTGGAGAGTACATCTGCATTGGAGTGGGTACTCCCAGGTCTATGTTCCACTGAATAGTCCATTCGCTGTAGAGATATGGACCACCTCAACAATTTAGGGTTTTCACCTTTCATTTGTTTTAGCCAGAGTAGAGGTTTGTGGTCTGTCTGAACAATAGAGTGAGTACCAAACAGGTATGGTCTCAACTTTCAGTGCCCAGACCACAGCAAAGGCCTCCCTCTCTATGGCAGACCAACGCTTTTCTCTAGGGGTCAACCTCCTGCTGATAAAAGCAACAGGTTGATCCTGGCCCTCAGTATTAAGCTGTGATAGCACTGCCCTAACCTCCAATTCAGAAGCATCAGTCTGGGTGTGAACTTTGTGGAGTAGCAAGGGCTTTTTAGGAGAGGTGCAGAGCGCATGGCCTGTTTGAGCTCATCAAAAGCTTTTTGACAGCTAGCTGTCCACCATACCTTTTTAGGCATCTTTTTACTAGTGAGGTCATTAACAGGAGCTGCAATGGAGGCATAATCCTAAACCTTAATTAATAAACCTCCTAAAGTATCATGTGAGGCTTAAAAAGGCTCTCACCTGGGTTTGAGTTGTAGGGGGTGCCCATTCCAAAATGGTCTGGATCTTCCCCTGCAGTGGTGCAATCTGTTCCCCACCTACGAGGTGACCCAGATAAACCACTTTCCCCTGCCCTATCTGTCACTTTGAGGCATTGATAGTGAGGCCTGCCTTTTGCAGGGCCTCTAAAACTTTCCACAGGTGGACCAGGTGATCATCCCAGGTGGAGCTAAATACAGCTATATCATCCAGATATGCTGCACTAAAAGCTTCCAGCCCTTGCAGGTCTGTGTTCACCAACCTTTGAAAAGTGGCAGGTGCATTCTTCAGGCCAAAGGGCATCACAGTGAATTGATAGTGCCATCCAATGATTGAGAATGCAGTATTAGGTTTTGCATCTTCTGATCACCTAATCTGCCAATGCCCTGCAGTTAAGTCAAAATTGCTCAGATACTTGGCAGAAGCCAGTGTATCAATCAGCTCATCTGCCCTGGGTATGGCGTGAGCAGCTGTCTTTGTTACTTGGTTGAGCCCTCTATAGTCAACACAAAACCTCATCTCTCTTTTTCCATCCTTACTGTGAGGTTTTAGAACCAGCACCACTGGGCTAGCCCATGGGATTTCTGAAGGCTCAATCACTCCTAAGTCTAAAATTTTCTGAACCTCTTGTTTAATGCTGTCCCTGACATGGTCTGCCTATAAATCTTACTTTTGACAAGTAAACTGTCTCCAGTGTTGATTGCATGCTCATGCCAAGTAGTGGTACCTGGTACCAGTGAGAAGAGTTCAGAAAACGTACTTAAAAGATTTATACAGTTATCTTTCTGCTCAGCAGTAAGACAATCTGCAAGTACCACTCCCTCCACTAAGCCATCAGCTTCAGTGGTGGAGAAGAGATCAGGGAGAGGGTCACTCTCTTCTTCCTGTCCCTCATCAGTTGCCATGAGCAGGGTTAGGTCAGCCCTGTCATAGTAGGGTTTTAGGCGGTTGACATGGAGCACCCAAAGGGGACTCCTGGCAGTGCCTAGGTCTACCAAATAGGTAACCTCACCCTTTTTCTCAACAATTAGATGGGGTCCACTCCATTTGTCCCCGAGTGCTCTTGGGGCCACAGGCTCCAATACCCATACCTTCTGTCCTGTGTGGTACTGAGTCAGGACAGCCTTCTGGTCATGCCATTGCTTTTGCAGCTCCTGGGTAGCCTGAAGCTTTTTACCGGCCTTTTTCATGTACTCAGCCATTCTTGATCTTAGGCCAAGTACATAGTCCCCAATGTCTTGTTTAGGATTTTTAAAGGTAGTTCCCAACCCTCCTTAACAAGTGCAAGGGGACCTCTCACAGGGTGCCCAAAGAGGAGTTCAAAGGGGCTATAGCCCACTCCTTTTTGGGGTACCTCTCTGTAAGCAAAAAGGAGGCAAGGTAACAGGACATCCCATCTCCTTCTGAGTTTTTCAGGGAGTCCCATTATCACACCTTTGAGAGTTTTATTAAACCTCTCAACCAGACCGTTTGTTTGTGGATGATAAGGAGTAGTGAACTTGTAAGTTACACCACACTCCTTCCACATTGCTTTGAGGTATGCAGACAAGAAGTTACTACCTCTGTCTGACACCACTTCCTTATGGAAACCCACCCTGGAAAAGATTCCCAGTAGGGCCTTTGCCACTGCAGGAGCTGTAGTGGTCCTTAAGGGGATTGCTTCAGGATACCTATTGGCATGGTCCACTACCACAAGGATAAACCTATTGCCTGAAGCTGGTGGAGGGTCAAGGGGGCCAACTATGTCAACCCCTACCCTTTCAAAGGGCACCCCAACCACTGGGAGTGGAATTAAGGGGGCCTTTGGTGCGCCACTAGCCTTGCCACTGGCTTGGCAGGTCACACAAGAGCGAGAAAACTCTTTTGTGTCCTCTGACATATGATGCCCGTGAAACAGGGGAACAAGCCTGTCCCAAGTTTTATTTTGGCCCAAATGCCCAGCCAAGGGAATGTCATGTGGCAACGTAAGAAGAAACTCTCTGTATTGCAAGGGAATGACCAATCTCCTGGCAGCTCCAGGTTTAGGGTCCCTTGACTTAGTATACAAGAGGTTGTCTTCCCAATACACCTTACTATCACTGACATCCCCATTCTGCTGTTTGACAGCTTGCTGTCTCAAACCCTCTAGTGTGGGGCAGGTCTGCTGTGCCACACTCAGCTCTTCCCTAGCAGACCCCCCTGCACCCAAAAGCTCAGCAGTGTCTGCTGCCAGCTCCTCTGGTGTAGGTTCTGCACAGGGAGAGGATTCTTCTTCCTCAAAAGGGGAACCTTCTGGTGAGGGAGGGATAGTGGGCAAGGATTTACCCTTCCTACCCCTAGCTTTTGGGAGCACTTGGTCCATTGTTCCAGGATCCAAGTGTCCCTGTCCTTTTTGCTTTTTGGCCTGAGCCCTTGTCAAAGCAAAAATATCCCCAGGAATGCCCAGCATTGCTGCATGAGCCTCCAACTCCACTTCAGCCCAAGATGATGTCCCCAAATCATTGCCTAGTAAGCAATCTACAGGTAATTCAGTGGCTACCACAACTTTCTTTGGACCAGTAATCCCCCCCCACAGTTAAGATTCACAACAGCCATGGGGTGGCTAAGCGTGTTATTGTGAGCATCAGCCTCTTGGTACTGCTAACCAAGTAGGTGTTGATCAGGGTGAACAAGTTTCTCTATAAGCATAGTTACACTGGCTCCTGTGTCCCTGTAGGCCATAACCTCAACACCATTAATTAGGGGTAGTTGCTTGTATTTACCCATATTAAGGGGACAAGCAAATAAGGTGGCAAAGTCAATGCCACCATCAGAGACTAAAACAGCCTCTGTGGTCTCCCTAACAAGACCAACCCTAACTACACTGCCAATAGTGAGCCCAGTTACACCCTTGGATTGGCTATTTGTAGTAGACTTCCCACCACCACTGCCATTACTAGGGGCACTAGAGGTTGCAGTTGTGGTGGTGAGAGGTTTGGTGTTTTTCTTTGGACAACTGGTATCAGTTGTCCAATGGCCTTTTACTTTACATAAATGTAGGAGGCTGGACTGGCTTGTAGTGAGTACCAAGGGGTACTTGCACCTTGCACCAGGCCCAGTTATCCCTTATTAGTGTATAGGGTGTCTAGCAGCTTAGGCTGATAGATAATGGTAGCTTAGCAGAGCAGCTTAGGCTGAACTAGGAGAC
The DNA here is from genome assembly GCF_031143425.1 of Pleurodeles waltl. Lineage (NCBI taxonomy): Eukaryota > Metazoa > Chordata > Amphibia > Caudata > Salamandridae > Pleurodeles > Pleurodeles waltl. Next base: position 690,631,273 of record NC_090448.1, on the reverse strand, counting down.
GTGTGAAGCTACTACAGTACCACTTAGTGTCATATGCACAATATCATAAGAAAACACAATACACAGTTATACTAAAAATAAAGGTACTTTATTTTTATGACAATATGCCAAAGTATCTTAGAGTGTACCCTCAGTGAGAGGATAGGAAATATACACAAGATATATATACACAATAGCAAAAATATGCAGTATAGTCTTAGAAAACAGTGCAAACAATGTATAGTTACAATAGGATGCAATGGGGAAACATAGGGATAGGGGCAACACAAACCATATACTCCAGAAGTGGAATGCGAACCACGAATGGACCCCAAACCTATGTGACCTTGTAGAGGGTCGCTGGGACTATTAGAAAATAGTGAGAGTTAGCAAAATAACCCTCCCCAAGACCCTGAAAAGTGAGTGCAAAGTGCACTAAAGTTCCCCTAAGGACAAAATAGTCGTGTTAGAGGGAGAATGCAAGGAAAACACAAATCAGCAATGCAACAACGATGGATTCCTGTCTGAGGGTACCTGTGGAACAAGGGGACCAAGTCCAAAAGTCACAAGCAGCTCGGAGATGGGCAGATGCCCAAGAAATGCCAGCGGTTGGTGCAAAGAAGCTCTTACTAGGCTGAAGAACTGTGAATACTGCAGTAACGACAAGGGCTAGAGACTTCCCCTTTGGAGGATGGATCCCCCACGCCTTGGAGAGTCGTGCAAAAGTGTTTTCCCGCCGGATGGACGCCAACAAGCCTTGCTACACGCAAATCATGCTTTTGGCGTTTTTGGACGCTGCTGGGGCCCAGGAGGGACCAGGAGGTCGCAAATTGGACCTGCAGAGAGAGGGGACATCGAGCAAGACAAAAAGCCCTCACTGAAGCAGGTAGCACCCGGAGAAGTGCCAGAAACAGGCACTATGAGGATGCGTGAAACGGTGCTCGCCGAAGTTGCACAAAGGAGTCGCCGGAGACCAACTTAGAAAGTCGTGCAATGCAGGTTAGAGTGCCGTGGACCCAGGCTTGGCTGTGCACGAAGGATTTCCGCCGGAAGTGCACAGGGGCCGGAGTAGCTTGCAAAGTCGCGGTTCCCAGCAATGCAGCCCAGCGAGGAGAGGCAAGGACTTACCTCCACCAAACTTGGGCTGAAGAGTCTCTGGACTGTGGGGGTCACTTGGACGGTGTCGCTGGATTCGAGGGACCTCGCTCGTCGTGCTGAGAGGAGACCCAAGGGACCGGTAATGCAGCTTTTTGGTGCCTGCGGTTGCAGGGGGAAGATTCCGTCGACCCACGGGAGATTTCTTCGGAGCTTCTGGTGCAGAGAGGAGGCAAACTACCCCCACAGCATGCACAAGCAGGAAAACAGTCGAGAAGGCTGCAGGATCAGCGTTACAGAGTTGCAGTAGTCGTCTTTGCTACTATGTTGCAGGTTTGCAGGCTTCCAGCGCGGTCAGCGGTCGATTCCTTATCAGAAGGTGAAGAGGGAGATGCAGAGGAACTCGGCTGAGCTCATGCATTCGTTATCTAAAGTTTCCCCAGAGACAGAGACCCTAAATAGCCAGAAAAGAGGGTTTGGCTACCTAGGAGAGAGGAAAGGCTACTAACACCTGAAGGAGCCTATCACAAGGAGTCTCTGACGTCACCTGGTGGCACTGGCCACTCAGAGCAGTCCAGTGTGCCAGCAGCACCTCTGTTTCCAAGATGGCAGAGGTCTGGAGCACACTGGAGGAGCTCTGGACACCTCCCAGGGGAGGTGCAGGTCAGGGGAGTGGTCACTCCCCTTTCCTTTGTCCAGTTTCGCGCCAGAGCAGGGGCTAAGGGGTCCCTGAACCGGTGTAGACTGGCTTATGCAGAATTGGGCACATCTGTGCCCAACAAAGCATTTCCAGAGGCTGGGGGAGGCTACTCCTCCCCTGCCTTCACACCATTTTCCAAAGGGAGAGGGTGTCACACCCTCTCTCAGAGGAAGTTCTTTGTTCTGCCATCCTGGGCCAGGCCTGGCTGGACCCCAGGAGGGCAGCTGCCTGTCTGAGGGGTTGGCAGCAGCAGCAGCTGCAGAGAAACCCCAGGAAGGGCAGTCTGGCAGTACCAGGGTCTGTGCTACAGACCACTGGGATCATGGAATTGTACCAACAATGCCAGGATGGCATAGAGGGGGCAATTCCATGATCATAGACATGTTACATGGCCATATTCGGAGTTACCATTGTGAAGCTACATATAGGTAGTGACCTATATGTAGTGCACGCGTGTAATGGTGTCCCCGCACTCACAAAGTTCAGTGAATTGGCTCTGAACAATGTGGGGGCACCTTGGCTAGTGCCAGGGTGCCCTCACACTAAGTAACTTTGCACCTAACCTTTACCAGGTAAAGGTCAGACATATAGGTGACTTATAAGTTACTTAAGTGCAGTGTACAATGGCTGTGAAATAACGTGGACGTTATTTCACTCAGGCTGCAGTGGCAGGCCTGTGTAAGAATTGTCAGTGCTCCCTATGGGTGGCAAAAGAAATGCTGCAGCCCATAGGGATCTCCTGGAACCCCAATACCCTGGGTACCTCAGTACCATATACTAGGGAATTATAAGGGTGTTCCAGTAAGCCAATGTAAATTGGTAAAAATGGTCACTAGCCTGTCAGTGACAATTTGGAAGTAATGAGAGAGCATAACCACTGAGGTTCTGGTTAGCAGAGCCTCAGTGAGACAGTTAGGCACCACACAGGGAACATACACATGCACACCTATGAGCACTGGGGCCCTGTGTGACAGGGTCCCAGTGACACATACATATAGGCCACAAACCTATGAGCACTGGGGTCCTGACCAGCAGGATCCCAGTGACACATAACAACCATACTGAAAACATAGTGTTTTCACTATGAGCACTGAGGCCTGGCTATCAGGATCCCAGTGAGACAGTGAAAACAGTGACAAACACCCTGACATACACTCACAAACAGGCCAAAAGTGGGGGTAACAAGGCTAGAAAGAGGCTACCTTCTCACACAACCCCCCCCCAAACGAAGGACAATAAGGCTAACCTTGGCCAGTTGAGACTTTATTGTCTAAGTGGTGATAAGTAGAGAGTAGCTCTGCAATAGACTGGTTACTCCCTTTATCATCCACTATATGGTTACTTCCCTGTGGGGATGTAAACCACCCTGTTTGAAGTTTTTTAGCTAACCAACAATGTGAAGATGTATTTTCAGAGTTTCTATCAGTAAGTTTTAGTTTAGAGCAGTGGGAATTATCCACTAAACCTATTTGTAATGATGGAAATGCCAGACAGGGATGCTGTCTCAGTAAAGCCATAGCTGGACAAAAACTTTGTCCATTTGGCTGGAAGAGAGAACAGGGATGCTGTTTCTCTTGAGTTGGAGCAGGGCAGGTATGCTGTCCTATGAGCTCCACACTAGGGCAGGGATGCTGTCCTAAGTGTTGTGAGGCAGTACAGGGTTTCTGCACTAAAGTTTCTCTGGGAGGGTTGGAGGGATGCTCCATGTTAACTAAAATGGTGCTCTTTTTGTCACCAATGTTAGTTATCCCACAGAGAGGTACTTCTACCTCAGGGAGTCCAGCTATGCCAGCTGATGATTCCCTTGGAACAGGTGCCACCCCAGGAGAGGTTTCTCCCACCACAGGAATAGTATCCTGAATGGTAGGGTGGTTAGGGGATACTGTGATACCCTTTTTACCTGTTGATGGAGAGGGATCCTGAGTTTTCAGGCCTTCTCTCCTTTGCTTTTTCATTTCACTTGAAATGAGAGGGAACAATTCCTCAGGGATGCCCAGCATGGCTGCATGGGCATAAAACTCTACATCAGCCCAACCTGAGGCCTCTAGGTCATTACCTAAGAGACAGTCTACAGGTAAGCTAGGTGATACCACCACCTGCTTAGGGCCAGTAACTCCACCCCAACTAAACTGAATTATAGCTAAGGGAAGAAACTTAGTGGAGTTATGGACATCAATAATTTTATACTGTTGTCCAATGATGTGTTGTTCAGGAGGCACTAGGTTTTCAGTCACCAAAGTGAAACTGGCACCTGTGTCCCTGTAGGCCAAGGCCTCAACACCATTTATTGAAACTGTCTGCCTGTACTTATCCATTGTAAGGGGACAAGCAGCCAGTGTGGCAAGGCCAATGCCACTAGGTGTGACAGAAACTGTCTTGGGACTGATTACATCAGTTTCCACTATGGAACCATAAGTGAACCCAACTACACCCTTTGCTTGACTGTTGCCAGCAGTCCCACCACTAGTACCACTACTGCTAGGGGCACTAGAGCTTGATGTATTAGTGGTGGTAGGCTCAGGGGGTTTACCTGGACAGGACTTATCCCCTGGCCTATGGCCTCTGTTTTTACACACAAAGCACCAAGGCTTTTTAATGTGTGCAGGTTGGGAAGAAGAGGAAGAATTTGTTTTATCCCCACCCTCTGAAGAGTGTTTAAGATTTGAAGTGGGATCTTTGGTTTTACCCTTATCCCCATGCTTATCTTGAGATTTTTCACCATCTTTCTTCTTATTGCCATCTTTGTCACCCCCTGTATGAACTTTTCTGTTCACCCTTGTTCTGACCCATTTGTCTGCCTTCTTTCCCAATTCTTGGGGAGAGGTCAGATCAGAGTCTACCAGGTACTGGTGCAACAAATCAGACACACAATTATTAAGTATATGCTCTCTCGGGATTGTGTTATACAGGCTTTCATAATCAGTAACTTTACTGCCATGTAACCACCCCTCCAAGGCCTTCACTGCCTGGTCAATGAAATCAACCCAGTCTTGTGAAGACTCCTTTTTGGTCTCTCTGAACTTTATCCTGTACTGTTCAGTGGTTAAGCCATAACCATCCAGGAGTGCATTCTTAAGAACTTGGAAATTATTAGCATCATTTTCTTTTACAGTAAGGAGCCTATCCCTACCTTTTCCAGTAAATGATAGCCATAGGATAGCAGCCCACTGCTTTTGAGGGACATCCTGTACAGCACAGGCCCTCTCAAGTGCAGCAAACCACTTGTTAATGTCATCCCCCTCCTTATAAGGGGGAACTATCTTGTGCAGATTCCTGGAATCATGCTCTTTTGCAGGATGACTATGGGGAATACTGCTGCTGCCACCATGGGTATCTAAACCCAACTTCTGTCTTTCCTTCTCTAATTCTAAAGACTGTCTATCCAAATCCAGCTGTTGCTTCTTGAGCTTCAGTCTGGTTTGTTCCACTCTCAATCTATTGAGCTCCCTTTCTAACAATCTGTCATCAGGGTGGGTGGGAGGGACATTTCTAGATACAGAGGTATGATGGGAATGAACAGAAGGAGACCTGTCCCTTACAGAGGGCACCCTAACAGCTTGGCTACCAGTATAATGTGAGAGCACACCATTAGTATGATGTGATTCAACCTCTGTACCAACTATGCTAGACTGTCTAGTAATGGGCAGGCTGAGAAGTTTCTTTCCTGAACCTTTTCCTGGGGGAGTCCCTGGATCAGATTGAGAACCATTAGCTACTTTTTCTACAGATTGGGCACTTATGGCCTTATCCTGTACTCTAAGCATGTTAATTAACAGTTCTAAGGAAGGATTCTTCCCTACACTCAAACCTCTCTCTATGCAGAGACTCCTTGCTCCTTTCCAGCTAAGGTGATCATATGCAAGTTTGGACAGTTCAACATTTTTTCCTGTGCCAGACATTTTTTAGAGAGAGTTAAAGTGATAGAAAAAGAGAAAAAAGTTTTCAGAACTTTTTGGAAAGACAGAAAAAAACTTTTTAAACTTTTAAGAACTTTTTGAAAGTTTAGGAGTACTTTTCAGCACTTAGAAAAGAGTGAAAAGAGGTAATGCAAAACTTTTTGGCTATGTGTATATACACTGACCTTGTTTTGTATATTTTTCTCTTATGAAAAGTACAATGACAAGAGTGGTAAGTAGTCTCAAGCACTTATCCCACCGCTGCACAACCAATGTAGGAGGCTGGACTGGCTTGTAGTGAGTACCAAGGGGTACTTGCACCTTGCACCAGGCCCAGTTATCCCTCCTACATTGGTTGTGCAGCGGTGGGATAAGTGCTTGAGACTACTTACCCCACCGCTGCCACCAATGTAGGAGGCTGGACTGGCTTGTAGTGAGTACCAAGGGGTACTTGCACCTTGCACCAGGCCCAGTTATCCCTTATTAGTGTATAGGGTGTCTAGCAGCTTAGGCTGATAGATAATGGTAGCTTAGCAGAGCAGCTTAGGCTGAACTAGGAGACGTGTGAAGCTACTACAGTACCACTTAGTGTCATATGCACAATATCATAAGAAAACACAATACACAGTTATACTAAAAATAAAGGTACTTTATTTTTATGACAATATGCCAAAGTATCTTAGAGTGTACCCTCAGTGAGAGGATAGGAAATATACACAAGATATATATACACAATAGCAAAAATATGCAGTATAGTCTTAGAAAACAGTGCAAACAATGTATAGTTACAATAGGATGCAATGGGGAAACATAGGGATAGGGGCAACACAAACCATATACTCCAGAAGTGGAATGCGAACCACGAATGGACCCCAAACCTATGTGACCTTGTAGAGGGTCGCTGGGACTATTAGAAAATAGTGAGAGTTAGCAAAATAACCCTCCCCAAGACCCTGAAAAGTGAGTGCAAAGTGCACTAAAGTTCCCCTAAGGACAAAATAGTCGTGTTAGAGGGAGAATGCAAGGAAAACACAAATCAGCAATGCAACAACGATGGATTCCTGTCTGAGGGTACCTGTGGAACAAGGGGACCAAGTCCAAAAGTCACAAGCAGCTCGGAGATGGGCAGATGCCCAAGAAATGCCAGCGGTTGGTGCAAAGAAGCTCCTACTAGGCTGAAGAACTGTGAATACTGCAGGAACGACAAGGGCTAGAGACTTCCCCTTTGGAGGATGGATCCCCCACGCCTTGGAGAGTCGTGCAGAAGTGTTTTCCCGCCGGATGGACGCCAACAAGCCTTGCTACACGCAAATCGTGCTTTTGGCGTTTTTGGACACTGCTGGGGCCCAGGAGGGACCAGGAGGTCTCAAATTGGACCTGCAGAGAGAGGGGACGTCGAGCAAGACAAAGAGCCCTCACTGAAGCAGGTAGCACCCGGAGAAGTGCCAGAAACAGGCACTACGAGGATGCGTGAAACGGTGCTCGCCGAAGTTGCACAAAGGAGTCCCACGTCGCCGGAGACCAACTTAGAAAGTCGTGCAATGCAGGTTAGAGTGCCGTGGACCCAGGCTTGGCTGTGCACGAAGGATTTCCGCCGGAAGTGCACAGGGGCCGGAGTAGCTTGCAAAGTCGCGGTTCCCAGCAATGCAGCCCAGCGAGGTGAGGCAAGGACTTACCTCCACCAAACTTGGGCTGAAGAGTCACTGGACTGTGGGGGTCACTTGGACGGTGTCGCTGGATTCGAGGGACCTCGCTCGTCGTGCTGGGAGGAGACCCAAGGGACCGGTAATGCAGCTTTTTGGTGCCTGCGGTTGCAGGGGGAAGATTCCGTCGACCCATGGGAGATTTCTTCGGAGCTTCTGGTGCAGAGAGGAGGCAGACTACCCCCACAGCATGCACAAGCAGGAAAACAGTCGAGAAGGCGGCAGGATCAGCGTTACAGAGTTGCAGTAGTCGTCTTTGCTACTATGTTGCAGGTTTGCAGGCTTCCAGCGCGGTCAGCGGTCGATTCCTTATCAGAAGGTGAAGAGGGAGATGCAGAGGAACTCGGCTGAGCTCATGCATTCGTTATCTAAAGTTTCCCCAGAGACAGAGACCCTAAATAGCCAGAAAAGAGGGTTTGGCTACCTAGGAGAGAGGAAAGGCTACTAACACCTGAAGGAGCCTATCACAAGGAGTCTCTGACGTCACCTGGTGGCACTGGCCACTCAGAGCAGTCCAGTGTGCCAGCAGCACCTCTGTTTCCAAGATGGCAGAGGTCTGGAGCACACTGGAGGAGCTCTGGACACCTCCCAGGGGAGGTGCAGGTCAGGGGAGTGGTCACTCCCCTTTCCTTTGTCCAGTTTCACACCAGAGCAGGGGCTAAGGGGTCCCTGAACCGGTGTAGACTGGCTTATGCAGAATTGGGCACATCTGTGCCCAACAAAGCATTTCCAGAGGCTGGGGGAGGCTACTCCTCCCCTGCCTTCACACCATTTTCCAAAGGGAGAGGGTGTCACACCCTCTCTCAGAGGAAGTTCTTTGTTCTGCCATCCTGGGCCAGGCCTGGCTGGACCCCAGGAGGGCAGCTGCCTGTCTGAGGGGTTGGCAGCAGCAGCAGCTGCAGAGAAACCCCAGGAAGGGCAGTCTGGCAGTACCAGGGTCTGTGCTACAGACCACTGGGATCATGGAATTGTACCAACAATGCCAGGATGGCATAGAGGGGGCAATTCCATGATCATAGACATGTTACATGGCCATATTCGGAGTTACCATTGTGAAGCTACATATAAGTAGTGACCTATATGTAGTGCACGCGTGTAATGGTGTCCCCGCACTCACAAAGTTCAGTGAATTGGCTCTGAACAATGTGGGGGCACCTTGGCTAGTGCCAGGGTGCCCTCACACTAAGTAACTTTGCACCTAACCTTTACCAGGTAAAGGTTAGACATATAGGTGACTTATAAGTTACTTAAGTGCAGTGTAAAATGGCTGTGAAATAACGTGGACGTTATTTCACTCAGGCTGCAGTGGCAGGCCTGTGTAAGAATTGTCAGTGCTCCCTATGGGTGGCAAAAGAAATGCTGCAGCCCATAGGGATCTCCTGGAACCCCAATACCCTGGGTACCTCAGTACCATATACTAGGGAATTATAAGGGTGTTCCAGTAAGCCAATGTAAATTGGTAAAAATGGTCACTAGCCTGTCAGTGACAATTTGGAAGTAATGAGAGAGCATAACCACTGAGGTTCTGGTTAGCAGAGCCTCAGTGAGACAGTTAGGCACCACACAGGGAACATATACATGCACACCTATGAGCACTGGGGCCCTGTGTGACAGGGTCCCAGTGACACATACATATAGGCCACAAACCTATGAGCACTGGGGTCCTGACCAGCAGGATCCCAGTGACACATAACAACCATACTGAAAACATAGGGCCTGATTCTAACTTTGGAGGACGGTGTTAAACCGTCCCAAAAGTGGCGGATATACCACCTACCGTATTACGAGTTCCATAGGATATAATGGACTCGTAATACGGTAGGTGGTATATCCGCCACTTTTGGGACGGTTTAACACCGTCCTCCAAAGTTAGAATCAGGCCCATAGTGTTTTCACTATGAGCACTGAGGCCTGGCTATCAGGATCCCAGTGAGACAGTGAAAACAGTGACAAACATCCTGACATACACTCACAAACAGGCCAAAAGTGGGGGTAACAAGGCTAGAAAGAGGCTACCTTCTCACAATAAATAATACCAAGGCTTTTTCTGATTGTTAGAAGAGGATTTGTACCCACCACCCCCAGAGGATTTTTGTGGGCCTGATGAAGACTTAGAATGTTTTTTTATCTTTGTCCCCACCCTTGTCAGAAGACTTACCATTCTTCTTCTTGCCATCCTTGTCACCCCCTGTATGAACTTTTCTGTTCACTCTTGTTCTGACCCATTTGCCTTCTTTCCCAATTCTTCGGGAGAGGTCAGATCTGAGTCTACCAAGTACTGGTGCAACAAATCAGACACTCAATTGTTCAAAATATGCTCTCTCAGGATTAGATTATACAGGCTTTCATAATCAGTCACCTTACTACCATGTAACCAAACCTCAAATGCATTCACTGAACAGTCTACAAAGTCTGTTCAGTCTTGAGAGTACTCTTTTCTGGTGCCTCTGAACTTAATCCTGTATTGTTCAGTGGTTAAGCCAAATACATCCAAGAGTGCATCCTTCAAAACTTTGTAGTTATTAGCATCACTTTCTCTGACAGTAAGGAGCCTATTCCTACCCTTGCCAGTGAAAGATAGCCACAAGATAGCAGCCCACTGCCTTTGAGGGACCAACTGTACCATACAGGCCCTCTCAAGTGCAGAAAACCACTTGTTAATGTCATCCCCCTCCTTGTAAGGGGAGACTATCTTATGCAGGTTTCTGGATTCTTGCTCTCTAACAGGATTGCTATCAAAAACACTGCTACTGCCACCATGGGGAACTATCCCCAACCTCTGCCTTTCCCTTTCCACACCCAGAGATTCCCTGTCTAAGGCCAGCTGCTGCTGTGTAAGCTTCAGCCTGGCCTCTTCCAACCTCAGCTTTCTGAGTTCCCTTTCCATTAAGTTATCCTCAGGGTGGGAGGCTTGGGAATTGTGAGATACAGAAGAAAGGTGGGAATTGGCAGAGTTGGACCTGTCCCTAACTGTCTGGTCCCTAGTAACCTGGCCTTTAGGAGTGAAAGGTGCCCCACTAGTGTGTGACCCCCTCCCACTACCAGTGTCACTAGGTGGCCTGTTAGCTGGCAGGTCCTTGGGAGAACCCTCCCCAGCAACCTCAGGGGACGCCTCTGAGTCTGACTGGGTACCCCCCTCCTCTTCCTACTGATCCTGGGATGGGCCAGACTGGTTCTGGTCACTTTCTAGGAGAAGGCTGAGGAGAAGATCTTAGGTAGGATTCTTTCCAATTACTAAACCTCTTTTAATACAGAGACCCCTCAAACTTTTAAAATTTAGATTCCCCTATGTTGCCTGGACAACTGTGGGAGTAAGTTCTACTGCAGACATGATAGAAAAGGTTTAGGGCAGAGAGAGAAAAAGCTTTTTGGAACTTTTGAAAGAAGAGAGAAAAACTTTTGAAAACTTTTGAAAGTTTTAGAAAAGGAAAGTTAAACTGTTTGGGTCAATGTGTATATTCTGAAGTATTTGGTATATGTTTTTCTTATGAAAAGCACCAATGACAAAGTGGTAAAGCAGTTACAAGTACTTATCCCACCGCTGCACCACCAATGTAGGAGGCTGGCTTGGCTTATAGTGGGTACCTAGTGGTACTTACACCTTGTGCCAGGTCCAGTTTTCCCTTATTAGTAGATTAGAAGTGTTGTAGCAGATTAGGCTGATAGAGGTAGGTATAGCAGAGCAGCTGAGGCTGAACTAGGAGACATGCAAAGCTCCTACTATACCACTTAGTACAATATCATAAGAAAATACAATATTGAGAGTTACTAAAAATAAAGGAACTTTATTTTAGTGACAATATGCCAAAAGTATCTCAGAGGATATACTCCCTTAGGAGGTAAGTAATATACACAAAATATACACACACAAACCAAAATCAGTTAAGAAAACAGTTAAAAAAGTAGTGCAAACAGTGTAGAACACAATAAAATGCAATAGGTGACAATAGGCCTAGGGGCAACACAAACCATATACTCCAGAAGTGGAATGCGAACCACAAATGGACCCCAGGCCTAGTGTAGTGTGTAGCAAGTCACTGGGAGTGTAAGAAAACACTAAGGTTGTCCAAGATACCCCACCCCAAGACCCTGAAAAGTAGGAGTAAAGTTACCTTACCACCCCAGAAAGACAGTAAAGTCGAGATAGGGTGTAAGGAAATGCCTCCTTGGCATGGTTACCCCCTGACTTTTTGCCTTTGCTGATGCTAAGTTTTGATTTGAAAGTGTGCTGAGGCCTGCTAACCAGGCCCCAGCACCAGTGTTCTTTCCCTAACCTGTACTTTTGTTTCCACAATTGGCACACCCTGGCATCCGGGTAAGTCCCTTGTAACTGTTACCCCTGGTACCAAGGGCCCTGATGCCAGGGAAGGTCTCTAAGGGCTGCAGCATATCTTATGCCACCCTGGGGACCCCTCACTCTGCACAGACACACTGCTTGCCAGCTTGTGTGTGCTGGTGAGGACAAAACGAGTAAGGCGACATGGCACTCCCCTCAGGGTGCCATGCCAACCTCACACTGCCTATGCAGTATAGATAAGTCACCCCTCTAGCAGGCCTTACAGCCCTAAGGCAGGGTGCACTATACCATAGGTGAGGGCACCAGTGCATGAGCACTGTGCCCCTACAGTGTCTAAGCCAAACCTTAGACATTGTAAGTGCAGGGTAGCCATAAGAGTATATGGTCTGGGAGTCTGTCAAACACGAACTCCACAGCACCATAATGGCTACACTGAAAACTGGAAAGTTTGGTATCAAACTTCTCAGCACAATAAATGCACACTGATGCCAGTGTACATTTTATTGTAACATACACCCCAGAGGGCCCCTTTGAGGTGCCCCCTGAAACCTTAACCGACTACCCATGTAGGCTGACTGGTTTTAGCAGCCTGCCACACTCAAGACATGTTGCTGGCCACATGGGGAGAATGCCTTTGTCACTCTGGGGCTAGTAACAAAGCCTGTACTGAGTGGAGATGCTTATCACCTCCCCCTTGCAGGAACTGTAACACCTGGCGGTGAGCCTCAAAGGCTCACCCCCTTTCTTACAGCACCCCAGGGCATTCCAGCTAGTGGAGTTGCCCGCCCCCTCCGGCCACGGCCCCACTTTTGGCGGCAAGGCCGGAGAAGATAATGAGAAAAACAAGGAGGAGTCACTGGCCAGTCAGGACAGCCCCTAAGGCAACCTGAGCTGAGGTGACTTTGACTTTTAGAAATCCTCCATCTTGCAGATGGAGGATTCCCCCAATAGGGATAGGAATGTGACCCCCTCCCCTGGGAGGAGGCACAAAGAGGGTGTAGCCACCCTCAGGGCTAGTAGCCATTGGCTTCTGCCCTCCCAGACCTAAACACACCCCTAAATTCTATATTTAGGGGCTCCCCTGAACCTAGGAACTCAGATTCCTGCAACCTAAGAAGAAGAGGACTGCTAAGCTGAAAAACCCTGCAGAGAAGACGGAGACACCAACTGCTTTTGCCCCAGCTCTACCGGCCTGTCTCCTCCCTTCTAAAGACACTGCTCCAGCGACGCTCTCCCCAGGGACCAGCGACCTCTGAATCCTCAGAGGACTGCCCTGCTCTAGAAGGACCAAGGGCCAGATGTAGGAACTTTGCAAATTGCGACTTGCAATTTGCGAGTCCGAGCGACTCGCAAATTGAAACTCGCAATTTGCTATGCAGAACGGTGTCTCAGATACCGTCTGCGAGTCACTATGGGGTCGCAAAGACCCACCTCATTAATATTAATGAGGTGGGTCGCAAATTGCGGCTCCATAGCGAGTCAGGGCATTCACGGGTATGGAGGCCTGCTGTAGTCAGCAGACCTCCATGTCCGTGACTGCTTTTAAATAAAGCAGTTTTTTTTCTTAAAGGAAAACGAGCTGCACTTAGAAAAAAAAAACGAAACCTTTTGTTTTGGATTTTTTCAGGGCAGGTAGTGGTCCCTTGGACCACTACCTGCTCTGAAAAAATAATTTGGGGTCCAGTCACAAAGGGGAAGGGGTCCCATGGGGACCCCTTCCTGTTTGGAAGTGGGTTACCATTCACTTCAAGTGGATGGTAACTGCGACTCCATTTGCAACCGCATACGCGGTTGCAAATGGAGTTGCATACCACTGCGACTCGCAAATAGGAAGGGAACAACCCTTCCTATTTGCAACTCTGAAATGCATTTTGCGAGTCGGTTCCGACTCGCAAAATGCATTTCTGCATAGCAAACTCACGTTTGCGACTCGCAAACGGCGATTTTCGCCGTTTGCGACTCGCAAATGGTTTGCTACATCTGGCCCTAAGAAACTCCCGAGGACCGCGGCCCTGTTCACCCAAAACTGCAACTTTGTTTCAAAGGAGCAACTTTAAAACAACTGCGTTTCCCACCGGAAGCGTGAGACTTGCTACTCTGCACCCGACGCCCCCGGCTCGACTTGTGGAGAAACAACACTTCAGGGAGGACTCCCCGGCGACTGCGAGACCGTGAGTAGCCAGAGTTGCCCCCCCTGAGCCCCCACAGCGACGCCTGCAGAGGGAATCCCGAGGTTCCCCCTGACTGCGACTGCCCGTCTCCCAGATCCCGACGCCTGGTAAAGACTCTGAACCCGCAGCCCCCAGGACCTGAAAGATCGGAACTCCAGTGGAGGAGTGCCCCCCAGGAGGCCCTCTCCCTTGCCCAGGTGGTGGCTACCCCGAGGAGCCCCCCCCCCCTTGCCTGCCTGCATCGCTGAAGAGACCCCTTGGTCTCCCATTGAAATCTATTGGAAACCAGACGTGTGTTTGCACACTGCACCCACTGCACACTGCACCCGGCCGCCCCTGTGCTGCTGAGGGTGTACTTTCTGTGCTAACTTGTGTCGCCCCCGGTGCCCTACAAAACCCTCCTGGTCCGAAGACGCGGGTACTTACCTGCTGGGAGACTGGAACCGCAGCACCCCCTTCTCCATTGAAGCCTATGCGTTTTGGGCACCACTTTGACCTCTGCACATGACCGGCCCTGAGATGCTGGTGTGGTAACTTTGGGGTTGCTCTGAACCCCCAACGGTGGGCTACCTTGGACCCAAACTTGAACCCCGTAGGTGGTTTACTTACCTGCAAAAACTAACTAACTCTTACTCCCCCCAGGAACTGCTGAAAATTGCACTGTGTCTAGTTTTAAAATAGCTATATGTGATTTATTTGAAAACTGTGTATGCTATTTTGATTATTCAAAGTTCCTAAAGTACCTACCTGCAATACCTTTCATTTGAAGTATTACATGTAAAATTTTAACCTGTGGTTCTTAAAATAAACTAAGAAAATATATTTTTCTATACAAAAACCTATTGGCCTGGAATTGTCTTTGAGTATGTGTTCCTCATTTATTGCCTGTGAGTGTACAACAAATGCTTAACACTACTCCTTTGATAAGCCTACTGCTCGACCACACTACCACAAAATAGAGCATTGGAATTATCTCTTTTTGCCACTATCTTACCTCTAAGGGGAACCCTTGGACTCTGTGCATACTATTCCTTACTTTGAAATAGTGCATACAGAGGCAACTTCCTACATAGGGGATTCTGCAAGGACAACAACTGACTGCAAAGCACTGAAGATGGATTCCTGGACCTGAGGACGTGTAAAGGAAGGGGACCAAGTCCACGAGTCACGCAAGTGTCCAGGGGAGGCAGGAGCCCACTAAACCCTGGATGAAGGTGCAAAAGGGCTGCCTCCGGGTGGAAGAAGCCGAAGATTCAGCAACAACGGAAGGTGCCAGGAGCTTCCAAAGGGAGAGGATGTAACACCCTCTCTCAGAGGACATCCTTTGTTCTGCCTTCCTGGGACTGGGCTGCCCAGACCCTAGGAGGGCAGAAGCCTGTCTGTGGGTTGTCAGCAGCAGTAGCTGCAGTGAAAACCCCAGAGAACTAGTTTGGCAGTACCCGGGGTCTGTGCTGGAGCTCCGGGGGTGCATGGGATTGGCACCTCAATACCATATTTGGCATGGGGGGACAATTCTATGATCTTAGACATGTTACATGGCCATATTTGGAGTTACCACTGTGAAGCCACATATAGGTATTGACCTATATGTAGTGCATGCGTGTAATGGTGTCCCAGCACTCACAAAGTCTGGGGAAATTGCCCTGAACAATGTGGGTACACCTTGGTTAGTGCCAGGGTGCCCTCACACTAAGTAACTTTGCACCTAACCTTCACCAAGTGAGGGTTCGACATATAGGTGACTTATAAGTTACTTAAGTGTAGTGTAAAATGGCTGTGAAATAACTGGGACGTTATTTCACTCAGGCTGCAGTGGCAGTCCTGTGTAAGAATTGTCTGAGCTCCCTATGGGTGGCAAAAGAAATGTTGCAGCCCATAAGGATCTCCTGGAACCCCAATACAAAGGGTACCTAGGTACCATATACTAGGGAATTATAAGGGTGTTCCAGTGTGCCATTTAGAATTGGTAAAAATGGTCACTAGCCTGCAGTGACAATTTTAAAGACAGAGAGAGCATAAGCACTGAGGTTATGGTTAGCAGAGCCTCAGTGACACAGTTTAGCACCACAAAGGGAACACATTCAGGCCACAAACTATGAGCACTGGGGTCCTGGCTAGCAGGATCACAGTGAGACATAAAAATACACTGACAAGTAGGGTTTTCACTATGAGCACTGGGGTCCTGGCTAGTAGGATCCCAGTGAGACAGTAAAAACACCCTGACATATACTCACAAACAGGCCAAAAGTGGGGGTGGCAAGGCTAGAAAGAGGCTACCTTCCTACATGTAATACCCAGTGAGAACTAAGGAGGCTCTGACCTGGGTCTGAGTTTTAGGATGAGCCTAGTCCATAATAGTCTAAATCTTCCCCTGAAGTGGTGCAATATGTTCTCCACCTACCAGGTGGCCCAGATAAACTACTTTATCCTGCCCTATATGGCACTTTTCCAGAGGTGGACCAGGTGATCATCCCAGGTGGAGCTAAAGACAGCAATATCGGCCAAATATGCTGCACTAAAAGCTTCCAAACCTTGGAGGACTGTGTTCACCAGCCTCTGAAAAGTGGCAGGTGCATTTTTTCAAACCAAATAACATCACTGTGAAGTGATAATGCCCTCCTATGGTAGAAAATGCAGTTTTTGATTTAGCATCTTCTGACATTTTGATCTCCCAATACCGTGCAGTCAAGTCAAAAGTGCTTAGATACTTGGCAGATGCCAGTGTATCTATTGCCTCATCTACCCTGGGTATAGGGTGAGCATCTGTTTTGGTTACTGTATTGAGACCTCTATAGTCCACACAAAACCGCATTTCTCTCTTTCCTTCTTTGTTATGTGATTTGGGGACACGCACCACTGGGCTGGCCCAGGGGCTATCAGAAGGCTCAATAACTCCAAGGTCTAACATTTTCTGAACTTCAGCTTTTATGCAATCTCTGACATGGTCAGGCTGCCTGTAAATTTTACTTTTGACAAGTAAACTGTCTCCAGTGTCAATTGTATGTTCGCACCAAGTAGTTGTACCAGGTGTGAGTGAGAAGAGTTCAGAAAACTGACCAAGGAGATTTTTTCAGTCCTCCCTCTACTCAACAGTAAGCCAGTCTGCCAGAACCACTCCCTCCACTAAACCATCAGTTTCAGTGGTGGAGAAGAGATCAGGGAGAGGGACACTCTCTTCTTCCTGTCCCTCATCTGTAGCCATGAGCAGGGTGAAGTCAGCCCTGACATAGTAAGGCTTTAGGCAATGGACATGAAGCACCCTAGGGTGCTTCAGGCAGTGCCCATGTCCACCAGGTAGGAGAACTCACCTTTTTTACTACAATTAGATGAGGTCCACTCCATTTGTCCTGGAGTGCTCTTGGGACCACAGGCTCCAATACCCACACCTTCTGTCCTCGGTGGTACTCTGTCAGAACAGCCTTCTGGTCATGCCATTGCTTTTGCAGCTCCTGGCTGGGCTGAAGGTTTTTGTTGGCCTTTTTCATGTACTCAGCCATTCTACCTCTCAGGCTAAGTACATAGTCCACTATGTCCTGTTTTGGAGCTTTTAAAGATTGTTCCCAACCCTCCTTAACAAGGGCAAGGGGACCCTTAACAGGGTGACCAAATAGGAGTTCAATGGGGCTGTAGCCCACTCCCTTTTGTGGTACCTCCCTGTAGGTGAAAAGGAGGCGTGGTAATAAGACATCCCATCTCCTTCTAAGTTTTTCAGAGAGTCCCATAATCATACCTTTGAGAGTTGTATTAAACTTCTTAACCAGTCCATTAGTTTGTGGATGATAAGGGGTGGTGAACTTGTAGGTAACACCACACTCCTTCCACATGTTCCACCACCCCAAGGATAAATCTATTGCAAGAAGCTGTTGGAGGGTCAAGGGGCCAACAATATCAACCCCTGCACTTTCAAAGGGCACCCCAACCACTGGCAGTGGGATCAAGGGGGCCTTTGGGGTGCTACCAGTCTTGCCACTGGCGTGGTAGGTGACACAGGAGCAACAAAACTCCTTTGTGTCTTCTGTCATATGGGGCCAGTGAAAATGTGGAACAAATCTGTCCCATGTTTTACTCTGGCCTAAATACCCAGCTAAAGGGATGTCATGAGCCAGAGTTAGGAGGAATTCCCTGTACTGAAGGGGGATTGTAGGAAAGTACCATCTTGCCTGGCATGTTACCCCCATTTTTACTGTATGTATGTTTGTTTTGCCTAGGTGTCACTGGGATCCTGCTAGCCAGAACCCCAGTGCTCATAAAGTGTGCCCTGTATGTCTTCCCTGTGTGGTGCCTAACTGTATCACTGAGGTTCTGCTAACCAGAACCTCAGTGTTTATGCTCTCTCTGCTTTTAAAATTGTCACTGCAGGCTAGTGACTAATTTTACCAATTCTGATTGGCACACTGGAACACCCTTATAGTTCCCTAGTATATGGTACCTAGGTACCCAGGATATTGGGGTTCCAGGAGATCCCTATGGGCTGCAGCATTTCTTTTGCCACCCATAGGGAGCTCAGACAATTCTTACACAGGACTGCCACTGCAGCCTGAGTGAAATAACGTCCATGTTATTTCACAGCCAGTTTACACTGCACTTCAGTAATTTATAAGTCACCTATATGTCTAACCCTCACTTAGTGAAGGTTAGGTGTAGAGTTACTTAGTGTGTGGGCACCCTGGCACTAGCCAAGGTGCCCCAACATTGTTCAGGGCAATTTCTCCGGACTTTGTGAGTGCGGGGACACCATTACATGCGTGCACTACATATAGGTCAACACCTATATGTAGCGTCACAATGGTAACTCCGAACATGGCCATGTAACATGTCTAGGATCATGGAATTGTCACCCCAATACCATTCTGGTATTGGGGGGACAATTCCATGCATCCCTGGGCCTCCAGCTCAGAGCCCGGGTACTGCCAAACTAACTTTCTGCTGCTGCCAACCCTCAGACAGGTTTCTGCCCCCCTGGGGCCTGGGCAGTCCAGTCCCAGGAAGGCAGAACAAAGGATTTCCTCTGAGAGAGGGTGTGACACCCTCTCCCTTTGGAAATAGGTGTTAAGGGCTAGGGAGGAGTAGCCTCCCCCAGCCTATGGAAATGCTTTGAAGGGCACAGATGGTGCCCTCCTTGCATAAGCCAGTCTACACCGGTTCAGGGATCCCCCAGCCCCTGCTCTGGTGCAAAACTAGACAAAGGAAAGGGGAGTGACCACTCCCTTGTCCATCACCACCCCAGGGATGGCGGCCAGAGCTCCTCCAGTGTGTCCCAGAACTCTGCTATCTTGAATGCAGAGGTGTGAGGGCACAATGGAGGCCTCTGAGTGACCAGTGCCAGCTGGTGACGTCAGAGACCCCTCCTAATAGGTGCCTACCTGGTTAGGTGGCCAATCCTCCTCTGAGGGCTATTTAGGGTCTCTCTTGTGGGTTTCTCATTAGATAACGAATGCAAGAGCTCACCAGAGTTCCTCTGCATCTCCCTGTTCGACTTCTGCCAAGGATTGACCGCTGACTGCTCCAGGACGCCTGCAAAACTCCAACAAAGTAGCAAGAAGACTACCAGCGACATTGTAGCGCCTAATCCTTCCGGCTTTCTAGACTGTTTCTTGGTGGTGCATGCTCTGGGGGCTGTCTGCCTTCACCCTGCACTGGAAGCCAAGAAGAAATCTCCAGTGGGTCGATGGAATCTTCCCCCTGCTAACGCAGGCACCAAACTTCTGCTTCACGAGTCCTCTGCTTCCCCTTTCATCATGACAAGCGTGGTCCCTGGAACACAGGAGCTGGATCCAAGTGACCCCGACAGTCCAGTGGTCCATCTGGCCAAATTTGGTGGAGGTAAGTCCTTGCCTCCCCACGCTAGACAGTAATCCTGTGTACTGCGTGAACTTCAGCTGGTAGGGCTTCTGTACACTTTTGCAAGGAATCCTTTGTGCACAGCCCAGGTACCCAGCACTCCGTCCTTCATTGCTCAACTCACTGAGTTGACCATCAGCTTTGTGGGACCCTCTTTTGTAGTGTTGAGACGACTGCCGTGCTCAGTTTTCTTGAACCCATGTTCAAGTACTTCTGCAGGTGCTGCCTGCTTCTACATGGGTTCTTTGTTTTGCTGAACACCCCCCCCCCCGTCTCCTCCTCCAAGGGGCAACCTCCTAGTCCTTCCTGGGCCCGGGCAGCACCCATTTTCTTTTACTGTGACCTTTGCAGCTAGCAAGGCTTGTTTGAAGTCTTTTTGTGTGGAAACAACTCTGCATCCTCCAGCACGCCGTGGGAAATCCTCTGTGCAAAGGAGAAGTTCCTGGTATCTTCCGTTGTTGCAGAATCTTCAGCTTCTTCGACCCAGAGGGAGCCATTTTGCACCTTCATCCCGGGTTCAGTGGGCTCCTGCCCCCCCGGACACTTTTGTGACTCTTGGACTTGGTCCCCTTCCTTTGCAGGTCCTCAGGTCCAGGAATCCGTCTTCAGTGCTTTGCAGTCCATTGTGGTCTTTGCAGAATCTCCTATCACGACTTTAGTGTTTTCTGGGGAAGTAGGGTAACTTTACTCCTACTTTTCAGGGTCTTGGAGTGGGGTATCTTGGACACCCTTAGTGTTTTCTTACACTCCCCTCTACATACTACACTAGGCCTGGGGTCCCTTAGTGGTTTGCATTCCACTTTCTTAGTATATGGTTTGTGTTGCCCTAGGCCTATTGCATCCTATTGTATTCTACAGTGTTTGTGCTACTTTTCTATTTACTTACCTGATTTTAGTTTGTTTGTATATTTTGTGTATTTTAGTTACCTCCTAAGGGAGTATATCTTCTGAGATATCTTTGGCACATTGTCACTAAAATAAAGTACCTTTATTTTTCATAACTCTGAGTATTGTGATTCTAATGATAGATAAGATAACTTTTATTCGGTATGAAATAATTCTTCCATTACAACAAATAATCACCAATACATTCGTTAATATAGCAGTAAAACCATATATAGTTAAAACACCCATCAAGAATATAAACATATAAAACCTCATTCATAGGAAACAATAAGATAGAAAAATTCATTCTAAAAACCATACATTATTACGCCAAGTAATAGCTCCCTTCAGGAATGATCCCAGGCCCTCCCACACCAATACATCTGAGGCCATTTGCAACCACATAAAAGCAGGACGATATTGCACGAAACCCTTGGGCCTTAGGAGAGGTAATAAAAATCGAGTTCTAAACGGTGCATAAAAAACACAAAACAATGTAAAATGGGACAAGGTCTGTTGGGACACCCCATCACAGGGGCAGGGTCTAATAAATTTTTCCCCATACTGACCTAGCGGGAAACACATATTACTTCTGATGATCCCCAAATGGAAACAGGTTATAAGAGCACTTTCCCTCACATCCTTTATCTCTAAAAGATAGCGCTCAGGACCCACCCACATCTTTAGCATGATGAAATCCCTGATCGATTTGTCCCTAAGGCCTCCCCCTCTCTCTTGGTCTCCTGGATTCTCAGAAAATTATCTTTAACCCATTTCTTATCACAACTAGTCAGGCCCTCAGGATAGTCAAACAAATCAGGCCACCCCAAATCATGGGCCATCTTCCTTATTTGCATCAGCCAGGGAATATTCTTCACATTGTCGCAAGCCAAACAATCCCTTAAGATATCCCTATTAAGAGTGGCATGTTTGTTACTCCAAATTGAGATCCATAGCAGAAGGGGAGCCAACTGGATAGTGTCCTGCACCATGATATAGTGCTATATGATATAAGTGGTATAGTAGGAGCTTTGCATGTCTCCTAGTTCAGCCTCAGCTGCTCTGCTATAGCTACCTCTATCAGCCTAAGCTGCTAGAACACCACTAATCTACTAATAAGGGTTAACTGGACAAGGCACAAGGTGTAAGTACCATCAGGTACCCACTATAAGCCAGGCCAGCCTCCTACAGTGGTGGTGCAGCATGCAGCGGTGGGATAAGTACTTGCAATTCCTTTACCACTTTGTTACTAGTGCTTTTCACAAGACAAGCTTACTCCAATACTTAGAGCAATACGTAATTGTACCTAGAAGTAATTTCTAACTTTCTAAAAAGTTCTTTAAACTTTGAAAAGTTTTTCAAAGTTTCTGAAAAGTTTCTTCTTTTCTCTAAAATGTTAGGCCTGCTTGTCTACTAACTTCTTACTCTTTTTCTTTCAACATGTGTTCTGTAGAAGCTACCCCTAAAGTTGTGAAAACAAGATATGAGAATCTTAACTTTAAAAGTTTGAGGGGTCTCTTCATTGAAAGGACTTTAGGGATTGGGAAGAGCCCCAAAAAGGAATTCCTGTTAAATCTTCTCCTGAAGGATGACCAGGGATTTAGCACTGGTCATGACCAACCAGATGGGGAAGCTGAGGAAGATTCCAACCAGGCAGGCTCCGAGGAGCATTCTCATAATCCTGGGGAGGGTCCTTCCACTGATCTTTCTGTCATCAAACCCCGTAGTACAACTGGGAGTGGAAAGGGTTCACACACTAGTAGGGCTCCTTTCACACCTAGAGGCCAGGTCTCTAGGGTGGCTCAAGTTAGGGAAAGATCAACCTCTGCCAATTCCAATGTTACTTCTGTTTCAGAAGTTTCCCACACTTCTAACCCTGAGGACCAGTCCCTAGATAGGGATAGGGAGAATGGTTGTGAAATAGTGTGTGCACTATTTCACGCAGGCTGCAATGGCAGTCATGTGAAAGGGTTTGGCTGAGCTCCTTATGGGTGGCAAAAGAAATGCTGCAGCCCATAAGGATATCCTGGAACCCCAATGCCCTGGGTACCTAGGTACCATATACAAGAGACTTATAAGGGGGGTCCAATGTGCCAATTAAAATTGGTAAATGAAGTCACTAGCCTATAGTGACACATTTAAAAACGGAGAGAGCATAACATTGAGGTTCTGATTAGCAGAGCCTCAGTGACACAGTTAAGCACTATTCACAACACACACATTAGGCCACAAACTATGAGCACTGGAGTCCTGACCAGCAGGATCCTAGTGAGACAGGCAAAAACATACTAACATACAGGTAAAAATGGGGGTAACATGCCAGGAAAGATGGTACTTTCCTACAGATCCTGCTAGCCACCCTCTCCCTTTGGAAATAGGTGTCACAGGCTTGGGAGGGGCCGCCTCCCAGAGCCTCTGTAAATGCTTTGAAGGGCACAGATGGTGCTCTCCTTGAATAAGCAAGTCTAGACCGTTTCTAGGACCCCCAGTCCCTGCTCTGGCACAAAACTGGACAAAGGAAAGGGGAGTGACCACTCCCCTGTCAATCACCACCCCAAGGGGGGTGCCCAGAGCTCCTCTATTGTATCCCTGGCATTAGCTATCTTGTTTTCCAAGGTGTGGGGACACTCTGGAGATCTCTGAGTGGCCAGTGCCAGCAGGTGACAAAAGAGGCTCCTCCTGATAGGTGCATACCTCGTCAGGTAGCCAATCCCCCTCTCAGGGCTATTTAGGGTCTCTCTGTAGGAGGCTGGACTGGCTTGTAGTGAGTACCAAGGGGTACTTGCACCTTGCACCAGGCCCAGTTATCCCTTATTAGTGTATAGGGTGTCTAGCAGCTTAGGCTGATAGATAATGGTAGCTTAGCAGAGCAGCTTAGGCTGAACTAGGAGACGTGTGAAGCTACTACAGTACCACTTAGAGGGTCATTCTGACCCTGGCGGCCGGTGGCCGCCAGGGCCACCGACCACGGGAGCACCGCCGACAGGCTGGCGGTGCTCCAATGAGCATTCTGACCGCGGCGGTTCAGCCGCGGTCAGAAGCGGAAAGTCAGCGGTCTCCCGCTGACTTTCCGCTGCTCATTGGAATCCTCCATGGCTGCGGAGCGTGCTCCGCAGCCATGAGGATTCTGACCCCCCCTACCGCCATCCAGTTCATGGCGGGAAAGCCGCCATGAACAGGATGGCGGTAGGGGGGGTTGCGGGGCCCCTGGGGGCCCCTGCCGTGCCCATGCCAATGGCATGGGCACGGCAGGGGCCCCCGTAAGAGGGCCCCAAAATGTATTTCACTGTCTGCCTTGCAGACAGTGAAATACGCGACGGGTGCAGTAGCACCCGTCGCACCTTCCCACTCCGCCGGCTCGATTACGAGCCGGCATCCTCGTGGGAAGGTCGTTTTCCCCTGGGCTGGCGGGCGGTTTAACTGGAACCGCCCGCCAGCCCAGGGGAAAACTCGTAATACCCGCCGCGGTCTTTTGACCGCGGCGCGGTAATATGGAGGGCGGGATCCCCTTAGTGTCATATGCACAATATCATAAGAAAACACAATACACAGTTATACTAAAAATAAAGGTACTTTATTTTTATGACAATATGCCAAAGTATCTTAGAGTGTACCCTCAGTGAGAGGATAGGAAATATACACAAGATATATATACACAATAGCAAAAATATGCAGTATAGTCTTAGAAAACAGTGCAAACAATGTATAGTTACAATAGGATGCAATGGGGAAACATAGGGATAGGGGCAACACAAACCATATACTCCAAAAGTGGAATGTGAACCACGAATGGACCCCAAACCTATGTGACCTTGTAGAGGGTCGCTGGGACTATTAGAAAATAGTGAGAGTTAGAAAAATAACCCTCCCCAAGACCCTGAAAAGGGAGTGCAAAGTGCACCAAAGTTCCCCTAAGGACAAAATAGTCGTGTTAGAGGGAAAATGCAAGGAAAACACAAATCAGCAATGCAACAACGATGGATTCCTGACTGAGGGTACCTGTGGAACAAGGGGACCAAGTCCAAAAGTCACAAGTAACTCGGAGATGGGCAGATGCCCAAGAAATGCCAGCAGTTGGTGCAAAGAAGCTCTTACTAGGCTGAAGAACTGTGAATACTGCAGGAACAACAAGGGCTAGAGACTTCCCCTTTGGAGGATGGATCCCCCACGCCTTGGATAGTCGTGCAGAAGGGTTTTCCTGCCGGATGGACGGCAACAAGCCTTGCTACACGCAAATCGTGCGTTTGGCGTTTTTGGACGCTGCTGGGGCCCAGGAGCGACCAGGAGGTCGCAAATTGGACCTGCAGAGAGAGGGGACGTCGAGCAAGACAAAGAGCCCTCACAGAAGCAGGTAGCACCCGGAAAAGTGCCAGAAACAGGCACTACGAGGATGCGTGAAACGGTGCTCGCCGAAGTTGCACAAAGGAGTCCCACGTCGCCGGAGACCAACTTAGAAAGTCGTGCAATGCAGGTTAGAGTGCCGTGGACCCAGGCTTGGCTGTGCACGAAGGATTTCCGCCGGAAGTGCACAGGGGCCGGAGTAGCTTGCAAAGTTGCGGTTCCCAGCAATGCAGCCCAGCGAGGTGAGGCAAGGACTTACCTCCACCAAACTTGGGCTGAAGAGTCACTGGACTGTGGGGGTCACTTGGACGGTGTCGCTGGATTCGAGGGACCTCGCTCGTCGTGCTGAGAGGAGACCCAAGGGACCGGTAATGCAGCTTTTTGGTGCCTGCGGTTGCAGGGGGAAGATTCCATCGACCCACGGGAGATTTCTTCGGAGCTTCTGGTGCAGAGAGGAGGCAGACTACCCCCACAGCATGCACAAGCAGGAAAACAGTCGAGAAGGCGGCAGGATCAGCGTTACAGAGTTGCAGTAGTCGTCTTTGCTACTAGGTTGCAGGTTTCCAGGCTTCCAGCGCGGTCAGCGGTCGATTCCTTATCAGAAGGTGAAGAGGGAGATGCAGAGGAACTCGGCTGAGCTCATGCATTCGTTATCTAAAGTTTCCCCAGAGACAGAGACCCTAAATAGCCAGAAAAGAGGGTTTGGCTACCTAGGAGAGAGGAAAGGCTACTAACACCTGAAGGAGCCTATCACAAGGAGTCTCTGACGTCACCTGGTGGCACTGGCCACTCAGAGCAGTCCAGTGTGCCAGCAGCACCTCTGTTTCCAAGATGGCAGAGGTCTGGAGCACACTGGAGGAGCTCTGGACACCTCCCAGGGGAGGTGCAGGTCAGGGGAGTGGTCACTCCCCTTTCCTTTGTCCAGTTTCGCGCCAGAGCAGGGGCTAAGGGGTCCCTGAACCGGTGTAGACTGGCTTATGCAGAATTGGGCACATCTGTGCCCAACAAAGCATTTCCAGAGGCTGGGGGAGGCTACTCCTCCCCTGCCTTCACACCATTTTCCAAAGGGAGAGGGTGTCACACCCTCTCTCAGAGGAAGTTCTTTGTTCTGCCATCCTGGGCCAGGCCTGGCTGGACCCCAGGAGGGCAGCTGCCTGTCTGAGGGGTTGGCAGCAGCAGCAGCTGCAGAGAAACCCCAGGAAGGGCAGTCTGGCAGTACCAGGGTCTGTGCTACAGACCTCTGGGATCATGGAATTGTACCAACAATGCCAGGATGGCATAGAGGGGGCAATTCCATGATCATAGACATGTTACATGGCCATATTCGGAGTTACCATGGTGAAGCTACATATAGGTAGTAACCTATATGTAGTGCACGCGTGTAATGGTGTCCCCGCACTCACAAAGTTCTGGGAATTGGCTCTGAACAATGTGGGGGCACCTTGGCTAGTGCCAGGGTGCCCTCACACTAAGTAACTTTGCACCTAACCTTTACCAGGTAAAGGTTAGACATATAGGTGACTTATAAGTTACTTAAGTGCAGTGTAAAATGGCTGTGAAATAACGTGGACGTTATTTCACTCAGGCTGCAGTGGCAGGCCTGTGTAAGAATTGTCAGAGCTCCCTATGGGTGGCAAAAGAAATGCTGCAGCCCATAGGGATCTCCTGGAACCCCAATACCCTGGGTACCTCAGTACCATATACTAGGGAATTATAAGGGTGTTCCAGTAAGCCAATGTAAATTGGTAAAAATGGTCACTAGCCTGTCAGTGACAATTTGGAAAGAAATGAGAGAGCATAACCACTGAGGTTCTGATTAGCAGAGCCTCAGTGAGACAGTTAGTCACTACACAGGTAACACATTCAGGCACACTTATGAGCACTGGGGCCCTGGGTTACCAGGGTCCCAGTGACACATACAACTAAAACAACATATATACAGTGAAAAATGGGGGTAACATGCCAGGCAAGATGGTACTTTCCTACACAACCCCCCCCCCAAACGAAGGACAATAAGACTAGCCATTACCTGATGAGTCTTCATTGTCTAAGTGGAAATATCTGGAGAGTCCATCTGCATTGGAGTGGCTACTCCCAGGTCTATGTTCCACTGTATAGTCCATTCCCTGTAGGGATATGGACCACCTCAACAATTTAGGATTTTCACCTTTCATTTGTTTTAGCCAAAGTAGAGGTTTGTGGTCTGTCTGAACAATGAAGTGAGTGCCAAACAGGTATGGCCTCAACTTCTTCAGAGCCCAGACCACAGCAAAGGCCTCCCTCTCAATGGCAGACCAACGCTTTTCTCTAGGGGTCAACCTTCTACTAATAAAAGCAACAGGTTGATCCTGGCCCTCAGAATTAAGTTGTGATAGGACTGCCCCTACTCCTAATTCAGATGCATCAGTTTGGACATAGAATTTTTTAGAGTAACAAGGGCTTTTCAGGACAGGTGCAGAGCACATGGCCTGCTTCAGCTCCTCAAAAGCTTTGTGACAGTTTGCTGTCCATAATACCTTTTTAGGCATTTTCTTGGATGTGAGGTCATTAAGAGGGGCTGCAATGGAGCCATAGTTCTTAATGAACCTCCTGTAATACCCAGTGAGGCCTAGGAAGGCTCTCACCTGAGTCTGAGTGGTAGGGGGAACCCAATCAATAATAGTTTGGATTTTCCCCTGAAGTGGTGCAATCTGTTCCCCACCAACAAGGTGTCCCAGATAAACCACCTTACCCTGCCCTATCTGGCACTTTGAAGCCTTGATAGTGAGGCCTGCCTTTTGCAGAGCCTCCAAAACTTTCCAAAGGTGGACCAGGTGATCATCCCAGCTGGAGCTAAAGACAGCTATATCATCCAAATATGCTGCACTGAAAGCTTCCAGCCCTTGCAGGACTGTGTTCACCAACCTCTGAAAAGTGGCAGGTGCATTTTTCAAACCAAAAGGCATTACAGTAAACTGGTAATGTCCTCCAATGGTAGAAAATGCAGTCTTAGGTTTAGCATCTTCTGACAATTTGATCTGCCAATACCCTGCAGTCAAATCAAAAGTGCTTAGATACTTGGCAGATGCCAGTGTATCTATAAGCTCATCTGCCCTGGGTATAGGGTGAGCATCAGTTTTGGTTACCAAGTTGAGACCTCTATAGTCTACACAAAACCTCATTTCCTTCTTTCCATCTTTAGAATTGGGTTTTGGTACCAGTACCACAGGAGAAGCCCATGGACTGTCAGAGTGCTCAACCACTCCTAGTTCCAACATTTTCTGAACTTCTTGCTTTATGCAGTCCCTGACATGGTCAGGCTGCCTATAGATCTTACTTTTGACAGGTAAACTGTCTCCAGTATCTATAGTTGTCTCACACCAAGAAGTGGTGCCTGGCACAGTAGAGAAGAGTTCTGAAAATTGTCCTAGGAGATTTATGCAATTATCTTTCTGCTCAGCAGTAAGACAATCAGCCAAAACTACACCTTCCACAAGAGCATCTTGTTCTGTGGAAGAGAAGAGATCAGGTAGAGGATCACTGTCTTCTTCCTGTCCCTCATCTGTTGCCATGAGCAGGGTGAGATCAGCCCTGTCATAGTAGGGTTTCAGGCGGTTGACATGGAGCACCCTAAGGGGACTCCTGGCAGTGCCTAAGTCAACCAAGTAGGTGACTTCACCCTTCTTTTCAACAATTGTGTGTGGACCACTCCATTTATCTTAGAGTGCTCTTGGGGCCACAGGCTCCAAGACCCACACTTTCTGCCCTGGTTGGTACTGAACCAAAACAGCCTTCTGATCATGCCATTGCTTCTGGAGCTCTTGGCTGGCCTGAAGGTTTTTACTGGCCTTTTTCATGTACTCAGCCATCCTTGATCTGAGGCCAAGTACATAATCCACAATATCCTGCTTAGGAGCTTTTAAAGGTTGTTCCCAACCCTCCTTTACAAGTGTGAGTGGACCCCTAACAGGGTGTCCAAAAAGAAGTTCAAAGGGGCTGAAGCCCACTCCTTTCTGGGGTACCTCCCTGTAGGCAAAAAGGAGGCATGGTAGAAGGATATCCCATCTCCTGCGGAGTTTTTCAGGGAGTCCCATAATCATGCCTTTGAGAGTTTTATTAAATCTTTCCACCAGTCCATTTGTTTGTGGATGATAGGGTGTTGTGAACTTGTACGTTACACCACACTCCTTCCACATGGCCTTTAAGTATGCAGACATGAAATTGCTTCCTCTGTCTGATACCACTTCCTTTGGGAAGCCCACCCTGGAAAATATTCCCAGAAGGGCCTTTGCCACTGCAGGAGCTGTAGTGGTCCTTAAAGGAATAGCTTCAGGATATCTTGTGGCATGGTCCACTACCACTAAGATAAACCTATTGCCTGAAGCAGTAGGAGGGTCAGGGGGGCCAACTATGTCAACCCCTACCCTTTCAAAGGGAACCCCAACCACAGGTAGTGGGATAAGGGGTGCCTTTGGGGTGCCACCTGTCTTGCCACTGGCTTGACAGGTTTCACAGGACTTGCAAAATTCTTTTGTGTCCTCAGACATCCTAGGCCAATGAAACAGGGGAACCAATCTGTCCCAAGTTTTCATTTGACCCAGGTGCCCAGCTAAGGGAATGTCATGTGCCAGTGTTAGGAGGAACTTTCTGTACTCCTGAGGAATCACTAATCTCCTGGCAGCTCCAGGTTTAGGATCCCTATGCTCAGTGTACAAGAGGTTGTCCTCCCAGTAAACTCTGTGAGAGTCACTGACATCCCCATTAGCCTGTTTGACAGCTTGCTGTCTGAGACCCTCTAATGTGGGACAGGTTTGCTGTGCCACACTCAGCTCCTCTCTGGCAGGCCCCCCTTCACCCAAAAGCTCAGCAGTGTCTGCTTCCAGCTCCTCTGGTGTAGGTTCTGCACAGGGAGGGAATTCTTCTTCCTCAGAAGTTGAATCCACTGTAGAGGGAGGGATAGTAGGAAGTGGTTTGCTACTACTAACCCTAGCTTTAGGGAGCACTTGGTCCATTGTTCCAGGATCCAAGCTTCCCTGTCCTTTTTGCTTTTTGGCCTGAGCCCTTGTCAAAGCAAAAATATGCCCTGGGATGCCCAGCATTGCTGCATGGGCCTCCAACTCCACATCTGACCAAGCTGATGTCTCCAAATCATTCCCTAATAGACAGTCTACAGGTAAATCTGAAGCTACCACAACTTTCTTTGGACCAGATACCCCCCCCCAGTTGAGATTTACAACAGCCATGGGGTGGCTTTGTGTTATGTTGTGAGCATCGGTTACTTGGTACTGGTGTCCAAGTATGTGTTGTTCAGGGTGCACCAGTTTCTCAATCACCATTGTGACACTGGCACCTGTGTCCCTGTAGGCCTGGACCTCAACACCATTTATTAGGGTTAGTTGCTTGTACTTCTCCAAGTTATGGGGGCAAGCAACCAAAGTGGCTAAGTCAATAGCCCCTTCAGAGACTAAAGTAGCCTCTGTGGTCTCCCTAATTAGACCAACCCCAACTAAATTACCAAAAGTGAGCCCAGCTACTCCCTTGGATTGACTATTAGTAGGTTTGCTCCCACCACTACTGCTATTAGTAGGGACACTAGGTGTAGCAGTAGGGGTTGTAGTGGTAGGAGCTGTGGTGCCTTTCTTTGGACAACTGGGATCTGTTGTCCAATGGCCTTTTATCTTACATAAATAGCACCATGGTTTCTTTTCCTTGTTCTGATTAAAGGAGGATTTGGACCCACCACCCACACCAGAGTGTTTTTGTGGGCCTGATGAAGACTCATTTTTAGATTTGTCCCCACCCTTGTCAGAAGACTTACCATCCTTCTTTTTGTTGCCATCTTTGTCACCCCCTGTATGAACTTTTCTGTTCACTCTTGTTCTGACCCATTTGTCTGCCTTCTTTCCCAATTCTTGGGGAGAGGTCAGATCAGAGTCCACCAAGTACTGGTGCAACAAATCAGACACACAATTATTAAGAATATGCTCTCTCAGGATCAAGTTATACAGGCTGTCATAATCAGTAACTTTACTGCCATGTAACCACCCCTCCAAGGCCTTCACTGCCTGGTCAATGAAATCAACCCAGTCTTGTGAAGACTCCTTTTTGGTATCTCTGAACTTTATCCTGTACTGTTCAGTGGTTAAGCCATAACCATCCAGGAGTGCATTCTTAAGAACTTGGAAATTATTAGCATCATTTTCTTTTACAGTAAGGAGCCTATCCCTACCTTTTCCAGTAAATGATAGCCATAGGATAGCAGCCCACTGCTTTTGAGGGACATCCTGTACAGCACAGGCCCTCTCAAGTGCAGCAAACCACTTGTTAATGTCATCCCCCTCCTTATAAGGGGGAACTATCTTGTGCAGATTCCTGGAATCATGCTCTTTTGCAGGATGACTATGGGGAATACTGCTGCTGCCACCATGGGTTTCTAAACCCAACTTCTGTCTTTCCCTCTCTACTTCTAAAGATTGTCTATCCAAATCCAGCTGTTGCTTCTTGAGCTTCAGTCTGGTTTGTTCCACTCTCAATCTATTGAGCTCCCTTTCTAACAGTCTGTCATCAGGGTGGGTGGGAGGGACATTTCTAGATACAGAGGTATGATGGGAATGAGCAGAAGGAGACCTGTCCCTTACAGAGGGCACCCTAACAGCTTGGCTACCAGTATAATGTGAGAGCACACCATTAGTATGGTGTGATTCAACCTCTGTACCAACTATGCTAGACTGTCTAGTAATGGGCAGGCTGAGAAGTTTCTTTCCTGAACCTTTTCCTGGGGGAGTCCCTGGATCAGATTGAGAACCATTAGCTACTTTTTCTACAGATTGGGCACTTATGGCCTTATCCTGTACTCTAAGCATATTAATTAACAGTTCTAAGGAAGGATTCTTCCCTACACTCAAACCTCTCTCTATGCAGAGACTCCTTGCTCCTTTCCAGCTAAGGTGATCATATGCAAGTTTGGACAGTTCAACATTTTGGCCTGTGCCAGACATTTTTAGAGAGAGTTAAAGTGATAGACAAAGAGAAAAAAGTTTTTAGAACTTTTTGGAAAGACAGAAAAAAAACTTTTTAAACTTTTAAGAACTTTTTGAAAGTTTAGAAGTACTTTTCAGCACTTAGAAAAGAGTGAAAAGAGGAAATGCAAAAACTTTTTGGCTATGTGTATATATACTGACCTTGTTTTGTATATTTTTCTCTTATGAAAAGTACAATGACAAGAGTGGTAAGTAGTCTCAAGCACTTATCCCACCACTGCACAACCAATGTAGGAGGCTGGACTGGCTTGTAGGGAGTACCAAGGGGTACTTGCACCTTGCACCAGGCCCAGTTATCCCTTATTAGTGTATAGGGTGTCTAGCAGCTTAGGCTGATAGATAATGGTAGCTTAGCAGAGCAGCTTAGGCTGAACTAGGAGACGTGTGAAGCTACTACAGTACCACTTAGTGTCATATGCACAATATCATAAGAAAACACAATACACAGTTATACTAAAAATAAAGGTACTTTATTTTTATGACAATATGCCAAAGTATCTTAGAGTGTACCCTCAGTGAGAGGATAGGAAATATACACAAGATATATATACACAATAGCAAAAATATGCAGTATAGTCTTAGAAAACAGTGCAAACAATGTATAGTTACAATAGGATGCAATGGGGAAACATAGGGATAGGGGCAACACAAACCATATACTCCAAAAGTGGAATGTGAACCACGAATGGACCCCAAACCTATGTGACCTTGTAGAGGGTCGCTGGGACTATTAGAAAATAGTGAGAGTTAGAAAAATAACCCTCCCCAAGACCCTGAAAAGTGAGTGCAAAGTGCACCAAAGTTCCCCTAAGGACAAAATAGTCGTGTTAGAGGGAAAATGCAAGGAAAACACAAATCAGCAATGCAACAACGATGGATTCCTGACTGAGGGTACCTGTGGAACAAGGGGACCAAGTCCAAAAGTCACAAGTAACTCGGAGATGGGCAGATGCCCAAGAAATGCCAGTGGTTGGTGCAAAGAAGCTCTTACTAGGCTGAAGAACTGTGAATACTGCAGGAACGACAAGGGCTAGAGACTTTCCCTTTGGAGGATGGATCCCCCACGCCTTGGATAGTCGTGCAGAAGTGTTTTCCCGCCGGATGGACGCCAACAAGCCTTGCTACACGCAAATCGTGCGTTTGGCGTTTTTGGACGCTGCTGGGGCCCAGGAGGGACCAGGAGGTCGCAAATTGGACCTGCAGAGAGAGGGGATGTCGAGCAAGACAAAAAGCCCTCACTGAAGCAGGTAGCACCCGGAGAAGTGCCAGAAACAGGCACTACGAGGATGCGTGAAACGGTGCTCACCCGAAGTTGCACAAAGGAGTCCCACGTCGCCGGAGACCAACTTAGAAAGTCGTGCAATGCAGGTTAGAGTGCCGTGGACCCAGGCTTGGCTGTGCACGAAGGATTTCCGCCGGAAGTGCACAGGGGCCGGAGTAGCTTGCAAAGTTGTGGTTCCCAGCAATGCAGCCCAGCGAGGTGAGGCAAGGACTTACCTCCACCAAACTTGGGCTGAAGAGTCACTGGACTGTGGGGGTCACTTGGACGGTGTCGCTGGATTCGAGGGACCTCGCTCGTCGTGCTGAGAGGAGACCCAAGGGACCGGTAATGCAGCTTTTTGGTGCCTGCGGTTGCAGGGGGAAGATTCCGTCGACCCACGGGAGATTTCTTCGGAGCTTCTGGTGCAGAGAGGAGGCAGACTACCCCCACAGCATGCACAAGCAGGAAAACAGTCGAGAAGGCGGCAGGATCAGCGTTACAGAGTTGCAGTAGTCGTCTTTGCTACTATGTTGCAGGTTTGCAGGCTTCCAGCGCGGTCAGCGGTCGATTCCTTATCAGAAGGTGAAGAGGGAGATGCAGAGGAACTCGGCTGAGCTCATGCATTCGTTATCTAAAGTTTCCCCAGAGACAGAGACCCTAAATAGCCAGAAAAGAGGGTTTGGCTACCTAGGAGAGAGGAAAGGCTACTAACACCTGAAGGAGCCTATCACAAGGAGTCTCTGACGTCACCTGGTGGCACTGGCCACTCAGAGCAGTCCAGTGTGCCAGCAGCACCTCTGTTTCCAAGATGGCAGAGGTCTGGAGCACACTGGAGGAGCTCTGGACACCTCCCAGGGGAGGTGCAGGTCAGGGGAGTGGTCACTCCCCTTTCCTTTGTCCAGTTTCGCGCCAGAGCAGGGGCTAAGGGGTCCCTGAACCGGTGTAGACTGGCTTATGCAGAATTGGGCACATCTGTGCCCAACAAAGCATTTCCAGAGGCTGGGGGAGGCTACTCCTCCCCTGCCTTCACACCATTTTCCAAAGGGAGAGGGTGTCACACCCTCTCTCAGAGGAAGTTCTTTGTTCTGCCATCCTGGGCCAGGCCTGGCTGGACCCCAGGAGGGCAGCTGCCTGTCTGAGGGGTTGGCAGCAGCAGCAGCTGCAGAGAAACCCCAGGAAGGGCAGTCTGGCAGTACCAGGGTCTGTGCTACAGACCTCTGGGATCATGGAATTGTACCAACAATGCCAGGATGGCATAGAGGGGGCAATTCCATGATCATAGACATGTTACATGGCCATATTCGGAGTTACCATGGTGAAGCTACATATAGGTAGTGACCTATATGTAGTGCACGCGTGTAATGGTGTCCCCGCACTCACAAAGTTCAGTGAATTGGCTCTGAACAATGTGGGGGCACCTTGGCTAGTGCCAGGGTGCCCTCACACTAAGTAACTTTGCACCTAACCTTTACCAGGTAAAGGTTAGACATATAGGTGACTTATAAGTTACTTAAGTGCAGTGTAAAATGGCTGTGAAATAACGTGGACGTTATTTCACTCAGGCTGCAGTGGCAGGCCTGTGTAAGAATTGTCAGAGCTCCCTATGGGTGGCAAAAGAAATGCTGCAGCCCATAGGGATCTCCTGGAACCCCAATACCCTGGGTACCTCAGTACCATACTAGGGAATTATAAGGGTGTTCCAGTAAGCCAATGTAAATTGGTAAAAATGGTCACTAGCCTGTCAGTGACAATTTGGAAAGAAATGAGAGAGCATAACCACTGAGGTTCTGATTAGCAGAGCCTCAGTGAGACAGTTAGTCACTACACAGGTAACACATTCAGGCACACTTATGAGCACTGGGGCCCTGGGTTACCAGGGTCCCAGTGACACATACAACTGAAACAACATATATACAGTGAAAAATGGGGGTAACATGCCAGGCAAGATGGTACTTTCCTACACTCTCCTGTTGGTTTCTCTTCAGATTCAGCTTGCAAGTTTCCACTAGGAATCCTCTGCTACTCCTGTTTCATCCTCTGACCATCGGATCAACCCAACCGTAGACTGCTCCAGGAACCGCTGTAACTGCAACAATGTATCCAAGAAGGCTACTGTGACACTGCAACTTCAGCTCCAGCCAGCAACTGCAACAGTTTCCAAGGTGTGTATGCTCTGAGGACTCCCTGTCTTCACCCTGCACCAGAAGGACAGAAGAAATCTCCCGTGGAGTGATGGGGTCACTTCCCTGCTCCAGCAGGCACCTTCTAAGATGACAAACGGTTCTCTGGGACTCCTCTCCTGGTGACGAGTGTGCTCCCTGGAACACAGGTGGTGGGACCCATTCGACTCAGACTGTCCTAAGGTCCAGCTGTCCAAATTTGGCGGAGGTAAGAGCTTGCCTTCCCCATTTGCGACAGTACCCCTGTGCACCGCGCCATCTGTAGCTTATGAGGCCTCTGTGCAGTATTTGCAAGAATCCTTCGTGAACAGCGTGGCCCGGGTCCCCAGAACTCCATCCTGCGACACTCAACTCGCTGAGTTGTTCTCCAGTGGCGTGGGACCTTCTTTTGTAGTGCTGCAGAAACCGCAATTTGCACCTTCTTTGTCCCCATGTCCTGGGACTCCCATGGGTGCAGCCCCCTCTGCCTCCTCAGTCCGAGTTGAGCACTCCAGGTCACTCCTGGGTCCAGGGAGCGCCATTTTGACACAAATCGCGACATTGCTTGAACCAAGGCTTGTTGGAAGAGTCCAGCGCTGCAACTCACCTGCATCTAACATCTCGATGTGGGACATCCTTTGTAACATGCAGGAACCCGCAGCCATCTTCTTTGGTGCTCTTTTGCAGACTTCTTCCAACCGGAGAATCCTCTTTTGCATCATCTTCTAGGTTGTTAGGGGCGCTTGTCTTTCCTGGAACCTTCTGCAACTTCTGGACTTGGTGTCCTCTCTTTACAGGTCTTCAGGTCCAGGAATCCACCATTTGTTGCTTGCAATCTTGCTTGGTTCTTGCAATAACTCTTTTCACAATTTGTAGTGTGTCCTGAGGAAACTTACAGTACTTTACTCCTACTTTCCTGGGCTCTGGGGTGGGGTAATTTACTCACCTTTGTGGTTTTCTTACACTCCCAGTGCCCCTCTACACTCTACACCTGCCTATGTGTGAAACCGACTTTCACATCCACTATTTTAGTATATGGTTTGTGTTCCCCCAGGCCCTTTGCACCTATTGTGATTTTCACTATTTACATTGTTTTCTGACTGTGTACTTACCTGTTATTGGTTACTAGTGTATATATTGTGTAAGTTACTTACCTCCTAAGGGAGTATAGTCTCCAAAGTATTTCTGGCCTTGTTTCACTAAAATAAAGTACCTTTATTTTTGTATCACTGAGTATTGTCTTTCATGCGTGTGTGTACTGTGTGACTATAGTGATATTGCAAGAGCTTTGCATGTTTCCTAGTTCAGCCTTGGCTGCTCTGCCTACATCTACCTCTAGACAGCCTGGCTTCTAGACACTGACTACATTTCACTAAGGGATAACTGGACCTGTTATAACGTGTAAGTACCTTTGGTACCCACTACAAACCAGGAGAGCCTCCTACAGGAAGCAATTTATACCTCTCAGTGGGGGATCAATCAGCAACCATGTGACAGCTGGCATGGAACAGGTAGTTTTACTGAAGAATTTAAAGTTACTCTTCTTTTAATAGATAGAAAAAAAATCGACTTTATCATTAAATTGGATTTTATTTAACTATTATTAAGAGTCCTTGCAATATTTTCCTAGCTGCCACCAAACCAAAATTATAAGTATATCCTATGGATAACTCAAGCAAGCAGTAGTGGCCGCAGTTTATTGGGCTGGATTTTGTGGCCATGGTTGATGCACTGGGGGTAGCAGAAAATACATTTCTAAGGGTGGCCCTTAAACTCCTTCAAAGCACCCCCTTAGTTTTTAAACATGATTCAGGTGTTCATTCCATTTCACCCACAGTGCGTCTTAAACCCCTACTATACTGGCTGGGTTGGGACTAAGAGAGATCTTGGACAAGCAAAAGGGAGGGGTGACTCTATCCTGATTGAAATATGTGATGCGGACCCTTTATTCCTTGGACCTGCAAGAATATTGGTTAGATACAACCACTTTCATTATCATCTGCTAAAAAATTTAAGTCCCTCTACGGGGAGCATGAGGAGTTGAAACAGATCAAACAGAGTGGCAGGAAGAATTTAACCAAATGCTTCTTAGACATTAAGCCCTTCCCTGACATTGAGGCTTATATAGATGCACTCAATCCACCTGTTACCAAAGCCATTTATATAAGGTTCAGGCTTAGTGACCTTCCCCCTGCTACTTTCACTGCCAAATCAAAGGGCAGGCTGGGGGAAAGTACTCATTGTCCTGCATGCACAGAGTGTGAGGAAACCAATTATCATTTTTTGTTCTGCTCAAGCTATTTAAAAACAGCACAAGCAATGGATTGTCCCTTTATGTTGTTCCTTAGGTGTTTTCCAGTACAGGGTAGCCTTGGGAATATTTAGGGCTGCTGCCACCTCTTTCATTGTTTTTTTTAATTGCCATGTACCTGGAGGGTATCTGGCCAATATAGCACAAAGGTTTCTTTCTTCTACCCTTACTGATAGAGATCAATCTCAATTATTCAATGGTCCGGAACTGAGTCTGTAAGACATCAACCCAGAAAAACCCTAGGTATGAACAATCTCACATGTGGTATCTATCATATGCATTTCCTGTAGTGTACATTACATTTATTGCGATTCCAAACATTTTTAGCCCCCTGACGAGAGACCCATTTGTATAGGTTGTGTGTACATGTTATGCATTAAATTGACAAGGGTTATTCAGTTTTATTGCCTTTTAATGTAACTGTTGTGTAGACCTTAATGTGTGCTTAAAATCTATCTCTTAGCAAAGTATTTTTAGGTAATGTTAAGCACTTAGGCTCATGTATTGTGCTGTCAATTTTGTTACTTTTATGGTCTTTGACCAAAATAAAGTATTAAGGATTAAAAATTATATATAATGAGCTGTAATATTGTGTTCCAGTTCTTTCCCATGAAAGTCTCCAGCCTTGCCACACCAAAAGTAGCTTTTAGGGGTTTTCACTGTACGGATCTGTAGAACATTAAACTTTTACATGTCCTACTTTTAAATAGCAAGTACCATGCCTTATTGGTAACAAGACCTACTTAGGGGTGACTTATTAATATTTCAAAAGAAGGTTTAGGCCTGTCGATAAGAGTTATTTTGACAGGCCTAATTTTCATTTTAAAATTGCACTACCAGGCTACAATGGTAAGTCTAGAGTCATGCTTTACAATGCCATTGCAGTGCATGTCACAATAAGTGCTGCAGTCAACTGATAAAATTTAAGTTACAGGGCCTGGGTAGAATTGGTACCATACAATAGAGACTTATAGGCACATTAAATAAATCAATCCATTGTGTACCAATTTTACCACGCTAAAAGGAGGAGCACAAACATGTTGTCACTGGTTAGGAGGGGTAAAGTGTCCTACCCTGTCATAAGCAGAGTATAACCTTCAGAAATAAGGTTCAGTAAAAAGGTAAAAATATTTGTAGTGACCCTGCAGAAAGGGCAAATTTCCAAAACTCAGAGAGGAATAATCAGCATTTCTCTGTTGAAAGTTCTCCCCATATAGCTCCAGGACTGCGAGAAATACACATCCACACGCTAGGGAAGTGTATCCTATTCTCTGCCTTGTGCCATACTAAGCCCAAAAGGGATCCCTCTATTCTTAGCTCTCTGACTCTCATCACACATGGAGTTTTGCTATCATCAATGTATACATGTGCTACACATCCACCAGGCATGCAAGTACTCAATACAGATATTAAATGTTAATGCAAGGGACCGGGTGTTGCAACTCACTGGAAATTTACATGAATGTGGCTGGCAGGCTTTACTTCCTTCCGGTAACAAAAACTGTCTGCTCAGGTCTATTAATAAAGAAAAAGGCATGCTTCATGTCAGCAACCCAGGATGTGGACAATAGACCAATGTCATCAAAGAGGGGACTTTTGATTTACCCTCCCAGATCATAAAACAGGTTCTGGACCTTTGCTTTATCTTGGGTGGGCCTATGGCTCATTGCACATGCTAGATTAGTGTGTTACCTAGGTCAACACAAACTCAGTACACCCGTTTGTAATGTATTCAGGTCACTCAGGGCAGGTGTTGTAGGAGGCTGGCCTGGTTTGTAGTGGGTACCTATGGTACTTACACCTTATCCCACGTCCAGTTATGCCTTATTAGTGAAATGTAGGCAGTGTCTAGGCAGTGTCTAGAAGCTAGGCTCTCTAGAGGTAGCTGTAGCTGAGCAGCCATGGCTTATCTAGTAGACATGCAAAGTTCATGCAATACCACTGTAGTCACACAGTACTCACACACATGAAAGAAAATACTCAGTGTTACAAAAATAAAGGTACTTTATTTTGGTGCCAGAAATACTATAGAGACCATACTCCCTTAGGAGGTAAGAAATACACAAATTATATACACTAGTATGTAGAAATAGGCATAAAAACAGTTAGAGAACAGTGCAATTAGTGAAAATCACAATAGTCAGAAATGGGTCTGGGGGAACAAAAACATATATTAAGAAAGTGGAATGTGAATGTTGGTCTCCCACCTAGGCAAGTATAGTGTATAGAGGGGTGCTGGGAGTACTAGAAAACACCAAAGGTAAGTACTGGAAACCACCCCTGAGCCCAGGAAAGCAGGAGTAAAACACAGCAACTTTCCCAGAACACACAGAAACACAAGAAAGAAGATAATGCAAGAACCAGAAGAGACTACAAGACACCATCAGTAGATTCCTGGACCTGAAGACCTGTGGAAGAAGGGGACCAAGTCCAAAAAGCACAGAAGAGTCCAGGGAGAATAGGAGCACCTACTAACCTGGATGAAGGTGCAAAAGAAGAACTACCGGTGAAGAAGAACAGTCAGTACTGCACCCAAGAAGATGGATCCGGGCTCCTGGTTGTTGCAGATGATGTCCCACGCTGGATGGAAGATTGCAGTCCGGTTTGTGTTGCTGGAGTCCCCCAACAAGGCTTGGCACATGTTAACGCGTCACAATCTAGATAATTTATTCACTCTGGGACTCGTTTTAGGCCAATGAATCTTTTGACCCTGATTGAAGTCTCCTTAAGACGAGATAACTAGTCAACATATCAATCAATAATCAATAACTTCATCAATAATCACAATCAGTCAATGTAATCAGTAACGTCAATAAACTTGGAACACACCATGACCTTTTAGTCATGAATAACCACACAGAGTTTAGTACGATTTATGATATTTATTCCCTATTGATTACACTCTACCAGCAAGTTTATTAGTCTCAAAACCAAGAAGCACATCAACATTGTCATAATATGGCAACTCAAATAAGATTTCATCAAAGCAAAGATCATGAATATTAGAACATAGCTCGACGTCAACATGGGTTAACTCTAGCAGAGTATCATTAGCGCATTATTCAACACAGAATAGATTCAGTCATTTGTCTATTTGCGTCCGTTTAGTGAACTCCTAACTAACCTCGAATTAGCATTGGCATGTTGGGCTTCATGCAAAACAATTTAGCAACAGAAAACATCTGTCTATGGTCTCTACCAAAGAAGCAGTTGGTACCTAGAAAGAAAAGGCAAATAGACAATTACAATTTCATCATCATATAGTTACCCTTCGTAATGGGTCAGCATACAGAGTCAGTCTTCGACCTCAGGACATCAGTTGGTTTGCCATCAGCCAGGAAGCACAGCAAAGTTCAGCAAGACGGGGCAAAAGGGAGTACCTCCCTCATAAGGAGGAAAAGTATGAATCGGGCAAGGCAAAGTAAGTGAAGATGGATTGCAAGGTTCAAGCAGCAAAGTCTCTGGGCAGAGTA
This sequence comes from Pleurodeles waltl, assembly GCF_031143425.1. NCBI lineage: Eukaryota > Metazoa > Chordata > Amphibia > Caudata > Salamandridae > Pleurodeles > Pleurodeles waltl. The sequence continues at coordinate 690,590,142 of NC_090448.1, read as the reverse complement.
AAAAAGTGGCTGGGCAATATCAAAGGCACGCAGTGGCATATAACGGCATATAATAGCTGGTAATCTCCTGGTAATGCTAATTTCTCCTTGTGTTCATTAATGTTATATCAATCTTGTTGTACAGTCCCCCAATTTCCAATTGGGCAAGTTTTGGCACACCATCATATCCCATCCAATGGTTTACTGGTCGTTTTCTTACGATTGTCACCTGATAACAGTTCTCACTTAGTTTATTGGCTCCTGTAATTGACGTCTTCAACGGATAGAATGTCAGGTGAGGAATAAGTGACATTTGTTACTCAAGTCAGTAGTCCCATTGTTTTCCCTAGTCTAAATGACCTTGTACCTGTTGCAAATTACACTGTTGCATTCAGCAAGAATGTCTCCTTGGGCAGGTCGAATCTCATGAGAAAGTTTTTACTACGGTTACACTCATCTTCCAGCTTCTGGAAAAGTATGAATACATGTCCTTCAGCAAGTCAGCACACTGCACGTTAGAAAAAAACATTTAATATGAAACCGGGCAGCTAGGCCCCGACTCATGCTAACTAAGGCCTAGTGTTTAATTAGCAATTTTAAGACATATAACTCTTAATACTAATACAAAATCATACATTAGTACATTAATATTCCATTATTAGTCAATTTCATTAATCATCAAATACATTGATGGCCACTCCCCGTGGGCACATTTCATACACATGCGTTAACGTTTAAATTTTCTATGCAATTTCACTAAGCATTATATTGCAAGCTTCTCATTTTAGTTATTAGATTTTAATCACACTCCATCAATCCCTCCTCTGATGACTCTTGTCATCACACAAATCCACTCTTTACTTTTCCTTCTCTTTCGTAATTCCTTCATTTCAATTTGTTCCCCCATTTTTGACTTTTCGTATTTTGCTTTGAATATTTTCTCCCTTTTCTTTTCTTCCCTCCTCATATTGTGTTTCGCCAATTTTTCCCTAATTCTTTTACTAAGTTTACATGATAACCATCGTCCAAATAAGTAAGCTAAAACAATCAATATTCCCCCTATTATTTTTGCAAGTATTACCCTGCCAAATATTACTAAACCAACTTCCCACTTTAGCAAGTCCCTTTCCAACCTTTTCCCAAACTCCAGGTTCTTTCAGCTCTTTCAAATCTGTACTATCTCGTGTTAGGTTAGTAAGCATACTTCTAATCTTATTACTATTGTCAGGTATGAAGGCACAACAGTGGCGCTCATTAAGCATCCTACAGACTCTGCCACTTTTTGCTAAAAGAATGTCTAAAGCAAGCCGGTTTTGAAGAGTCATAGCCCTCTCCACAGCAAGTTTAGTATCCATCAGGAGTATAGCCCCTGTGAAGTTTGTCAGCATGTTATCCACAATAGTAGACAACTTTCTAATCTTTATTGAAATCAAGATAACTCCCACTGAAGGAATTATTGCTCCAAATATATCACCTACAACAGCAGCTGCTGTCTCTCTTTTCTGTCTAGTATGATGTAATTCAGACAATTTAGGAAACTTCCTTAAGTCTTCAAATTGGTAGATCTTTGGAAAAACTATTCCCAAATAACATGTCCCATACCATCCCTTTGGAAGACGGTAATAAGCATTAAGTCCACATATGTAATAGATCCCAGGGATCGCTGGATCCTGTCCATTTAACTTGAACGCCCACTTACTCTGAAACAAAAACACATGTCTGCACTCACTCGTTCCCACAAATAAAGTGTCATGATCAGATTTTGGCCTGTATATACAAAGCTTTCCTACGTGTAATGTATCTATAGCTAATATGCCTTGTGTCTTTATTGCACTATAAGCATAATCATTTGCAAACGTTATTTTCTCTAATCCCTTTTCTAGCTTTTTTTTTAACGCTTTTCTTCTATCATCAGTGTGATCTAAAAAGCTCTTCTCTACAGGCGTTAGTAAACAGGTTAGGTTATTGCGATGCGCAAAAGCTGTACCAAACCTCAGTGTAGGTTCAAAGAAACCCCTAACTATCTTTATACTATGATCTCTAGCTATCTTACTCAAATATTCATTTATAGGCACAAATGAAAACACTACATCTAAATTAGAATAGAAGTACTGAATATATTCTTGATCATAAAGCCTTGTTACTAGCAAACTACAACTTATCCTGTGTTAGTGACAAACTATGATAAGTAACCCCTTCTTGTACTGACGAAGGAATCTTTGTGCACACATAACAGTTCTTTGCATCCATTGTTTCAACATACTCATTCAACAAGCGATAAAAGACATTAGTAGATAGTTCCCCTTTCGTGTTAGTTCCCTCATGCAAATATTTTGTATCTTGCTCAAATCTCTCCCATGGTGTTAGTGTAGCAGTCTCAGGAGTTGAAGCATTGCTAGTCTCACTTTTATCCACCAACGGTATTCCCACAATCACAGCCATTATTACTATCGCACACACAACACCCAAAATAATACTCAACCATCTACGAATCCTACTCCTATTATTATTGTCATCTCTAGTGTTAATCATGATCTGTATAGAATCAGAAAGCAGAACAATATAGAGGCAAACAATCAACTGAGGAAGGTCTAAAAGCTCTTTTTTTTTTCTCAAGCAAAGCCTCTCTTTAGCAAGTATTTACAGCGTCTTCACTCACTCCCAGGATCCTTGTCAAATCAGGTTAGCAGCTTGTCACAATTGGTTTTCTCAGGTCAATTCAGGTTAACAGTGTCACATCCGGTAATTTGTCAGTCTCTTTTTCTCTCATCTTTTCAACCTTAATTTTAATTTTAACACAATCTCTCTTTTCTCTGTTGTTGAAATCAGGTGCCGTAGTATTGACCTGGAATCTCTCGATCAAAACAGAATGCCAAGAATTCTTGCTGCCAGTCAGCTGATGTTCCATACGCCCATTCAGGACCTGCGTATCTTCTGTTTGCAACTCAGTTTCTTTTCAATTTGCGATCACCCTGCAATCCTCCTTCACTCAAATCCTCCCTCCTTGTGGTATCAACTTCTTCTTCTATTGTTTCATCTATTACCACTTTCTCTTTTGCAGGTTGTGGCCCTGGCCATTTATCTCCTTTCAATGTCCTTTTACTGTTCGACTTTTCAGGTTACTGGTCTATGCCCTCCTCTTGTGCTTTGGTTTTTTTCTCTTGATGGCTGTTCAAGCGGCTCAAGAAGAGTCTGAACACTCTGACTTCCTTCTGTTTCACCTTAACTTCAAACCCGTATCCGTCTACTTCTGGGAGAACCTCTCTTTGTGTCTGGTGCCTCAGTTGAGATAGGCTCACTGTCATCCCTCCAGGTTTTGTTTGCTGGTTGAGTGACCAAGCCATCCTCAATGGGCTCTCCTTCAGTCTCAGTCCCCCTTTGATTACTCTCCGGCCCTGAGACTTCGTTTCCCGTAGCTGCTATTTTCGCCAACTCAAGTTCCTCATCAGTTGGACACGTCACCTTCTTGGTGTGACTGGCATGGATCCAATTTGGAGCTCCCGCACGTTTTATAGCAGTAGTAGTTGTCAGTATCACTTGATACGGCCCCTTCCAACGTGGCTCCAAACACGACTTCCTCACGTGTTTCTTGACAACAACCCAGTCACCGGCTTTCAGATTGTGACCTGGATCACTTATCGGTGGCAGTGTGGTTGCTTCCACCTGGTGAGAGAAAGAGCGGACCACATCAGCCAGACCCTTGTAGTAGTCCAACACCATATCATCTGTGATGTTCACAAGAGCATTTGCGGGCACTGCAGGCAATCTCATAGCTCGGCCCATGAGAATTTCATGCAGAGCCAGTCCTGTTTTTCTTGTTGGGTGTATTTCTCATTGACATCAGCACTAAGGGCAATGCATCTGGCCATTTCAAAGTTGTAGCTACACACATTTTTGCCATTCTCGACTTCAAGGTACCATTCATCTGTTCCACTAGTCCTGATACTTCAGGGCGGTAGCTACAATGCAACTTCTGTTCAATGTTCAGTGCGGCACACAAGAGCTTAACCACCTCATTGTTAAAGTGATTTCCCCTATCTGATTCTAAAGAGATCGGAAACCCGAAACGGGGTATCAATTCCCTAAGCAGAAATTTTGCTACTGTGAGACTGTCATTTCTACATGTAGGGTAAGCTTCAATCCAGTGACTAAAGATACACACAATCACCAACACGTATCTCAAACCTCCACACACAGGCATCTCAATAAAATCCATCTGCATTCTGCTAAATGGACCTCCTGCTCTCCCAATGTGGCTCAAATTCACCACGGTCCCTCTCCCCACATTCATCTGCTGACAGATGATGCACCTGTGACAAATCACTTCTGCGGCTTGTCTGAACTTTGGGTTAAACCAATCGATTTTTAACAGCCTGATCATGTCATCTTGCCAATATGTGCTTGACCATGGTAAAACCTCGCAAACTGTGACAAAAGACTGTTTGGCAAAACCATTTTCCCTTCATCTGAAACCCACAAATCATCAGGTCTTTGTACACATTGCAATTTAAGCCAAGAGCGTTTCTCTTCTTTGCTGGCACGTCCCTGCAACAATTTAAACTCTTCCATTTTGTCGACCACCCTTAAAGCATATCTGTGCATGTCTCATTTTCAGTTTCCGATAACAATTCCCACTGATCCTTGAACGATATACAGTTCAATGCACAAAACCTTGCGACTTGATCTGCATATCCATTCCCCATTGACACAAAGTCTTGCGACTTAACATGAGCATTGCATTTCACCACGGCAATTTCAAGAGGTAACTGAATCGCGTACAGCAATTCCTTAATTCTTTCACAATTTTTCACTGGAGAACCAGAAGAGGCCATGAAACCTCTCTGAGACCATAGCTGGCCAAAATCATGGACAATTCCAAATCTGTATCTACTGTCAGTATAGATAGTCACTTTTAGGTTCTCAGCAGCATGGCATGCCCTAGTAAGAGCAATTAATTCAGCCACTTGAGCAGAACACGCTCTTTCGAGCCAAGATGCTTCCAGGATACTGGTGATTGTACACACAGAGTATCCGGCTCTCAGTACTCCCACTGAGTCTCTTAGACACCAGCCATCAACATAGATAATGTAACCATTTTCCTCTAATTGGGTATCTTTAATATCAGGTCTCGGTTTGGTGCACAGTTCTGTTACCTCAAGACAATCATGTTCTACTTCTTCAGCATCATCAATATCTGTATTTTCAGAAGGAAGCAAAGTTGCCGGGTTCAACACAGTACATCTTTTCGAAGACACATTAGGTGACCCCAGTATAATCGTTTCATACTTTGTGAGTCTTGCATTTGTCATATGCTGGGTCTTTGTTCGGGTGAGTAATATTTCAACTGAGTGTGGGACCATTACTGTTAAGGGATGTCCCATCACTATGCCTTCACACTGAGTAAGGCTTTGACCAACCGCTGCAACTGCATGCAAACAAACCGGTAAGGCTGCTGCGACTGGGTCCAAAGTAGCTGAAAAATACGCCACTGGGCGGTTTGCACCTCCATGGACCTGTGTCAGGACAGACAAAGAACAAGCATCACGTTCACGACAAAACAGTACAAAAGGCTTTGTGTAGTCAGGCATACCTAAAGCTGGAGCCCTGCACAAGCTCTCTCTCAGTTCAATAAATGCCTTCATTTCTTTCTCGGACATAGTCAGGGTACCCGGGCCATCCATAATCTCCTTGACAGTCAACCTTACCAAAGGCTTAGAGATAATCGAGAAGTTGGGAATCCACTGATGACAGTAACCCACTGTAGGAGGCTGGACTGGCTTGTAGTGAGTACCAAGGGGTACTTGCACCTTGCACCAGGCCCAGTTATCCCTTATTAGTGTATAGGGTGTCTAGCAGCTTAGGCTGATAGATAATGGTAGCTTAGCAGAGCAGCTTAGGCTGAACTAGGAGACGTGTGAAGCTACTACAGTACCACCTAGTGTCATATGCACAATATCATAAGAAAACACAATACACAGTTATACTAAAAATAAAGGTACTTTATTTTTATGACAATATGCCAAAGTATCTTAGAGTGTACCCTCAGTGAGAGGATAGGAAATATACACAAGATATATATACACAATAGCAAAAATATGCAGTATAGTCTTAGAAAACAGTGCAAACAATGTATAGTTACAATAGGATGCAATGGGGAAACATAGGGATAGGGGCAACACAAACCATATACTCCAAAAGTGGAATGCGAACCACGAATGGACCCCAAATCTATGTGACCTTGTAGAGGGTCGCTGGGACTATTAGAAAATAGTGAGAGTTAGAAAAATAACCCTCCCCAAGACCCTGAAAAGTGAGTGCAAAGTGCACTAAAGTTCCCCTAAGGACAAAGTAGTCGTGTTAGAGGAATAATGCAGGAAAGACACAAACCAGCAATGCAACAACTGTGGATTTCCAATCTAGGGTACCTGTGGAACAAGGGGACCAAGTCCAAAAGTCACAAGCAAGTCGGAGATGGGCAAATACCCAGGAAATGCCAGCTGCGGGTGCAAAGAAGCTTCTACTAGACAGAAGAAGCTGAGGTTTCTGCAGGAACGAAAAGGGCTAGAGACTTCCCCTTTAGTGGACGGATCCCACTCGCCGTGGAGAGTCGTGCAGAAGTGTTTTCCCGCCGAAAGAACGCCAACAAGCCTTGCTAGCTGCAAATCATGCGGTTAGCGTTTTTGGACGCTGCTGAGGCCCAGGAGGGACCAGGAGGTCCCAAATTGGACCAGCAGAGAGAAGGGACGTCGAGCAAGACAAGGAGTCCTCTCTGAAGCAGGTAGCACCCGGAGAAGTGCCAGAAACAGGCACTACGAGGATGCGTGAAACGGTGCTCACCTGAAGTTGCACAAAGGAGTCCCACGTCGCCGGAGACCAACTTAAAAAGTCGTGCAATGCAGGTTAGAGTGCCGTGGACCCAGGCTTGGCTGTGCACAAAGGATTTCCACCGGAAGTGCACAGGGGCCGGAGTAGCTGCAAAAGTCGCGGTTCCCAGCAATGCAGCCCAGTGAGGTGAGGCAAGGACTTACCTCCACCAAACTTGGACTGAAGAGTCACTGGACTGTGGGGGTCACTTGGACAGAGTCGCGGGATTCGAGGGACCTCACTCGTCGTGCTGAGAGGAGACCCAAGGGACCGGTAATGCAGCTTTTTGGTGCCTGCGGTTGCAGGGGGAAGATTCCGTCGACCCACGGGAGATTTCTTCGGAGCTTCTGGTGCAGAGAGGAGGCAGACTACCCCCACAGCATGCACAAGCAGGAAAACAGTCGAGAAGGCGGCAGGATCAGCGTTACAGAGTTGCAGTAGTCGTCTTTGCTACTATGTTGCAGTTTTGCAGGCTTCCAGCGCGGTCAGCAGTCGATTCCTTGGCAGAAGGTGAAGAGAGAGATGCAGAGGAACTCGGATGAGCTCTTGCATTCGTTATCTACAGTTTCCCCAGAGACAGAGACCCTAAATAGCCAGAAAAGAGGGTTTGGCTACCTAGGAGAGAGGATAGGCTACTAACACCTGAAGGAGCCTATCAGAAGGAGTCTCTGACGTCACCTGGTGGCACTGGCCACTCAGAGCAGTCCAGTGTGCCAGCAGCACCTCTGTTTCCAAGATGGCAGAGGTCTGGAGCACACTGGAGGAGCTCTGGACACCTCCCAGGTGAGGTGCAGGTCAGGGGAGTGGTCACTCCCCTTTCCTTTGTCCAGTTTTGCGCCAGAGCAGGGCTAAGGGGTCCCCTGAACCGGTGTAGACTGGCTTATGCAGAATTGGGCACATCTGTGCCCAACAAAGCATTTCCAGAGGCTGGGGGAGGCTACTCCTCCCCTGCCTTCACACCATTTTCCAAAGGGAGAGGGTGTTACACCCTCTCTCAGAGGAAGTTCTTTGTTCTGCCATCCTGGGCCAGGCCTGGCTGGACCCCAGGAGGGCAGATGCCTGTCTGAGGGGTTGGCAGCAGCAGCAGCTGCAGTGAAACCCCAGGAAGGGCAGTTTGGCAGTACCAGGGTCTGTGCTACAGACCACTGGGATCATGGGATTGTGCCAACTATGCCAGGATGGTATAGAGGGGGCAATTCCATGATCATAGACATGTTACATGGCCATATTCGGAGTTACCATTGTGAAGCTACGTATAGGTAGTGACCTATATGTAGTGCACGCGTGTAATGGTGTCCCCGCACTCACAAAGTTCAGGGAATTGGCTCTGAACAATGTGGGGGCACCTTGGCTAGTGCCAGGGTGCCCTCACACTAAGTAACTTTGCACCTAACCTTTACCAGGTAAAGGTTAGACATATAGGTGACTTATAAGTTACTTAAGTGCAGTGTAAAATGGCTGTGAAATAACGTGGACGTTATTTCACTCAGGCTGCAGTGGCAGGCCTGTGTAAGAATTGTCAGAGCTCCCTATGGGTGGCAAAAGAAATGCTGCAGCCCATAGGGATCTCCTGGAACCCCAATACCCTGGGTACCTCAGTACTATATACTAGGGAATTATAAGGGTGTTCCAGTAAGCCAATGTGAATTGGTAAAAATGGTCACTAGCCTGTTAGTGACAATTTGGAAAGAAATGAGAGAGCATAACCACTGAGGTTCTGATTAGCAGAGCCTCAGTGAGACAGTTAGTCACTACACAGGTAACACATTCAGGCACACTTATGAGCACTGGGGCCCTGGGTTACCAGGGTCCCAGTGACACATACAACTAAAACAACATATATACAGTGAAAAATGGGGGTAACATGCCAGGCAAGATGGTACTTTCCTACACAACCCCCCCCCCAAACGAAGGACAATAAGACTAGCCATGACCTGATGAGTCTTCATTGTCTAAGTGGAAATATCTGGAGAGTCCATCTGCATTGGAGTGGCTACTCCCAGGTCAATGTTCCACTGTATAGTCCATTCCCTGTAGGGATATGGACCACCTCAACAATTTAGGATTTTCACCTTTCATTTGTTTTAGCCAAAGTAGAGGTTTGTGGTCTGTCTGAACAATGAAGTGAGTGCCAAACAGGTATGGCCTCAACTTCTTCAGAGCCCAGACCACAGCAAAGGCCTCCCTCTCAATGGCAGACCAACGCTTTTCTCTAGGGGTCAACCTCCTACTAATAAAAGCAACAGGTTGATCCTGGCCCTCAGAATTAAGTTGTGATAGGACTGCCCCTACTCCTAATTCAGATGCATCAGTTTGGACATAGAGGCCCGTATTTATACTCCATTTGCGCCGAATTAGCGTCGTTTTTTTCGACGCAAATTCGGCGCAAAACTAACGCCATATTTATACTTTGGCGTTAGACGCGTCTAGCGCCAAAGTATGGGCAAATAGCGTCATTTTTTTGCGTGAACGCCTTCCTTGCGTTAATGAGATGCAAGGAAGGCGTTCCCGTCTAAAAAAATGACGGCGACGCAAATGCGTCGTATTTATACTCCCGGGCAAAAATCACGCCCGGGAGGTGGCGGGTCAAAAAAACCCGCATTTGCGCCACTATTTAACGCCTGGGTCAGGGTAGGCGTTAAGGGGCCTGTGGGCTCAAAATGAGCCCACAGGTGCCCTCCCCTGCCCCCAGGGACCCCCCCTGCCACCCCTGCCCACCCCAGGAGGACACCCAAGGATGGAGGGACCCACCGCAGGGACATTCAGGTAAGTTCAGGTAAGTATAATTTTTTACATTTTTTTTTTTTTTTGGGTGGCATAGGGGGGCCTTATTTGTGCCCCCCTACATGCCACTATGCCCAATGACCATGCCCAGGGGACATAAGTCCCCTGGGCATGGCCATTGGGCAAGGGGGCATGACTCCTGTCTTTACTAAGACAGGAGTCATTTAAATGGCGTCTGGGCGTCGAAAATAATGGCGCAAATCGGGTTGAGGCGATTTTTTTGCCTCAACCTGACTTGCCCCATTTTAAGACGCCCTAACGCCATTTTCCCCCTACACCGGCACTGCCTGGTCTACGTGGTTTTTTTCCACGCACACCAGGCAGCGCCGGTCTGCTAGCGCCGGCTAACGCCATTCCATAAATACGGCGCCCGCATGGCGCTTCAGAATGGCGTTAGACGCCGCAAATTTTTTTTACGCTAAACTGCGTTAGCGCAGTTTAGCGTCAAAAAGTATAAATATGGGCCAGAATTTTTTAGAGTAACAAGGGCTTTTCAGGACAGGTGCAGAGCACATGGCCTGCTTCAGCTCCTCAAAAGCTTTCTGACAGTTTGCTGTCCATAATACCTTTTTAGGCATTTTCTTGGATGTGAGGTCATTAAGAGGGGCTGCAATGGAGCCATAGTTCTTAATGAACCTCCTGTAATACCCAGTGAGGCCTAGGAAGGCTCTCACCTGAGTCTGAGTGGTAGGGGGAACCCAATCAATAATTGTTTGGATTTTCCCCTGAAGTGGTGCAATCTGTTCCCCACCAACAAGGTGTCCCAGATAAACCACCTTACCCTGCCCTATCTGGCACTTTGAAGCCTTGATAGTGAGGCCTGCCTTTTGCAGGGCCTCCAAAACTTTCCATAGGTGGACCAGGTGATCATCCCAGCTGGAGCTAAAGACAGCTATATCGTCCAAATATGCTGCACTGAAAGCTTCCAGCCCTTGCAGGACTGTGTTCACCAACCTCTGAAAAGTGGCAGGTGCATTTTTCAAACCAAAAGGCATTACAGTAAACTGGTAATGTCCTCCAATGGTTGAAAATGCAGTCTTAGGTTTAGCATCTTCTGACAATTTGATCTGCCAATACCCTGCAGTCAAGTCAAAAGTGCTTAGATACTTGGCAGATGCCAGTGTATTTATGAGCTCATCTGCCCTGGGTATAGGGTGAGCATCAGTTTTGGTTACCAAGTTGAGACCTCTATAGTCTACACAAAACCGCATTTCCTTCTTTCCATCTTTGGAATGGGGTTTTGGTACCAGTACCACAGGAGAAGCCCATGGACTGTCAGAGTGCTCAACCACTCCTAGTTCTAACATTTTCTGGACCTCTTGCTTTATGCAGTCCCTGACATGGTCAGGCTGCCTATAGATCTTACTTTTGACAGGTAAACTGTCTCCAGTATCTATAGTGTGCTCACACCAAGAAGTGGTACCTGCCACAGTAGAGAAGAGTTCAGAGAATTGATCTAGGAGATTTATGCAATTATCTTTCTGCTCAGCAGTAAGACAATCTGCCAAAACTACACCTTCCACAAGAGCATCTTGTTCTGTGGAAGAGAAGAGATCAGGTAGAGGATCACTGTCTTCTTCCTGTCCCTCATCAGTTGCCATGAGCAGGGTGAGATCAGCCCTGTCATAGTAGGGTTTCAGGCGGTTGACATGGAGCACCCTAAGGGGACTCCTGGCAGTGCCAAAGTCAACTAAATAGGTGACTTCTCCCTTCTTTTCAACAATTGTGTGGGGACCACTCCATTTATCTTGGAGTGCTCTTGGGGCCACAGGCTCCAAGACCCACACTTTCTGCCCTGGTTAGTACTGAACCAAAACAGCCTTCTGATCATGCCATTGCTTCTGGAGCTCTTGGCTGGCCTGAAGGTTTTTACTGGCCTTTTTCATGTACTCAGCCATCCTTGATCTGAGGCCAAGTACATAATCCACAATATCCTGCTTAGGAGCTTTTAAAGGTTGTTCCCAACCCTCCTTTACAAGTGTGAGTGGACCCCTAACAGGTTGTCCAAAAAGAAGTTCAAAGGGGCTGAAGCCCACTCCTTTCTGGGGTACCTCCCTGTAGGCAAAAAGGAGGCATGGTAGAAGGATATCCCATCTCCTGCGGAATTTTTCAGGGAGACCCATAATCATGCCTTTGAGAGTTTTATTAAATCTCTCCACCAGTCCATTTGTTTGTGGATGATAGGGTGTTGTGAACTTGTAAGTTACACCACACTCCTTCCACATGGCCTTTAAGTATGCAGACATGAAATTGCTTCCCCTGTCTGATACCACTTCCTTTGGGAAGCCCACCCTGGAAAATATTCCCAGGAGGGCCTTTGCCACTGCAGGTGCTGTAGTGGTCCTTAAAGGAATAGCTTCAGGATATCTTGTGGCATGGTCCACTACCACCAAGATAAACCTATTGCCTGAAGCAGTAGGAGGGTCAAGGGGGCCAACTATGTCAACCCCTACCCTTTCAAAGGGAACCCCAAGCACAGGCAGTGGAATAAGGGGTGCCTTTGGGGTGCCACCTGTTTTGCCACTGGCTTGAAAGGTTTCACAGGACTTACAAAATTCCTTTGTGTCCTCAGACATTCTAGGCCAATGAAACAGGGGAACAAGCCTGTCCCAAGTTTTCATTTGTCCTAGATGCCCAGCTAGGGGAATGTCATGTGCCAGGGTTAGGAGGAACTTTCTGTACTCCTGAGGAATCACTAATCTCCTGGCAGCTCCAGGTTTAGGATCCCTATGCTCAGTGTACAAGAGGTTGTCCTCCCAGTAAACTCTGTGAGAGTCACTGACATCCCCATTAGCCTGTTTGACAGCTTGCTGTCTGAGACCCTCTAATGTGGGACAGGTTTGCTGTGCCACACTCAGCTCCTCTCTGGCAGGCCCCCCTTCACCCAAAAGCTCAGCAGTGTCTGCTTCCAGCTCCTCTGGTGTAGGTTCTGCACAGGGAGGGAATTCTTCTTCCTCAGAAGTAGAATCCACTGTAGAGGGAGGGATAGTAGGAAGTGGTTTGCTTCTACTAGCCCTAGCTTTAGGGAGCACTTGGTCCATTGTTCCAGGATCCAAGCTTCCCTGTCCTTTTTGCTTTTTGGCCTGAGCCCTTGTCAAAGCAAAAATATGCCCTGGGATGCCCAGCATTGCTGCATGGGCCTCCAACTCCACATCTGACCAAGCTGATGTCTCCAAATCATTCCCTAATAGACAGTCTACAGGTAAATCTGAAGCTACCCCAACTTTCTTTGGACCAGTAACCCCCCCCCAGTTGAGATTAACAACAGCCATGGGGTGGCTAAGTGTGCTGTTGTGAGCATCGGTTACTTGGTACTGGTGACCAAGTAGGTGTTGTTCAGGGTGCACCAGTTTCTCTATGACCATAGTCACACTGGCACCAGTGTCCCTGTAGGCCTGAACCTCAACACCATTTATTAGGGGTAGCTGCTTGTACTTATCCATATTAAGGGGACAAGCAACTAAGGTGGCTAAATCAATAGCCCCCTCAGAGACTAACACAGCCTCTGTGGCCTCCCTAACAAGGCCAACCCCAACTAAGTTACCAATAGTGAGCCCAGCTACTCCCTTGGATTGGCTATTAGTAGGTTTGCTCCCACCACCACTGCTATTAGTAGGGACACTAGGGGTAGCAGTAGGGGTTGTAGTGGTAGGAGCATTGGTGCTTTTCTTTGGACAACTGGGATCTGTTGTCCAATGGCCTTTTATTTTACATAAATAGCACCATGGTTTCTTTTCCTTGTTCTGATTAAAAGAGGATTTGTGCCCACCACCCCCACCAGAGTGTTTTTGTGGGCCTGATGAAGACTCATTTTTAGATTTGTCCCCACCTTTGTCAGAAGACTTACCATCCTTCTTTTTGTTGCCATCTTTGTCACCCCCTGTATGAACTTTTCTGTTCACCCTTGTTCTGACCCATTTGTCTGCCTTCTTTCCCAATTCTTGGGGAGAGGTCAGATCAGAGTCCACCAAGTACTGGTGCAACAAATCAGACACACAATTATTAAGAATATGCTCTCTCAGGATCAAGTTATACAGGCTGTCATAATCAGTAACTTTACTGCCATGTAACCACCCCTCCAATGCCTTCACTGAATGGTCAATGAAATCAACCCAGTCTTGTGAAGACTCCTTTTTGGTCTCTCTGAACTTTATCCTGTACTGTTCAGTGGTTAAGCCATAACCATCCAGGAGTGCATTCTTAAGAACTTGGAAATTATTAGCATCATTTTCTTTCACAGTAAGGAGCCTATCCCTACCTTTTCCACTAAATGATAGCCATAGGATAGCAGCCCACTGCCTTTGAGGGACATCCTGTACAACACAGGCCCTCTCAAGTGCAGCAAACCACTTGTTAATGTCATCCCCCTCCTTATAAGGGGGAACTATCTTATGCAGATTCCTGGAATCATGCTCTTTTGCAGGATGACTATGGGGAATACTGCTGCTGCCACCATGGGTATCTAAACCCAACTTCTGTCTTTCTTTCTCTAGTTCAAAAGACTGTCTATCCAAATCCAGCTGTTGCTTTTTAAGCTTCAGTCTGGTTTGTACCACTCTCAACTTACTGAGTTCCCTCTCTAACATTCTGTCATCAGGGTTGGTGGGAGGGACATTCTTAGACACAGAAGAATGAACAGAAGGAGACCTGTCCCTTACAGAAGCCACCCTAACAGCTTGGCTAACAGAAACATCACTACCAGTATGGTGAGAATAAATGCTTTTGCTATGATGTGAGACAACACTATTTCTATGGTGAGGCTCTCCATCATTACCAACTATGCTAGACTGTCTAGTAATGGGCAGGCTAGGAAGTTTCTTTCCTGAATCTTTTCCTGGGGGAGTCCCTGGATCAGATTGGGAACCATTTGCTACTTTTTCAACAGATGTGGCCCCTATGGCCTTATCTTGTTCTCTAAGCATGTTAAGCAATAATTCCAAAGAAGGATTCTTCCCTACACTCAAACCTCTCTCTACACAGAGACTCCTTGCTCCTTTCCAGCTAAGGTGGTCATATGCAAGTTTGGACAGATCAACATTTTGGCCTGTGCCAGACATTTTTAGAGAGAGTTGAAGTGATAGAAAAAGAGAAAAAAGTTTTCAGAACTTTTTAGAAAGACAGAAAAAACTTTTAAAACTTTTAAGAACTTTTTGAAAGTTTAGAAGTACTTTTCAGCACTTAGAAAAGAGTGAAAAGAGGAAATGCAAAACTTTTTGGCTATGTGTACAGTATATACACTGACCTTGTTTTGTATATTTTTCTCTTATGAAAAGTACAATGACAAGAGTGGTAAGTAGTCTCAAAGCACTTATCCCACCGCTGCACAACCAATGTAGGAGGCTGGACTGGCTTGTAGTGAGTACCAAGGGGTACTTGCACCTTGCACCAGGCCCAGTTATCCCTTATTAGTGTATAGGGTGTCTAGCAGCTTAGGCTGATAGATAATGGTAGCTTAGCAGAGCAGCTT
Source organism: Pleurodeles waltl (assembly GCF_031143425.1). Lineage (NCBI taxonomy): Eukaryota > Metazoa > Chordata > Amphibia > Caudata > Salamandridae > Pleurodeles > Pleurodeles waltl. The sequence goes on along the minus strand of NC_090448.1, from coordinate 690,575,048 downwards.
AGGCTGAACTAGGAGACGTGTGAAGATACTACAGTACCACTTAGTGTCATATGCACAATATCATAAGAAAACACAATACACAGTTATACTAAAAATAAAGGTACTTTATTTTTATGACAATATGCCAAAGTATCTTAGAGTGTACCCTCAGTGAGAGGATAGGAAATATACACAAGATATATATACACAATAGCAAAAATATGCAGTATAGTCTTAGAAAACAGTGCAAACAATGTATAGTTACAATAGGATGCAATGGGGAAACATAGGGATAGGGGCAACACAAACCATATACTCCAAAAGTGGAATGCGAACCACGAATGGACCCCAAACCTATGTGACCTTGTAGAGGGTCGCTGGGACTATTAGAAAATAGTGAGAGTTAGAAAAATAACCCTCCCCAAGACCCTGAAAAGTGAGTGCAAAGTGCACTAAAGTTCCCCTAGGGACAAAGAAGTCGTGTTAGAGGAATAATGCAGGAAAGACACAAACCAGCAATGCAACAACTGTGGATTTCCAATCTAGGATACCTGTGGAACAAGGGGACCAAGTCCAAAAGTCACAAGCAAGTCGGAGATGGGCAAATGCCCAGGAAATGCCAGCTGCGGGTGCAAAGAAGCTTCTACTAGACAGAAGAAGCTGAGGTTGATGCAGGAACGAAAAGGGCTAGAGACTTCCCCTTTGGTGGACGGATCCCTCTTGCCGTGGAGAGTCGTGCAGAAGTGTTTTCCCGCCAAAAGAACGCCAACAAGCCTTGCTAGGTGCAAATTATGCAGTTAGCGTTTTTGGACGCTGATGAGGCCCAGGAGGGACCAGGAGGTAGCAAATTGGACCAGCAGAGAGAGGGGACGTCGAGCAAGACAAGGAGTCCTCTCTGAAGCAGGTAGCACCCGGAGAAGTGCCAGAAACAGGCACTATGATGATGCGTAAAACGGTGCTCACCAGAAGTCGCACAAAGGAGTCCCACGTCGCCGGAGACCAACTTAGAAAGTCGTGCAATGCAGGTTAGGGTGCCGTGGACCCAGGCTTGGCTGTGCACAAAGGATTTCCGCCGGAAGTTCACAGGGGCCGGAGTAGCTGCAAAAGTCGCAGTTCCCAGCAATGCAGCCCAGTGAGGTGAGGCAAGGACTTACCTCCACCAAACTTGGACTGAAGAGTCACTGGACTGTGGGGGTCACGTGGACAGAGTCGCTGGATTCGAGGGACCTCGCTCGTCGTGCTGAGAGGAGACCCAAGGGACCGGTAATGCAGCTTTTTGGTGCCTGCGGTTGCAGGGGGAAGATTCTGTCGACCCACGGGAGATTTCTTCGGAGCTTCTGGTGCAGAGAGGAGGCAGACTACCCCCACAGCATGCACAAGCAGGAAAACAGTCGAGAAGGCGGCAGGATCAGCGTTACAGAGTTGCAGTAGTCATCTTTGCTACTATGTTGCAGTTTTGCAGGCTTCCAGCGCGGTCAGCAGTCGATTCCTTGGCAGAAGGTGAAGAGAGAGATGCAGAGGAACTCGGATGAGCTCTTGCATTCGTTATCTACAGTTTCCCCAGAGACAGAGACCCTAAATAGCCAGAAAAGAGGGTTTGGCTACCTAGGAGAGAGGATAGGCTACTAACACCTGAAGGAGCCTATCAGAAGGAGTCTCTGACGTCACCTGGTGGCACTGGCCACTCAGAGCAGTCCAGTGTGCCAGCAGCACCTCTGTTTCCAAGATGGCAGAGGTCTGGAGCACACTGGAGGAGCCCTGGACACGTCCAAGGGGAGGTGCAGGTCAGGGGAGTGGTCACTCCCCTTTCCTTTGTCCAGTTTCGCGCCAGAGCAGGGCTAAGGGGTCCCCTGAACCGGTGTAGACTGGCTTATGCAGAATTGGGCACATCTGTGCCCAACAAAGCATTTCCAGAGGCTGGGGGAGGCTACTCCTCCCCTGCCTTCACACCATTTTCCAAAGGGAGAGGGTGTTACACCCTCTCTCAGAGGAAGTTCTTTGTTCTGCCATCCTGGGCCAGGCCTGGCTGGACCCCAGGAGGGCAGATGCCTGTCTGAGGGGTTGGCAGCAGCAGCAGCTGCAGTGAAACCCCAGGAAGGGCAGTTTGGCAGTACCAGGGTCTGTGCTACAGACCACTGGGATCATGGGATTGTGCTAACTATGCCAGGATGGTATAGAGGGGGCAATTCCATGATCATAGACATGTTACATGGCCATATTCGGAGTTACCATTGTGAAGCTACGTATAGGTAGTGACCTATATGTAGTGCATGCGTGTAATGGTGTCCCCGCACTCACAAAGTTCAGGGAATTGGCTCTGAACAATGTGGGGGCACCTTGGCTAGTGCCAGGGTGCCCTCACACTAAGTAACTTTGCACCTAACCTTTACCAGGTAAAGGTTAGACATATAGGTGACTTATAAGTTACTTAAGTGCAGTGTAAAATGGCTGTGAAATAACGTGGACGTTATTTCACTCAGGCTGCAGTGGCAGGCCTGTGTAAGAATTGTCAGAGCTCCCTATGGGTGGCAAAAGAAATGCTGCAGCCCATAGGGATCTCCTGGAACCCCAATACCCTGGGTACCTCAGTACTATATACTAGGGAATTATAAGGGTGTTCCAGTAAGCCAATGTAAATTGGTAAAAATGGTCACTAGCCTGTTAGTGACAATTTGGAAAGAAATGAGAGAGCATAACCACTGAGGTTCTGATTAGCAGAGCCTCAGTGAGACAGTTAGTCACTACACAGGTAACACATTCAGGCACACTTATGAGCACTGGGGCCCTGGGTTACCAGGGTCCCAGTGACACATACAACTAAAACAACATATATACAGTGAAAAATGGGGGTAACATGCCAGGCAAGATGGTACTTTCCTACACCCACCATTCCCAAAAATATCCTCACATCTCTCATGGATGTCAGGGGATTAATCTGCAATATGGCTGTCACTCTTTCTTTAGAGATTTTCCTCGACCCTTTCTCAATCAAATGGCCTAAGTACTTCACTTCTTTCTGACAGTACTGTAGCTTCTTTGGGGACACCTGTAGGAGGCTGGACTGGCTTGTAGTGAGTACCAAGGGGTACTTGCACCTTGCACCAGGCCCAGTTATCCCTCATTAGTGTATAGGGTGTCTAGCAGCTTAGGCTGATAGATAATGGCAGCTTAGCAGAGCAGCTTAGGCTGAACTAGGAGACGGGTGAAGCTACTACAGTACCACTGAGTGTCATATGCACAATATCATAAGAAAACACAATACACAGTTATACTAAAAATAAAGGTACTTTATTTTTATGACAATATGCCAAAGTATCTTAGAGTGTACCCTCAGTGAGAGGATAGCAAATATACACAAGATATATATACACAATAGCAAAAATATGCAGTATAGTCTTAGAAAACAGTGCAAACAATGTATAGTTACAATAAGATGCAATGGGGACACATAGGGATAGGGCAACACAAACCATATACTCCAAAAGTGGAATGCGAACCACGAATGGACCCCAAACGTATGTGACCTTGTAGAGGGTCGCTGGGACTATTAGAAAATAGTGAGAGTTAGAAAAATAACCCTCCCCAAGACCCTGAAAAGTGAGTGCAAAGTGCACTAAAGTTCCCCTAAGGATAAAGAAGTCGTGTTAGAGGAATAATGCAGGAAAGACACAAACCAACAATGCAACAACGCTGGATTTCTAATCTAGGGTACCTGTGGAACAAGGGGACCAAGTCCAAAAGTCACAAGCAAGTCGGAGATGGGCAGATGCCCAGGAAATGCCAGCTGCGGGTGCAAAGAAGCTTGTACTGGACAGAAGAAGCTGCGGTTTCTGCAGGAACGCAAAGGGCTAGAGACTTCCCCTTTGGAGGACGGATCCCACTTGCCTTGTAGAGTCGTGCAGAAGTGGTTTCCTGCCGAAAGAACACCAACAATCCTTGCTAGCTGCAAATCCTGCGGTTAGCGTTTTTGGACGCTGCTGCGGCCCAGGAGGGACCAGGAGGTCGCAAATTGGACCAGGAGGTAGAGGGGACATCGAGCAAGACAAGGAGCCCTCTTAGCAGCAGGTAGCACCTGGAGAAGTGCCAGAAACAGGCACTACAAGGATGCATGAAATGGTGCTCACCCGAAGTTACACAAAGGAGTCCCACGTCGCCGGAGACCAACTTAGAAAGTCGTGCAATGCAGGTTAGAGTGCCGTGGACCCAGGCTTGGATGTGCACAAAGGATTTCCGCCGGAAGTGCACAGGGGCCGGAGTAGCTGCAAAAGTCGCGGTTCCCAGCAATGCAGTCTAGCGAGGTGAGGCAAGGACTTACCTCCACCAAACTTGGACTGAAGAGTCACTGGACTGTGGGGGTCACTTGGACAGAGTTGCTGGATTAGAGGGACCTCGCTCGTCGTGATGAGAGGAGACCCAAGGGACCGGTAATGCAGCTTTTTGGTGCCTGCGGTTGCAGGGGGAAGATTCCGTCGACCCACGGGAGATTTCTTCGGAGCTTCTAGTGCAGAGAGGAGGCAGACTACCCCCACAGCATGCACCACCAGGAAAACAGTCGAGAAGGCGGCAGGATCAGCGTTACAGAGTTGCAGTAGTCGTCTTTGCTACTATGTTGCAGTTTTGCAGGCTTCCAGAGCGGTCAGCAGTCGATTCCTTGGTAGAAGGTGAAGAGAGAGATGCAGAGGAACTCGGCTGAGCTCTCGCATTTGTTATCTAAAGTTTCCCCAGAGACAGAGACCCTAAATAGCCAGAAAAGAGGGTTTGGCTACCTAGGAGAGAGGATAGGCTAGCAATACCTGAAGGAGCCTATCAGAAGGAGTCTCTGACGTCACCTGGTGGCACTGGCCACTCAGAGCAGTCCAGTGTGCCAGCAGCACCTCTGTTTCCAAGATGGCAGAGGTCTGGAGCACACTGGAGGAGCTCTGGACACCTCCCAGGGGAGGTGCAGGTCAGGGGAGTGGTCACTCCCCTTTCCTTTGTCCAGTTTCGCGCCAGAGCAGGGCTAAGGGGTCCCCTGAACCGGTGTAGACTGGCTTATGCAGAATTGGGCACATCTGTGCCCAACAAAGCATTTCCAGAGGCTGAGGGAGGCTACTCCTCCCCTGCCTTCACACCATTTTCCAAAGGGAGAGGGTGTAACACCCTCTCTCAGAGGAAGTCCTTTGTTCTGCCATCCTGGGCCAGGCCTGGCTGGTCCTCCCCTGCCTTCACACCATTTTCCAAAGGGAGAGGGTGTTACACCCTCTCTCAGAGGAAGTTCTTTGTTCTGCCATCCTGGGCCAGGCCTGGCTGGACCCCATGAGGGCAGATGCCTGTCTGAGGGGTTGGCAGCAGCAGCAGCTGCAGTGAAACCCCAGGAAGGGCAGTTTGGCAGTACCAGGGTCTGTGCTACAGACCACTGGGATCATGGGATTGTGCTAACTATGCCAGGATGGTATAGAGGGGGCAATTCCGTGATCATAGACATGTTACATGGCCATATTCGGAGTTACCATTGTGAAGCTACGTATAGGTAGTGACCTATATGTAGTGCACGCGTGTAATGGTGTCCCCGCACTCACAAAGTTCAGGGAATTGGCTCTGAACAATGTGGGGGCACCTTGGCTAGTGCCAGGGTGCCCTCACACTAAGTAACTTTGCACCTAACCTTTACCAGGTATAGGTTAGACATATAGGTGACTTATAAGTTACTTAAGTGCAGTGTAAAATGCCTGTGAAATAACATGGACGTTATTTCACTCAGGCTGCAGTGGCAGGCCTGTGTAAGAATTGTCAGAGCTCCCTATGGGTGGCAAAAGAAATGCTGCAGCCCATAGGGATCTCCTGGAACCCCAATACCCTTGGTACCTCAGTACCATATACTAGGGAATTATAAGGGTGTTCCAGTAAGCCAATGTAAATTGGTAAAATTGGTCACTAGCCTGTTAGTGACAATTTGAAAGAAATGAGAGAGCATAACCACTGAGGTTCTGATTAGCAGAGCCTCAGTGAGACAGTTAGTCACTACACAGGTAACACATTCAGGCACACTTATGAGCACTGGGGCCCTGGTGAACAGGGTCCCAGTGACACATACAACTAAAACAACATATATACAGTGAAAAATGGGGGTAACATGCCAGGCAAGATGGTACTTTCCTACAGCACCTTATATCCGTTCTTTCCCAAATGATTCAGTAAGGCAATTGTGTCATACCTGCAGTTATCTTTCGTTTTGGACGCAATCAATAAGTCATCAATGTACTGCACTAGAGTTGAATTAAAAGGCAGTTCTAATGATTTCAAATCCTTCTTCAATATCTGATTGAAGATGGAAGGCGATTCTGAAAACCCTTGAGGAATTCGACACCAACTGTAACCCTTGTCCGAGAATTTGAAACTGAAGAGAAATTGGCTATCCACATGAAGAGGCACTGAAAAGAATGCTTGTGACAGGTCCACAACCGTGAACCATTCTGCATCGCATGGAATCTGAAACATAATCACGGCTGGATTTGGAACTATGGGGCAACATTTTACCACTATCTCGTTAATTTTTCTCAGGTCTTGGACAATTCGAACTTTCCAGCAATGCTTTCTCAGCCCCATTATTGGCGAATTACATGGGCTGCTCAAAACTTCTCTTAAGACTCCTTCCTTCACAAAGTCTGCAATTATCTGCGTCACTTGTATAAGGACATCTTGTGCCATGTGGTACTGCGGTACCTGGGGAAACTCCGCATTTGGCTTCACATCTACTTTGACTGGTTCTACTCCTTTTATCAGTCCTACTTCTTTTCCCGTCAAGTCCCACACCTTCTCTGTCACTGTTCCCTGCAATTCGGCTGGCAGATCAGTCACTGTGAACATCGGAAAGAAGCTTATCAAAGGGTATTCCTCGTCTGTGGTCTCCGTTTCTGGCTCTGAGATCTGACCATCGTCCCCCTCATCATCACTGTTTGTCTGCACCTCAATCCCTTCATTAGAACAGGTGATCGAATACCTTGTCTTACACAGTAAGTCTCTTCCAAGTAGGGACACGGGACTTGAATCACAAACTACAAACCTATGTAATCCCTGGAAGGTACCAATCTCAACTTGGACCGGATCTGTGATCGGATTTGTCAGGAGCTGATTTGCTACTCCTACCACCAATATGGTACGCCCCGAAAGTGGCAATTTCGGAACCTCTGCACTTCTCACTGTAGAGCGTGTAGCTCCTGTGTCAACCAGGAACGAAACCTTGTGACCCATCACCTTCCCTTGCACATAAGGGCCCCTCTGATCTACTTCTAGGGATGCTGCAATCCTACACTCCTCACTATCTGAACAATCATCCAACCAATCATCGTTTATTCCATACTCACCACGCAATGGGAACTGTTGTACTGTATTATTTTGTCTCATTGGTTGGCCTGTGACCTGTTGAGGAAGCATCATCTGTTGCTGTCCCATCGGAGCTAATGGCAACTGCATTTGCTGTCTAGGTACCAATGGGAACCTGCTGTTGTATTTGCTGCAACTGTGCTGGTTGAACTTTGGCATTTGCTTTTGTTGCATAGGCTGGAGACCCTGCATCTGAACCATATTATTCTAGAAGTTCGGATTTTGACCCCTCATTCTTGGACCCCTCACATTTTGAAATGTACCGACATCATTGCTTTGTTGAACAACACCATCCTGCACCATCAGTGGGCACTCCCTCTTGCAGTGTTCCACGCCCCCGCACGCATGGCATGGTAACATCTTTTTCATCCCTTGCACATCATTTTGAACCACAACAGTATTCAAGTCTGGACCATGGTTCACAAAACCTCCCCAACCTCTGCCTCTGTTGCGTCTGAAACATTCCGTTTCCTTGATGTTGCTGTTGTACCACCTGCTATACTCCATTTCCCTGCATCCCTGCCGGAGCTGCCTTAATTTGCATGACCATCACCTTCTCTTTCAGCTTTCTTTGTTTCAATTCAATCTCATTGCTACAGTATTTTGCATACTGCATCACCTCATCAATCGGCTTTGCTTGCCAACAGATCAAATGATTCTTAATCATCTCGCTAATCTCTGGTCTCAGTCCCTCAACGAACCTGAACACAAGGGTGATTCATGTCTTTCGGTTCTATGACCTCCGTACCACTGTAATGTTTGAACGCCTTCAACAACCTCTCATAGTAAGCATGTATCGACTCTTTGCCTTCCTGTGCCGTTCGATCAATTTTCTGCCAATCAGTGACTTTCGGCGACACCTTTTGCTTTAAAAACTCAATCACTTTATGATAATACCTCATCATGTCAGGCAACAGTGCTCCAGTAATCTTATCCCTTGCCGGTTCCTCTGTCGGCCAATCCACACCCCTTTTACACTCAAGCCACAAATCAGCTGGAACTATAATCTCAAACAGGGAATTCAAGTCTTCCCAGAGACATTTTGCAAGCTTCACAAACCTGTCCGTCTGCTGGTACCACTCTATTGGCTTTTCCCTCAACCTGGGATAATCATTTGTGAATGACAGAATGTCACTTCTAGACCACGGTACATGAACTAGAACCCCTCCAGCTGTTTTTCTCATTGGTAACATCTTTATTGTTCCCGTGTCTGGTGCAGCTTTCGCCTGCTTTGGTTCCGGGCAGTCACCTTTCCCTTTATCTCTTTTCTTTGCCCATCTGCCATCCCACTTCTCTAATGCTCCCCAAACTTGAGCACTCTGTAGTATCTCTTTGAGGTGTGCCTTTAACCCAGTAGTCCGCATATGGTCAAAATCTTTTGTTTCGAAGTCTAACCTGTAACTCCTCTTCGAATGCTTAGTATTGTCTAAGTCTATGCCGTATTTGTCCGCTACGTTCGCCAGCCTCTGGTGCACCTTACTCACTTCTTTGGTTATTTTCGGGCACAGAAACCTCAATTCCGCTTCAGTGTATGATTCTAATCTGTTCACTCCCATAGTTCCTTCAACTAATTCTGCTGCTTCCACACCCAACCTTATAAAGTTCAGGTATTCCTCTCTCTCTCTGATCGCTCTGTTGTTACAGGAGTAGTCTGTGGAGTGCTAAGCTTGTCTAACCACTCAGTCAACTGTGGGGCTGTGAAACCTTGCAACAAGATATTTCCAGCCCGCACCGTCGGTGCTTGTGCTGTATTTGCACTCAGCACCTGTGGTGTCAGTAAACCCAAACCTGCTTGTCTCATTGTCTCTAGAGGAACCCCCGTCGGACTAAAGTCCAACAAGGACCTAGATCCCTCGACTGTCTGTTCTCCCGGTGTCGTCCCTTGGGAAGTTCCTGTGAACCCTCCTCTTATCATCTCTTGAGTCATTACTCCTTGATCGTATACACTAGGCTTTGCCTGCGCATATAGCGGTACTGGCGGGCCAACAGTAATCAGCAATGATATAGCAGCTGGTGCCTGTCCACTTCCCAATCCCTGTTGAGCATTAATTCCCATAGCTTGATTCATCCTAGGTGCTGTGAGCTGACTGCGGTCCTGTGACCAAAGTGTAATTCTGGACCATCTTTTTTTGCGGCTGGGGCAGCAATTGTGGAGTTGGCTCAATCTGCATAAGTTTGATCTCGTATATACTGGACCAGGCGGAACCATCAAAGTCGTAGTCATCTCTAATACTGGGACATCAGGATAAAGCCTCTGAATTGGTGGTGGCTGCAACTGTATCTGCGTGTCTGGTGCGATGGATACACTAGCACCATTCTGTATCGGAGCTGATGTGATAACATTGTTTGCCTGTGCTGTGCTTGTGGCTCCCTGATTTTGTGTTGTATTTACAGTACCTGCACTAGTATTCGGTCTATTGTCATTCATAGCATATGGTGGCGGTCGATCATGCAACAACTGATTTAGAAACTCATCATCATCAGAATCATCTGCATCTGCCCAAGACTTCTGAGTCTCCTTTTGCTTTCTAGACCCCTTGTCTGTTTTACAAGTTACCTTTCTCCCCTGTGTTTCGGCTTCTTGAGTTATTGCCGGAAACATCCTAACTCCATCTATTATTTCCCTTCTCCACATCCTGATCTCACTATCCCAAATAGCCCCCGCTAGAGTCTTCTCTGCTTTCCTCATTCTCCTCTCAAATTTCTGCTGCTGTTTCTGAATTGCCGCCAGTTCCCAAATTGCTAACGCCTCAAACTGAGCTGGTCTCGGAGGCGGCTTCTGCTCATTTAATACCCTCCACATATTTTCCAAAATCCTTATATTGAAAGTTCCGTGTTCCGGAAACGCCAAGCATCCTTCCTTCTCTGTCAATTTGCACCATTGCTTTAGCCAAAAGCATGGCGCGACTCCCTTCTCCTCCATGACGGCATATGTCGGAGTATCCTCTGGCGGTGTTGGCTCCCCCACACTTGCGGTAATGTACGTATCTCCCCTCAAAGCACTCTTTAAAGCCTTGAAAAACTTCATTTTTGCGTCTTTTATTTTGTTTAGAATCTAATCAGGAAATGACTTTAATTCCCAGAACACTCTTTGCCTACCTTCTCAACCAATTGCCTCTCACGGACGGCTGCCAAACCGTGCGCGACCCCTCTCGGCAACTGACCTATCCCAGCACGGCTGCAATGACGTCACACTCACACACACTGCAGCTGACAAAGTCTTGCGGCTTGTCTTCCTCACTCTTTATTCACACAAAACTAATGCAATATATTGCGAGCACCTTAACAACAAAGTCAAGTTTGCCGGTTTACTAGAGGAAGGGTAACACAATTGCTTCAGAACTTTATAGAGATTTCACTTGATGCCTCGCCCGCTATTCTCTCCTTCTCAGATCCCGCACTCGCAAGCAGAATTCAACCAGCAAATCCTACTCTCGACTTTTCAATGGTTCGTTCTAGTGCACTTTAGAACTTGCCAAATCTCCATCGAACGTTTCATTCACACAATTTGACTCAAATTCGACTCGTCAACCACGCCCGATTGACCTATTAAACCGCGCAACTTACAACATAAACCAAGGCCTATATTTATACTTTTTGACGCACAACTGCGCCAACGCAGTTGTGCGTCAAAAATGTTACCGCCGGCTAACGCCATTCCAACGCACCATGCGGGCGCCTTATTTATGGAATGACGTTAGTCGGCACTGTGGACTGGTGTGCGTCAAAAAAAATTACTCACACCAGGCAGCGCCGGCGTATGGGAAAATGGGGGTTGTGCGTCAAAAAATGGGGCAAGTCAGGTCTGAGGCAAAATTCAGGCCTCAACCCGATTTGTGCCATTTATTTTGATGCACAACCCCCATGGGAATGACTCCTGTCTTAGCAAAGACAGGAGTCATGCCCCCTTGCCCAATGGCCATGCCCAGGGGACTTATGTCCCCTGGTCATGGTCATTGGGCATAGTGGCATGTAGGGGGGCCCAAATCAGGCCCCCCTATGCCACAAAAAAAATACGAAAAAAATACTTACCAGAACTTACCTCAACTTCCCTGGGATGGGTCCCTCCATCCTTGGGTGTCCTCCTGGGGTGGGCAAGGGTAGCAGGGGGTGTCCCTGGGGGCATGGGAGGGCACCTCTGGGCTCCTTCTGAGCCCACAGGTCCCTTAACGCCTGCCCTGACCCAGGCGTTAAAAAATGTTGCCCATCAGGCTGTGCGCTGTTTTTTAAAGCCTGCCCCCTCCTGTGCGTCAAAATGACGTCAGAGTATAAATATGGGGCACAGGCCTTAAAGTCATTTTTTGGAAGGGAACGCCTACCTTGCATATAATTAACGCAAGGCTGGTTCCCCCTTCCAAAAAATGGCGCACATGGTGGAACTTTGACGCCCGCTGCGTCGGACGTCAAAGTATAAATATGGGGCAGGGTTTGCGCTGAATGTGCGTCAAACATTTTGACGCACATTCGGCGCAAATAGAGTATAAATATGCCCCCAAGTGTCTCATACACTTATCAATATACTCTGGAGTCTTAGACCACGCCGGGTCCGTACATCACCAACAACCACATGGACAATTTTTTAGCACAAAGCGCCACACTCACATGAAGTTCGACGACTTCCCTACTCTCATACTGCGGAGTACGCACACTCCTACTAAAACATTTCCTGGCCTAAATTCTCACAACCTTCACAATTCACCTGCGGTATGCATAAGCCGAGCAATCGTGAATTCTACACCACACATTATCACTAGAACGCCGAGAACATACCCAGCTCACTTCGGCAATCTCCGAGATTCCGGGGAAGTCATTTGGGACTTAGGGGCACATCATACCTCCAATTTGCATTATTTCAAAAACAATTCTAAACCAATGGTCCCTCGTCCTAGGGCCCCAAAGGGCCTAAACCGTCCTCTGCTACCAGAACTGTTAACGCGTCCCAATCTAGATAATTTATTCAATCTGGGACTTGTTTTAGGCCGATGAATCTTTTGACCCTGATTGAAGTCTTCTTAAGATGAGATAACTAGTCAACATATCAATCAATAATCAATAAGCTCATCAATAATCACAATAGCAAATCAGTCAATGTAATCAGTAACGTCAATAAACTTGGAACACACCATGACCTTTCAGTCATGAATAACCACACAGAGTTTAGTACGATTTATGATATTTATTCCCTATTGATTACACTCTACTAGCAAGTTTATTAGGGCCAGATGTAGCATTGTTCCAAATTGCGAGTTGCAATTTGCGAGTCCCAGCGACTCGCAAATTGCAACTCGCAATTTGGAATGCAGAAAGGTGTCTCATACACCTTCTGCGAGTCACTATGGGGTCGGAAAGACCCACCTCATTAATATTAATGAGGTGGGTCGCAATTTGCAACCCAATAGCGATTCAGGGCACTCACGGGGATGGTGGCCTGCTGTGAACAGCAGACCACCATGTCCGTGACTGCTTTTAAATAAAGCAGTTTTTTTTTTTCAAAGTGCAACCCGTTTTCCTTAAAGGAAAACGAGCAGCACTTTGAAAAAAAAAACGAAACCTTTCTTTTCGGTATTTTTCAGGGCAGGTAGTGGTCCATTGGACCACTGCCTGCTCTGAAAAATTATTTTTAATGCCAGACCCCTTCCCGTTTGCGACTGGGTTACCATCCACTTCAAGTGGATGGTAACTGCGAGTCCATTTGCGACCACATTCGCGGTCGCAAATGGAATTACATCGCATTGCGAGTCGCAAATAGGAAGGGAACACCTCTTCCTATTTGCGAGTCGGAAATTCATTTTGCGAGTCGGTTCTGACTCGCAAAATGCATTTCTACATAGCAAAGTGGCTTTAGCGACTCGCAAACGGCAATTTTCGCCGTTTGCGAGTCGCTAAACCTTTGATACATCTGGCCCTTAGTCTCAAAACCAAGAAGCACATCAACATTGTCATAATATGGCAACTCGAATAAGATTTCATCAAAGCAAAGATCATGAATATTAGAACAAAGCTCGACGTCAACATGGGTTAACTCTAGCAGAGTATCATTAGCACATTATTCAACAAAGCATAGATTCAGTCATTTGTCTATTTGCGTCCGTTTAGTGAACTCCTAACTAACCTCGAATTAGCATTGGCATGTTGGGCTTCATGCAAAACAATTTAGCAACATCAATTTAGAAAACATCTGTCTATGGTCTCTATCAAAGAAGCAGTTGGTACCTAGAAAGAAAAGGAAAATATACAATTAGAATTTCACCATCATATAATTACCCTCCGTAATGGGTCAGCATACAGAGTCAGTCTTCGTCCTCAGGACATCAGTTGGTTCGCCATCAGCCAGGAAACACAGCAAAGTTCAGCAAGACGGGGCAAAAGGGAGTACCTCCCTCATAAGGAGGAAAAGTATGAATCGGGCAAGGCAAAGTAAGTGAAGACGGATTGCAAAGTTCAAGCAGCAAAGTCTCTGGGCAGAGTAACAAAGTGGCTAGGCAATATCAAAGGCATGCAATGGCATATAACGGCATATAATAGCTGGTAATCTCCTGGTAATGCTAATTTCTCTTGTGTCCATGAATTGTATATCAATCTTGTTGTACAGTCCCCCAATTTCCAATTGGGCAAGTTTTGGCACACCATCATCTCCATCCAATGGTTTACTGGTCGTCTTCTTACGATTGTCACCCCATAACAGTTCTCAGGTAGTTTATTGGCTCCCGTAATTGACGTCTTCAACGGGTAGAATGTCAGGTGAGGAATAAGTGACATTTGTTACTCAAGTCAGTAGTCCCATTGTTTTCCCTAGTCTAAATGACCTTGTACCTGTTGCAAATTACACTGTTTCATTCAGCAAGAATGTCTCCTTGGGCAAGTTGAATCTCATGAGAAAGTTTTTACTACGGTTACACTTATCTTCCAGCTTCTGGAAAAGTATGAATACATGTCCTTCAGCAAGTCAGCACACTGCACGTTAGAAAAACACATTTAATATGAAACTGGGCAGCTAGACCCCCACTCATGCTAACTGAGGCCTAGTGATTAATTAGCAATTTTAATACATATAACTCTTAATACTAATACAAAATCATATATTAGTACATTAATATTCCATTATTAGTCGATTTCATTAATCATCAAATACACTGATGGCTACTCCCCGTGGGCACATTTCATACACATGCGTTAAAGTTTACATTTTCTATGCAATTTCACTAAGCATTATATTGCAAGCATCTCATTTTAGTTATTAGATTTTAATCACACTCCATCACACACGCAAAGCTTGTGGTTAGAGGAAAATGACGCTGCCCGGGACCAGGAGTGACCTGGTGGACTCTACCGAGGATGGGGAGTCAGAGGGGGCGCTCAGCAACTCAGAGAGCCCAAGAAGACCAGACAGTGCACACTGGAGTTCCACAGCATAGGGACAAAGGAGGTGCATAGGAGGCCCATGCAGCACTATGACAAAGGCTCCCATGCTGCTGGAGAACCACTCAGGAAGATGTGCGTGGCAGAAGAGAGTGCTGTGGGCCAGAGCAGCACAGTGAACGAAGAACTTTGTGGAAGGATGCCAACAAGCCTTGGCAACTTCAAAACACGCGGTGTATGGGGGTACTGTCTTGTGTGGGGATGCAAGCTCTTACCTCCACCAAAGTTGGATAGTAGGACGTCAGGACCATCCGGACCACTTCAATCTGCCACCCGTGATGCAGGATCCATGCAGCTCATCAGGAGAGGGGATCCACGCAGTCAGTCGTCCATGCAGAGAGGTTGGACGTTGTGAAGCGAAGGTCAGCATTCAGGTGCGAACTCTGCCACTTACCCAACTGCCTTAAAAAACTGGGCTGATGTACAGTTGTGTAGGTAGAAGTAACAGTTTTTATCCTAAGTCTCTGCTGCTTGACTGCATGAAAAGGTTTTGGTAATATTTTATTTTTTAGAGTTTTTAATTTATCCTTGTTCTTATTCTTTTATAGTGGCATTGGTGTCTAGGTTGCTGCTAATGTTGTTTACCTGGGAGCTTATTTTTTAAGGGATTTACATTTACTTTTGCATTTTGTGTTATCGGGTGGTTGGTGAGTCTGTTAGAGCTTACTTTCCTTCTTTTAGTTTGGCACTTTTCTCTGATTTTGCGAGTGGAGCCTTTTTGGCTCGTCAACCGTTTTGAGTTGAACACTGTGAAGGGCAGGTCAGATTTCTAGTGCGGACTCTGCCATGCGCCCAACTGCCTTTAAAAAATGGGCCAATGCGCTGACGTGTAGCGGATGCACACAATGGGCGCACCACTTGTGCGTCGGAATCACACCAAAAGCAAGCCCATCTGTTAGTTTTGGGCCCACTATGGGTCCAGGTAATTTTTCATGTGAACACTGTTCTTTTAAGTGTCAAATGGTCTTTCATTGGTTGCTGGCTCCAGGGCTGCAGTTTTGATTGGTGGATAGGGCTGGGAATCTGATTGGCTGTTGGTTCTAGGGCTGATATTCTGATTGGCTGTTGGTTCTAGGGCTGTGATTGGTGGATAAGGCTGGGATTCGGATTGGCTGTTGGTTCTAGGGCTGTGATTGGTGGATAGGGCTGAAAATTTGGTTTTAGGGCTGTGATTTGTGGATAGGGCTGAAATTCTGATTGGCTGTAGGTTCTAGGGCTGTGATTGGTGGATAGGGCTGAGATTCTGATTGGCTGTTGGTTCTAGGGCTTTGATTGGTGGATAGGGCTGAGATTCTGATTGGCTGTTGGTTCTAGGGCTGGGATTGGTGGATAGGGCTGTGATTCTGATTGGCTGTTGGTTCTAGGGCTGTGCTTGGTGGATAGGGCTGGGATTCTGATTGGCTGTTGGTTCTAGGGCTGTGATTGGTGGATAGGGCTGGGATTCTGATTGGCTGTTGGTTCTAGGGCTGTGATTGGTGGATAGGGCTGGTATTCTGATTGGCTGTTGGTTCTAGGGCTGTGATTGGTGGATAGGGCTAAGATTTTGGTTCTAGGGCTGTGATTGGTGGATAGGGCTGAGATTCTGATTGGCTGTTGGTTCTAGGGCTGTGATTGGTGGATAGGGCTGAGATTCTGATTGGCTGTTGGTTCTAGGGCTGTGATTGGTGGATAGGACTGGGATTCTGATTGGCTGTTGGTTCTAGGGCTGTGATTGGTGGATAGGGCTGAGATTCTGATTGGCTGTTGGTTCTATGGCTGTGATTGGTGGATAGGGCTGGGATTCTGATTGGCTGTTGGTTCTAAAGCTGTGATTGGGGGATAGGGCTGAGATTCTGATTGGTTGCTGGTTTTACGGCTGGGCTGTGATTGGTGGTCAGGAATAGGGCTATGATTGGTGATTAGGGCTGGGTCTCCCATTAGTTGGTTGAATCAGGGCTTGAAATTGGATTGGCTAAGGTTAGGACCAGCTTCTTATTGGCCAGTAGGGCTATAAAAGGCTAGGACTCAGGGCGTCTCAGCCCGGGCGTCGAGGCAAAGGGCAGAGAGGACAAGGGCAGTTGCCTGTTTGGGCCTGTTCGGGACAGGTAGGGACTAGGGCCAGAAATGCTGCCCAACTCACAATTGACCAGGAATGGTACTAGCCCCTACACATCCCTCAACATCAAACACATATTCTACAAAGGCATCCAACTCATGCATCACAAAATGACCACAGACAGATTGCATTGCCCCCTCACCCAACACAATACCCTATATACAACACATATGCACATATCCCCCACAACTACTACAGTCAAACAACTGCATTCTCACAGCCAACACTACTCTGTCCACTCCCACTAATACAACCTGCCATCACCCACACAATACAAAACTACAGCATACATTTCTCCCAGTCTCAGCCTTCCAGATACACACTCTCTGCTCATACTAACCAACAACACTATTGGCTGTTTGCTTCACACAGACCACCTGTCATCATAACAATGCCCAAACCCTGCCTTCAAACACACCATCTACAAACACTCTTCCTCTCTCTTCACCAATTACACACAACCATACAATCCCCACATTTCACTCCACCACACATATTACCTCCTCCAGTCATCGCAACTAATACTAACTCCCCTGACACACACCCATCACCTCTTACACACCTCATACATTCATCTCCAAAACACATCAACACCCCATCTAACACCCAAATTCCACTTACCAGCACTAACTCACATACAAATCCCTCACAAAAAAAAAACCTACACCGAAATCCCCCCTCACTATTCCACAAAAACAATACCGACCACAAACATCAGCACATCAAAGCAACACAAACTTACATTACACCTATTGTCATACCCACTCCCACCCTCAGGACTACACAAAGAATACAAATTCCATCCTATCTCCACCTCTACTTTCTCACTATTCACAAACACCTACCACAAGCACCCCAACCCAGCAACTTTCATTCACTCGCCTCTCCTCCATTGCACAATTTAGAGCATTACATCATGATCCACATGCTCCTCCACCACCCCTAACCCATACTCCATCCACATTAAACAAACACAAACAAAATAAACAACATGCCACCCATAGCAACCTCGCATCCCCTTGTCTGTTACATAATAAAACTACCCTACAAAAAACACTACACTCCTCATGGCTCTCTCATCCACCAAAGCCACCACCCACACACACAGACCCAACAAAATGCCTCCTTAACCTGCTGGAAGAGGAACACTATATTGAAAAGCAAAACTATTGCGAGCCTCAAACAGTTATCACAACTAGCAACACTCCTGCTTCAAGCTCACATTATACTAATTACCCTTCTCCTAAACAAAACAACACTAACACACCTTTTCTAAACTGCCAGCTCATAAATGCTCGATCACTCTAAAAAAATAAGCACCAGATCTACGACCTGCTCACAGACACACAACCTGACTTACTATTCATAACTGAATCCTGGTTGGGAGATGACATGGCACCAGTGTTGCACGAAGCCGTTCCTCTGGGCTATCAAACCATCACTCAAAACCGTATAGGCAAGTGAGGAGGTGGACTAGCTATTATATTCAAACAGGCAATGACCCTCAGTAAAACAGACAACATCTCCATACAAGGTGGTGAAGCCCTCATTACCAGATGCCACCCTACTCCAACTTCCTCCTGTAACTTTCTCCTCCTTTACAGACCTCCACCTAACAACTCCACATTCCCAGAAACTTTTCTAGACACAGTCTCAAACCTTATTACACTATACTCCAATCTATGCATTCTTGGGGATCTAAACATTTGGTTTGACAAACCCAATATGCCCCATCCAAAAGCTATCACCACTGGCCTAGTCGCATTGAACCTACATCAGATTATACACAATCCCACTCACATCGCTGGTCACATCCTAGATGTCATTTTTGCTAAACCTGAACTAGTTACTATTCATAGCATCACGCCAATCACTTGGTCGGACCACCATATGATAACTTTCCGACACACAACTCCACAAATCAACACACCCCACAACTACTTACATACATACACCTATCGACCATGGAGCAAACTCAATTTGGATCACTTAGAAACACAACTAGCAGCAAACACAGATCTTGATACAATTAATTCTGTGCCAAAACTTTATGAGTGGCTACAGGAAGCTCTTGATATCGTAATACCACTCAGAAGAACTAAACACGACAAAAGAAAACCAACACCCTGGAGAAACACAGAACTTAAAAAGATAAAGCAACAAATCAGAAAGTTGCAGCGGACCTGGCTCAAAACAAACAACAGTCAAGACAAACTGCAGTTACACAAATTTAACAGGATATACAAATCATCAATCAAAAAAGCAAAAAAAAAAAGATACTATTCAGACAGAATTCAAAATGCTCAATCTACAACCAAGGAATTTTATAAAATTCTCAATGAATTTCGAAAACCTACATGCATGGAAGGAAGTCATCCCACTACTCAAGATTTCACAAACAAATTGGCAACTCACTACACAACCAACGCAGACACATTGGACTCCTATTTAAAACAGAAGAAAACCATCAGCACCAACCCCTTTCCTAAAATAACCTTTAAGAATAAACCAACCCATCCTCTACAGTCCTTCAAACAAATATCCCAGGATGAATTTACGGATTTGGTCAAAGCAAGCAGACCTTCTGGTTGCCCTTCTGACCCTTGCGCACCACAAATCTTCAAGAACATTCTTCTATCTACTTCTGCTGCCACACCTGTAAGAAGAATCATCAACAACTCTTTAACTTCAGGAACTTTTCCTGCAGACCTGAAAAAGGCATACATACGAACTTTATTAAAGAAAACAAACCTAGACCCGCAAGACCCCAACAACTACAGACCTATCACACATGGACCTTTCCTGGGCAAATTGATAGAAAGAGCAGCATTCGCCCAGATGTCACAATTCACTGAAGACAATTCTATACTTTCAGACTTCCAAACTGGATTCCGCCCAGGAAGAAACACTGAATCGGCACTCATAGCAATCTGGGATGATCTTAAAAACACAGTCAACCGCAATGGAGTTGCTGCACTACTTTTCTTGGGCCTCTCAGCTGCCTTTGATACGGTTGACCATGGCACCTTAACTCAAAGACTCCACGAAGCCGGCATACAAGGGATTGCTCTTGACTGGATTACTTCCTATCTTCAAAAAAGATCTAATATCATCCACTCGCCCCCCCTTCTCGTCTGAACCCTACCTCACAAAAGCAGGGGTCCCCCAAGGGTCAATCATCTCACCTTTGCTTTTCAACATCCACATGATATCTTTACCAGAACTGATCAATGATTTCCATCTCACATGCTACAACTATGCAGATGACACACAAATACTATTTAAATTAGAATGCCCCAAAAACATTGAAAACTCACAAATCTTCAGTTGCCTCAGAGCCGTTGATCAGTGGATGACCTGTAGCCATCTCAAACTAAATACCTCCAAAACAGAAATACTCATATGTGGTGACTGGAAAAATTATGACCCTCTGTGCGTCTGGCCTGACGATCTCGGACCACCTCCTCAATTATCCAAGGAAGTTAAAAAACTAGGAATCACCATGGATTCCAAGTTAACTATGAATGCCCAATAGGACAAATTAGCACGAACAAGCTTCATCACCTTGAAGACTTTACGATGCATCTTCCCCCACCTCGGATTTCCACACAAGGTGCAAGCTACTATCTCGCTTGTACTATCGAAACTGGATTATGCCAATGGCCTCGACCATGGATCATCTCTATCTGTTATGAAAAAACTACAACGTATCCAGAATTCCACAGCCAGGCTACTATTACATGTAAATCTGCAAGCCCACATCTCCCCTGCCTTGAGAGCACTACACTGGTTACCAGTTGCCAGAAGATGCACTTTCAAGCTGCTTTGTATCACCCACAAAGCTATACGTGGAACAGGACCGCTTTTTATCAGAAAGGAAATTACCAAATACATCCAACAAAGAAACCTCCGCTCAATATTGGCACCCCGCCTTAGAACACCACCATACAAGAAAAAGACTATAGGTGGTACATCCTTCTCCATCCAAGTAGCCAAACTATGGAATTCATTACCCCCAACTATAAGAGCCACAGATAACTTTCTTGTCTTCAGAAAACTACTCAAGAGTTGGCTCTTTCCTTCATAACCACCATATTCAAACAACTATGAACTGTATATGCCTATGTTGATACATATATTTTCAGATTATGTGTATATTTCTATTTATTTATAGTTTCTTTAGAAAATATGTATCGCTACTATGTCATAACAATAAAATACACACACACTCTTTAAACCTCTTTTTTAACCATGGTTCTAATTATGTATTGTATGTGCATATGTGTGTGTATTCATGTGTGTGTATATATATATATGTATGTATGTGTATATGTTGTTTCTGTGCTTGGCATGTTCGTGGATCATTACATGGCTCCTGGGTGGTCTATGAATTCCTGCTCTCATCTTATCACACTTATCTACTCATCATCATATGTCATGTCTCTATCAAACTATCCTCCATTCTCACTCTGACTCATCCCAAATCCCTTCTACTACTTTAATCTCCTAAATAACTCTGCCTAAACTCTTCCCTCCGCTTCCACATCTAACTCACCAAACCTCACTCTACTACTGGGACCTCCCACACAACCCTACTAAATTCTCCCGCATTTATCTCGCCCTGCTACTATGCTCTCCCTAACCCTTCCACATACTCTTCCCTCCTCCAACCCCCTTTACTCATCCCAAGTCTTTGGGTTGAGTAAATGAAGGATATACTCCCAATTAACACTTCTGCATTTCTTTCCTCCTCCACCCCCCATTACTCCAGTCAATCTAACTAACAAACTCTCATATCCACGGCTCAAATTAACTCATAATAATACTAAAACTTTACTCATTATTTCCCGATACTAATCCATCACTAATTCTTGTTGGGTTCCAGAGTAGCGTGCTACTCATCGAAAAGCGCTTTGACGCCTCGTCAGGGGTAGTAAGCGCTATATAAATACGATTACAATACAATACAAATGATGCTTGAGCAGGCAACTACTAAGAGGAAGAGTGATGAACACGTTTCTGTTTCTTTTCACAACAATGCTACTTCAACACCTAATTGTGCATTGTTTTATTCAAGGTCAATAATAAAGCATAAATATGACTTGCACAATAACTTAGATTCACACACTTCATATTGTGTGTTCCTCACTGAAATGTAGGCAGATGAGGTGGGAAATCTGGACCTGGCTGCCACAGCTCCTACAGGCTATGCCTTTTTTTTAAAGTAGACTACATTGGTAAACATGGTGGGGGTATTGCTGCTACATATCGGAAACACTTTGACATCACCTTTGAGCCTACAAGGCAAAAAGACTGCAAGGCTCATTGTAGGAGGCTGGACTGGCTTGTAGTGAGTACCAAGGGGTACTTGCACCTTGCACCAGGCCCAGTTATCCCTTATTAGTGTATAGGGTGTCTAGCAGCTTAGGCTGATAGATAATGGTAGCTTAGCAAAGCAGCTCAGGCTGAACTAGGAGACGTGTGAAGCTACTACAGTACCACTTAGTGTCATATGCACAATATCATAAGAAAACACAATACACAGTTATACTAAAAATAAAGGTACTTTATTTTTATGACAATATGCCAAAGTATCTTAGAGTGTACCCTCAGTGAGAGGATAGGAAATATACACAAGATATATATACACAATAGCAAAAATATGCAGTATAGTCTTAGAAAACAGTGCAAACAATGTATAGTTACAATAGGATGCAAAGGGGAAACATAGGGATAGGGGCAACACAAACCATATACTCCAGAAGTGGAATGCGAACCACGAATGGACCCCAAACCTATGTGACCTTGTAGAGGGTCGCTGGGACTATTAGAAAATAGTGAGAGTTAGAAAAATAACCCTCCCCAAGACCCTGAAAAGTGAGTGCAAAGTGCACTAAAGTTCCCCTAAGGACAAAATAGTCGTGTTAGAGGGAAAATGCAAGGAAAACACAAATCAGCAATGCAACAACGATGGATTCCTGACTGAGGGTACCTGTGGAACAAGGGGACCAAGTCCAAAAGTCACAAGCAGCTCAGAGGTGGGCAGATGCCCAAGAAATGCCAGCGGTTGGTGCAAAGAAGCTCTTACTAGGCTGAAGAACTGTGAATACTGCAGGAACGACAAAGGCTAGAGACTTCCCCTTTGGAGGATGGATCCCCCACGCCTTGGAGAGTCGTGCAGAAGTGTTTTCCCGCCGGATGGACGCCAACAAGCCTTGCTACACGCAAATCGTGCGTTTGGCGTTTTTGGACGCTGCTGGGGCCCAGGAGGGACCAGGAGGTCGCAAATTGGACCTGCAGAGAGAGGGGATGTCGAGCAAGACAAAGAGCCCTCACTGAAGCAGGTAGCACCCGGAGAAGTGCCAGAAACAGGCACTACGAGGATGCGTGAAACGGTGCTCGCCGAAGTTGCACAAAGGAGTCCCACGTCGCCGGAGACCAACTTAGAAAGTCGTGCAATGCAGGTTAGAGTGCCGTGGACCCAGGCTTGGCTGTGCACGAAGGATTTCCACCGGAAGTGCACAGGGGCCGGAGTAGCTTGCAAAGTCGCGGTTCCCAGCAATGCAGCCCAGCGAGGTGAGGCAAGGACTTACCTCTACCAAACTTGGGCTGAAGAGTCACTGGACTGTGGGGGTCACTTGGACGGTGTCGCTGGATTCGAGGGACCTCGCTCGTCGTGCTGAGAGGAGACCCAAGGGACCGGTAATGCAGCTTTTTGGTGCCTGCGGTTGCAGGGGGAAGATTCCGTCGACCCACGGGAGATTTCTTCGGAGCTTCTGGTGCAGAGAGGAGGCAGACTACCCCCACAGCATGCACAAGCAGGAAAACAGTCGAGAAGGCGGCAGGATCAGCGTTACAGAGTTGCAGTAGTCGTCTTTGCTACTATGTTGCAGGTTTGCAGGCTTCCAGCGCGGTCAGCGGTCGATTCCTTATCAGAAGGTGAAGAGGGAGATGCAGAGGAACTCGGCTGAGCTCATGCATTCGTTATCTAAAGTTTCCCCAGAGACAGAGACCCTAAATAGCCAGAAAAGAGGGTTTGGCTACCTAGGAGAGAGGAAAGGCTACTAACACCTGAAGGAGCCTATCACAAGGAGTCTCTGACGTCACCTGGTGGCACTGGCCACTCAGAGCAGTCCAGTGTGCCAGCAGCACTTCTGTTTCCAAGATGGCAGAGGTCTGGAGCACACTGGAGGAGCTCTGGACACCTCCCAGGGGAGGTGCAGGTCAGGGGAGTGGTCACTCCCCTTTCCTTTGTCCAGTTTCGCGCCAGAGCAGGGGCTAAGGGGTCCCTGAACCGGTGTAGACTGGCTTATGCAGAATTGGGCACATCTGTGCCCAACAAAGCATTTCCAGAGGCTGGGGGAGGCTACTCCTCCCCTGCCTTCACACCATTTTCCAAAGGGAGAGGGTGTCACACCCTCTCTCAGAGGAAGTTCTTTGTTCTGCCATCCTGGGCCAGGCCTGGCTGGACCCCAGGAGGGCAGCTGCCTGTCTGAGGGGTTGGCAGCAGCAGCAGCTGCAGAGAAACCCCAGGAAGGGCAGTCTGGCAGTACCAGGGTCTGTGCTACAGACCACTGGGATCATGGAATTGTACCAACAATGCCAGGATGGCATAGAGGGGGCAATTCCATGATCATAGACATGTTACATGGCCATATTCGGAGTTACCATGGTGAAGCTACATATAGGTAGTGACCTATATGTAGTGCACGCGTGTAATGGTGTCCCCGCACTCACAAAGTTCAGTGAATTGGCTCTGAACAATGTGGGGGCACCTTGGCTAGTGCCAGGGTGCCCTCACACTAAGTAACTTTGCACCTAACCTTTACCAGGTAAAGGTTAGACATATAGGTGACTTATAAGTTACTTAAGTGCAGTGTAAAATGGCTGTGAAATAACGTGGACGTTATTTCACTCAGGCTGCAGTGGCAGGCCTGTGTAAGAATTGTCAGAGCTCCCTATGGGTGGCAAAAGAAATGCTGCAGCCCATAGGGATCTCCTGGAACCCCAATACCCTGGGTACCTCAGTACCATATACTAGGGAATTATAAGGGTGTTCCAGTAAGCCAATGTAAATTGGTAAAAATGGTCACTAGCCTGTCAGTGACAATTTGGAAAGAAATGAGAGAGCATAACCACTGAGGTTCTGATTAGCAGAGCCTCAGTGAGACAGTTAGTCACTACACAGGTAACACATTCAGGCACACTTATGAGCACTGGGGCCCTGGGTTACCAGGGTCCCAGTGACACATACAACTAAAACAACATATATACAGTGAAAAATGGGGGTAACATGCCAGGCAAGATGGTACTTTCCTACACAACCCCCCCCCCAAACGAAGGACAATAAGACTAGCCATCACCTGATGAGTCTTCATTGTCTAAGTGGAAATATCTGGAGAGTCCATCTGCATTGGAGTGGCTACTCCCAGGTCTATGTTCCACTGTATAGTCCATTCCCTGTAGGGATATGGACCACCTCAACAATTTAGGATTTTCACCTTTCATTTGTTTTAGCCAAAGTAGAGGTTTGTGGTCTGTCTGAACAATGAAGTGAGTGCCAAACAGGTATGGCCTCAACTTCTTCAGAGCCCAGACCACAGCAAAGGCCTCCCTCTCAATGGCAGACCAACGCTTTTCTCTAGGGGTCAACCTTCTACTAATAAAAGCAACAGGTTGATCCTGGCCCTCAGAATTAAGTTGTGATAGGACTGCCCCTACTCCTAATTCAGATGCATCAGTTTGGACATAGAATTTTTTAGAGTAACAAGGGCTTTTCAGGACAGGTGCAGAGCACATGGCCTGCTTCAGCTCCTCAAAAGCTTTCTGACAGTTTGCTGTCCATAATACCTTTTTAGGCATTTTCTTGGATGTGAGGTCATTAAGAGGGGCTGCAATGGAGCCATAGTTCTTAATGAACCTCCTGTAATACCCAGTGAGGCCTAGGAAGGCTCTCACCTGAGTCTGAGTGGTAGGGGGAATCCAATCAATAATAGTTTGGATTTTCCCCTGAAGTGGTGCAATCTGTTCCCCACCAACAAGGTGTCCCAGATAAACCACCTTACCCTGCCCTATCTGGCACTTTGAAGCCTTGATAGTGAGGCCTGCCTTTTGCAGGGCCTCCAAAACTTTCCAAAGGTGGACCAGGTGATCATCCCAGCTGGAGCTAAAGACAGCTATATCGTCCAAATATGCTGCACTGAAAGCTTCCAGCCCTTGCAGGACTGTGTTCACCAACCTCTGAAAAGTGGCAGGTGCATTTTTCAAACCAAAAGGCATTACAGTAAACTGGTAATGTCCTCCAATGGTAGAAAATGCAGTCTTAGGTTTAGCATCTTCTGACATTTTGATCTGCCAATACCCTGCAGTCAAATCAAAAGTGCTTAGATACTTGGCAGATGCCAGTGTATCTATTAGCTCATCTGCCCTGGGTATAGGGTGAGCATCAGTTTTGGTTACCAAGTTGAGACCTCTATAGTCTACACAAAACCTCATTTCCTTCTTTCCATCTTTAGAATTGGGTTTTGGTACCAGTACCACAGGAGAAGCCCATGGACTGTCAGAGTGCTCAACCACTCCTAGTTCCAACATCTTCTGAACTTCTTGCTTTATGCAGTCCCTGACATGGTCAGGCTGCCTATAGATCTTACTTTTGACAGGTAAACTGTCTCCAGTATCTATAGTGTGCTCACACCAAGAAGTGGTGCCTGGCACAATGGAGAAGAGTTCTGAAAATTGTCCTAGGAGATTTATGCAATTATCTTTCTGCTCAGCAGTAAGACAATCAGCCAAAACTACACCTTCCACAAGAGCATCTTGTTCTGTGGAAGAGAAGAGATCAGGTAGAGGATCACTGTCTTCTTCCTGTCCCTCATCTGTTGCCATGAGCAGGGTGAGATCAGCCCTGTCATAGTAGGGTTTCAGGCGGTTGACATGGAGCACCCTAAGGGGACTCCTGGCAGTGCCTAAGTCAACCAAGTAGGTGACTTCACCCTTCTTTTCAACAATTGTGTGGGGTCCACTCCATTTATCTTGGAGTGCTCTTGGGGCCACAGGCTCCAAGACCCACACTTTCTGCCCTGGTTGGTACTGAACCAAAACAGCCTTCTGATCATGCCATTGCTTCTGGAGCTCTTGGCTGGCCTGAAGGTTTTTACTGGCCTTTTTCATGTACTCAGCCATCCTTGATCTGAGGCCAAGTACATAATCCACAATATCCTGTTTAGGAGCTTTTAAAGGTTGTTCCCAACCCTCCTTTACAAGTGTGAGTGGACCCCTAACAGGGTGTCCAAAAAGAAGTTCAAAGGGGCTGAAGCCCACTCCTTTCTGGGGTACCTCCCTGTAGGCAAAAAGGAGGCATGGTAGAAGGATATCCCATCTCCTGCGGAGTTTTTCAGGGAGTCCCATAATCATGCCTTTGAGAGTTTTATTAAATCTCTCAACCAGTCCATTTGTTTGTGGATGATAGGGTGTTGTGAACTTGTAAGTTACACCACACTCCTTCCACATGGCCTTTAAGTATGCAGACATGAAATTGCTTCCTCTGTCTGATACTACTTCCTTTGGGAAGCCCACCCTGGAAAATATTCCCAGGAGGGCCTTTGCCACTGCAGGAGCTGTAGTGGTCCTTAAAGGAATAGCTTCAGGATATCTTGTGGCATGGTCCACTACCACTAAGATAAACCTATTGCCTGAAGCAGTAGGAGGGTCAAGGGGGCCAACTATGTCAACCCCTACCCTTTCAAAGGGAACCCCAACCACAGGCAGTGGGATAAGGGGTGCCTTTGGAGTGCCACCTGTCTTGCCACTGGCTTGACAGGTTTCACAGGACTTACAAAATTATTTTGTGTCCTCAGACATCCTAGGCCAATGAAACAATGGTACCAATCTGTCCCAAGTTTTCATTTGACCCAGGTGCCCAGCTAAGGGAATGTCATGTGCCAGTGTTAGGAGGAACTTTCTGTACTCCTGAGGAATCACTAATCTCCTGGCAGCTCCAGGTTTAGGATCCCTATGCTCAGTGTACAAGAGGTTGTCCTCCCAGTAAACTCTGTGTGAGTCACTGACATCCCCATTAGCCTGTTTGACAGCTTGCTGTCTGAGACCCTCTAATGTGGGACAGGTTTGCTGTGCCACACTCAGCTCCTCTCTGGCAGGCCCCCCTTCACCCAAAAGCTCAGCAGTGTCTGCTTCCAGCTCCTCTGGTGTAGGTTCTGCACAGGGAGGGAATTCTTCTTCCTCAGAAGTAGAATCCACTGTAGAGGGAGGGATAGTAGGAAGTGGTTTGCTTCTACTAGCCCTAGCTTTAGGGAGCACTTGGTCCATTGTTCCAGGATCCAAGCTTCCCTGTCCTTTTTGCTTTTTGGCCTGAGCCCTTGTCAAAGCAAAAATATGCCCTGGGATGCCCAGCATTGCTGCATGGGCCTCCAACTCCACATCTGACCAAGCTGATGTCTCCAAATCGTTCCCTAATAGACAGTCTACAGGTAAATCTGAAGCTACCACAACTTTCTTTGGACCAGATACCCCCCCCAGTTGAGATTTACAACAGCCATGGGGTGGCTTTGTGTTATGTTGTGAGCATCGGTTACTTGGTACTGGTGTCCAAGTATGTGTTGTTCAGGGTGCACCAGTTTCTCAATCACCATTGTGACACTGGCACCTGTGTCCCTGTAGGCCTGGACCTCAACACCATTTATTAGGGTTAGTTGCTTGTACTTCTCCAAGTTATGGGGGCAAGCAACCAAAGTGGCTAAGTCAATAGCCCCTTCAGAGACTAAAGTAGCCTCTGTGGTCTCCCTAATCAGACCAACCCCAACTAAATTACCAAAAGTGAGCCCAGCTACTCCCTTGGATTGGCTATTAGTAGGTTTGCTCCCACCACCACTGCTATTAGTAGGGACACTAGGTGTAGCAGTAGGGGTTGTAGTGGTAGGAGCTGTGGTGCCTTTCTTTGGACAACTGGGATCTGTTGTCCAATGGCCTTTTATCTTACATAAATAGCACCATGGTTTCTTTTCCTTGTTCTGATTAAAGGAGGATTTGGGCCCACCACCCCCACCAGAGTGTTTTTGTGGGCCTGATGAAGACTCATTTTTAGATTTGTCCCCACCCTTGTCAGAAGACTTACCATCCTTCTTTTTGTTGCCATCTTTGTCACCCCCTGTATGAACTTTTCTGTTCACTCTTGTTCTGACCCATTTGTCTGCCTTCTTTCCCAATTCTTGGGGAGAGGTCAGATCAGAGTCCACCAAGTACTGGTGCAACAAATCAGACACACAATTATTAAGAATATGCTCTCTCAGGATCAAGTTATAATCAGTAACTTTACTGCCATGTAACCACCCCTCCAAGGCCTTCACTGCCTGGTCAATGAAATCAACCCAGTCTTGTGAAGACTCCTTTTTGGTATCTCTGAACTTTATCCTGTACTGTTCAGTGGTTAAGCCATAACCATCCAGGAGTGCATTCTTAAGAACTTGGAAATTGTTAGCATCATTTTCTTTTACAGTAAGGAGCCTATCCCTACCTTTTCCAGTAAATGATAGCCATAAGATAGCAGCCCACTGCTTTTGAGGGACATCCTGTACAGCACAGGCCCTCTCAAGTGCAGCAAACCACTTGTTAATGTCATCCCCCTCCTTGTAAGGGGGAACTATCTTATGCAGATTCCTGGAATCATGCTCTTTTGCAGGATGACTATGGGGAATACTGCTGCTGCCACCATGGGTATCTAAACCCATCTTCTGTCTTTCCCTCTCTATTTCTAAAGTCTGTCTATCCAAATCCAGCTGTTGCTTCTTGAGCTTCAGTCTGGTTTGTTCCACTCTCAATCTATTGAGCTCCCTTTCTAACAATCTGTCATCAGGGTGGGTGGGAGGGACATTTCTAGATACAGAGGTATGATGGGAATGAACAGAAGGAGACCTGTCCCTTACAGAGGGCACCCTAACAGCTTGGCTACCAGCATAATGTGAGAGCACATCATCAGTATGATGTGATTCAACCTCTGTACCAACTATGCTAGACTGTCTAGTAATGGGCAGGCTGAGAAGTTTCTTTCCTGAACCTTTTCCTGGGGGAGTCCCTGGATCAGATTGAGAACCATTAGCTACTTTTTCTACAGATTGGGCACTTATGGCCTTATCCTGTACTCTAAGCATATTAATTAACAGTTCTAAGGAAGGATTCTTCCCTACACTCAAACCTCTCTCTATGCAGAGACTCCTTGCTCCTTTCCAGCTAAGGTGATCATATGCAAGTTTGGACAGTTCAACTTTTTGGCCTGTGCCAGACATTTTTAGAGAGAGTTAAAGTGATAGACAAAGAGAAAAAAGTTTTCAGAACTTTTTAGAAAGACAGAAAAAACTTTTTAAACTTTTTAAGAACTTTTTGAAAGTTTAGAAGTACTTTTCAGCACTTAGAAAAGAGTGAAAAGAGGAAATGCAAAACTTTTTGGCTATGTGTATATACACTGACCTTGTTTTGTATATTTTTCTCTTATGAAAAGTACAATGACAAGAGTGGTAAGTAGTCTCAAAGCACTTATCCCACCGCTGCACAACCAATGTAGGAGGCTGGACTGGCTTGTAGTGAGTACCAAGGGGTACTTGCACCTTGCACCAGGCCCAGTTATCCCTTATTAGTGTATAGGGTGTCTAGCAGCTTAGGCTGATAGATAATGGTAGCTTAGCAAAGCAGCTCAGGCTGAACTAGGAGACGTGTGAAGCTACTACAGTACCACTTAGTGTCATATGCACAATATCATAAGAAAACACAATACACAGTTATACTAAAAATAAAGGTACTTTATTTTTATGACAATATGCCAAAGTATCTTAGAGTGTACCCTCAGTGAGAGGATAGGAAATATACACAAGATATATATACACAATAGCAAAAATATGCAGTATAGTCTTAGAAAACAGTGCAAACAATGTATAGTTACAATAGGATGCAATGGGGAAACATAGGGATAGGGGCAACACAAACCATATACTCCAGAAGTGGAATGCGAACCACGAATGGACCCCAAACCTATGTGACCTTGTAGAGGGTCGCTGGGACTATTAGAAAATAGTGAGAGTTAGAAAAATAACCCTCCCCAAGACCCTGAAAAGTGAGTGCAAAGTGCACTAAAGTTCCCCTAAGGACAAAATAGTCGTGTTAGAGGGAAAATGCAAGGAAAACACAAATCAGCAATGCAACAACGATGGATTCCTGACTGAGGGTACCTGTGGAACAAGGGGACCAAGTCCAAAAGTCACAAGCAGCTCGGAGGTGGGCAGATGCCCAAGAAATGCCAGCGGTTGGTGCAAAGAAGCTCTTACTAGGCTGAAGAACTGTGAATACTGCAGGAACGACAAGGGCTAGAGACTTCCCCTTTGGAGGATGGATCCCCCACGCCTTGGAGAGTCGTGCAGAAGTGTTTTCCCGCCGGATGGACGCCAACAAGCCTTTCTACACGCAAATCGTGCGTTTGGCGTTTTTGGACGCTGCTGGGGCCCAGGAGGGATCAGGAGGTCGCAAATTGGACCTGCAGAGAGAGGGGACGTCGAGCAAGACAAAGAGCCCTCACTGAAGCAGGTAGCTCCCGGAGAAGTGCCAGAAACAGGCACTACGAGGATGCGTGAAACGGTGCTTGCCGAAGTTGCACAAAGGAGTCCCACGTCGCCGGAGACCAACTTAGAAAGTCGTGCAATGCAGGTTAGAGTGCCGTGGACCCAGGCTTGGCTGTGCACGAAGGATTTCCGCCGGAAGTGCACAGGGGCCGGAGTAGCTTGCAAAGTCGCGGTTCCCAGCAATGCAGCCCAGCGAGGTGAGGCAAGGACTTACCTCTACCAAACTTGGGCTGAAGAGTCACTGGACTGTGGGGGTCACTTGGACGGTGTCGCTGGATTCAAGGGACCTCGCTCGTCGTGCTGAGAGGAGACCCAAGGGACCGGTAATGCAGCTTTTTGGTGCCTGCGGTTGCAGGGGGAAGATTCCGTCGACCCACGGGAGATTTCTTCGGAGCTTCTGGTGCAGAGAGGAGGCAGACTACCCCCACAGCATGCACAAGCAGGAAAACAGTCGAGAAGGCGGCAGGATCAGCGTTACAGAGTTGCAGTAGTCGTCTTTGCTACTATGTTGCAGGTTTGCAGGCTTCCAGCGCGGTCAGCGGTCGATTCCTTATCAGAAGGTGAAGAGGGAGATGCAGAGGAACTCGGCTGAGCTCATGCATTCGTTATCTAAAGTTTCCCCAGAGACAGAGACCCTAAATAGCCAGAAAAGAGGGTTTGGCTACCTAGGAGAGAGGAAAGGCTACTAACACCTGAAGGAGCCTATCACAAGGAGTCTCTGACGTCACCTGGTGGCACTGGCCACTCAGAGCAGTCCATCTCCTGGAACCCCAATACCCTGGGTACCTCAGTACCATATACTAGGGAATTATAAGGGTGTTCCAGTAAGCCAATGTAAATTGGTAAAAATGGTCACTAGCCTGTCAGTGACAATTTGGAAAGAAATGAGAGAGCATAACCACTGAGGTTCTGATTAGCAGAGCCTCAGTGAGACAGTTAGTCACTACACAGGTAACACATTCAGGCACACTTATGAGCACTGGGGCCCTGGGTTACCAGGGTCCCAGTGACACATACAACTAAAACAACATATATACAGTGAAAAATGGGGGTAACATGCCAGGCAAGATGGTACTTTCCTACACTCATTCTTTTAAACACAAGTTGAATAATAAGGCCACCTTTAATGGTCTCCTGATATGTAGGCCACATGGTCATAAAGCCAACTTTCTGATCACCTTAAATGAGTTTATGCTAGGCAGTGCTCCCTATTGCAACTACACCGTACAGCTGATAGATATTCTAAACTGTTTTCATCATAAACAAGTGGTCACTACCACAATGCATGAGGCTGGTTACACTCTTGAGGGCATTTTCTCAAGTCTCCCGGACCTGAAGTTTGGCACTGCAATACCTCTAACTTGGTCTGATCACAAGGCTACTGGTTTTAGTCTTAAAATTACAGTTTCGATCCCTATTACTGCTAGGACTACATTAAGCAAAGTGCGGGCATGGAATAAAGTGAACGCAAATGAACTTAGGAGAACTTTGACCACTGCCCAACCTCACTTGACTGATGATCCCAATATTAACACAACTAAGTAAGCAAACTGGATTAATTTGATGTATCTGATTTGGCCCCTCTGAGTCAAGAAAAAAGTCACAGAGCTAAGCCTACCGCACCTTGGTTCTCCTCTAATCTTAAAGAACTAAAACAAAAATGTCGTAGACAAGAGGGAAATTGGAGAAATGGCTATAATCCTATGGAAAAGTCTAAATACAAAGAACTATTATGGGCCTATAAAAAACTGATTATTAAAGATAAATCCAAGTATTTTACTTAGAAGATTAATTCAGCTAAAAAACGTCAACTAAAAAACTGTTTAAAACTGTCAAAAAGCTTTTCTGCCTCTCCTCCCCCGCTACTGTCTTACCAATCAGCAGCTAGGTGACAGTCTGGCTAATTATTTCAGAAATAAGGTTGAGGCAGTTTTCAATGATTTTGAAGCAAACATTAGCAGTCACCATTACTTTCCCAGTGATTACACTTCTAAGCCTAATAATCAAGTGCTTAATGAGTTCCTGTTGCTTACTGTCGACAGGATATTGCCCTCACAAAATCTGGTGTGCCCTCAGGCCCGGTCCTCCAAAAATTATTTGAGAATTAACTGAGACTGTTACTCCCACTTTCACAAATTTAATGAACAGGTTTGTCACCACCGGCCAGTTCCCTAATGAATGGAAAAAGGCTCTGTTATCTCCCTTCTGAAAAAACCTTCTCTTATTCCCAATGAAGAGCAAAACTACTGCCCTATCTCACTCCTCCCTATGGCAGACAAAAATCTTGAAAGGCACCTTAGCATCGTCCTGTCTGATTTTTTTAATGGGTATAATCTTTTAGATGAAACTCAACATGGGTTTAGATCTAACCATAGTAACAAAACAGCTTTGGTGTAGCTTCGTAGGAAATCAGAACTATTCTAGACAACAGCAGGAAGGCAGTACTGATTTTGCTTGACTTGTCAGCCGCTTTCGATACAGTGAGTCATGACATCCTCATTGAATGCTTAGCCCACACTGGGGTTCGTGGTCCAGCTCTAGACCTCTTGGTCTCTTTTCTCTCTAACAGGGAACAATCGGTTTGTCCTGGGGACTTTAGGTCAAAACCCTTCTTGTTATCTTGTGGCATCCCCAGAGCCCTTCTTTGAGCCCTACATTGCTTAATATTTACGCTGCCCCCTTAGTGAAACACATTAAGGCCCTCATTACAACCCTGGCGGTTGGTGGTAAAGCGGCGGTAAGACCGGCAACAGGCCTGCAGTTAAAAAAAATGGGATTACGACCATGGCGGAAATTGCCAACATAGACAGCCCCTTTAACACTCCGACCGCCACGGCGGTAGAAACAAACAGCATGGCGGTCACCGCCAACAGACAGGCGGAAGACAATGTACTGCCCACACCATTATGAGAGGCCAATCCGCCACCTTTTCCGGGGCGGATTCAATGTGAACAAAAACACGGCGGAAACTGGACTTGGAAGGGGAAACTCTCACCTCTACACACCCCATGAGGAACCAGGACGCCATGGAGCCGGAATTCCAAATTCTACCTGCCATTGTCTTCCTGCTCCTCTACCAGGAGTACGACTGACGGCGGCGACAACCACGGTGAGTACTGCACCTACGACACAGGGGAGGGGGGAGGGAAAAGAGAGTGACACACAAATGCAACACGCAACACCCCCACCCCCACCCTCACACACAACAACACACACACCAATACATGCTGAAACATTACATTTTCACCCCCCAAACCCCCCTGGAAGAACGCAATGACAAAAGGAAATGATGTGAACGATTGTAATCAGGAAAAATCCATTAGTCAAAAATAAATATACACTATTAACAAATATGTACAACAAGAATTCAAGTCCATGTACTGCACCTACATAGTCCGTGGACCACTGGGCCCAAAATGCATGGGCGAGGCCCACACTCAATACCCGATCCAAATGGAGAGAACACTGCAGGGGCATCAGATTGAAATTAAACAGGCACCTCAGGGGGAAGGTAAGGGGGGCACCTCAGCCGGATGAGTGCACGACGCTAGCTCCACGAGGGGGCTCCATGCCCATTGATGTATCCTGGGGAGTGCAAAGCTACAGTCTCTCAAGTCACCCAGTGGGTGGTTTGCCCACTGCTTTATCCTGGGGAGTGCAAAGCCACAGTCTCCCAAGTCTTTTCAGTGGGTGGTTTGCCCACTGCTTTATCCTGGGGAGGTCAAAGCCACAGTCTCTCAAGTGGATGACAGTCTCCACTGGTTTTGGAGGGGGCTTTGTGCCCAGACTGCTTCATCCTGCCAAGGACAGAGGTAGTGGATGTGATTCTCCACTGGTTCTGGAGGGGGCTTTG
This sequence comes from Pleurodeles waltl, assembly GCF_031143425.1. Lineage (NCBI taxonomy): Eukaryota > Metazoa > Chordata > Amphibia > Caudata > Salamandridae > Pleurodeles > Pleurodeles waltl. The sequence continues at coordinate 690,539,719 of NC_090448.1, read as the reverse complement.
TGCCCAGAGTGCTTCATCCTGCCACGGACTGAGGTAGTGGATGTGATTCTCCACCGGTTCTGGAGGGGGCTTTGTGCCCAGAGTGCTTCATCCTGCCAAGGACTGAGGTAGTGGATGCCTTTCTCCACTGGTTCTGGAGGGGGCTTTGTGCCCAGAGTGTTTCATCCTGCCAAGGACTGAGGTAGTGGATCTGACACTCCACTGACGGTGGGTCAAATGGAAGCTGTCCAGGGCCTTGGAACTGACCACCAGCCCCGTACGACTGACCACTGGGGATGGCAGCTATGTCTGCGGTGGTGCCACTGGCACAGTAAGTGGCGTGGCCTCTGGCGGTGCTTGCGGCGGCCTCAGTAGCGGCGGTGCTTGCGGCGCTTGCGGCGCTCATTGGGCAACGGTGCTGAGGGGGCTCACTGAGCGTGCTGATGGCGGCGGTTTCCTGGGCGGCGGTGCTGGTGGGGGGCTCACTGAGCATGCTGCTGGCGGCGGTGTTCTGGGCGGCGGTGCTGGTGGGGGGCTCACTGAGCGTGCTGCTGGCGACGGTGTCCTGGGCGGCGGTGCTGGTGGGGGGCTCACTGAGCGTGCTGCTGGCGGTGGTGTCCTGGGCAGCGGTGCTGGTGGGGGGCTCACTGAGCGTGCTGCTGGAGGCAATGTCCTAAGCGTCGGTGCCCGTGGCGGCAGTGGATGTGGCGGTGCCGGTGGCGGTCTTGTCTGCCGTGCAGGTTGGCGGTGACTTCCTTTTCTTTCTCTGGCCCTTTCCCACCTTGGATGGTGGCGCAGCTGTCTTCCCACTCCCAACTGTAGTCCTGGGAGAGCCCTTGGTGGCAGGTGTTTTGGCCTTCTCCCTCCGGGCTGTGGCCAACTTATTTTTGAGGTGAGGGAATGTCCTTGGCCTGGCTCCTTGGGACACTGGCTGCCCTGCGCTTGGCGCACTTCAGAAGCCAGTTACTGCTGGCACCACTGTTCCCGGTGATGTGGTGGCTGAGGTGCTGGGTTGGGACCTGGAAAGGCGGGCCCTAGGGGACGGAAGGGGTGGGGGAGGTGTAGAGAAGAGGTCAAGGTTTGACAGGAAAAGTTTTTTAGACACACTGGGACAGGTAGATGGAGGGGGTTTGGGAGTGGAGGAAGAGGTAGTGGTTGTAGGAGGTGTTCGTTTGCTGACTTTGGGTGAAGGTGCATGGGCTGGAGGCTGTTGTGAGGTGGATGGATGTTGGGTGGGTGTGTGACCGCGTTTGTGTAGTTTGGGAGGTGGGCTCACAGACACACTGGGAGAGGACACAGGGGATGTGTGAATGGTAGTGGGGGTGGTGAGTGCATGTGAGCGGTGTGTGGTGATGGGCGTGCTGGTGATGGATGTAGAGGCTCAAGATGTAGTGCATGCAGGTGTGACTGGAGACGTGACAGGGAGGGAGGAGGGAGACGTGGAGGAGGGGGACACAGTGGAGACAGTGGCTGTTGGTATGTCTGCATGGGTATGATGCTTGTGTGAGTGCCTGTGGGATGTGTGGTGCTTATGTTTGCCAGAGCTACCCTTGTGTGTTGAGGTGTGTGCATGCTGGTCTGATGCTGTGCTTGGGCTAGGCTGAGGTACTGGGAATTGGGTCTGGGTGGGGAAGTTGGAGGGGGGAGGCTGGACACAGGGACAATGGCTGCCATCAGTGCTGAGGCCAAAGTCTGAAAAGCTCGCTGTTGGGCTGCCTGACCAGGATGAATGCCCTCCAGGTATGCATTTGTCTGTTGCAACTGCCTCTCTACACCCTGGATGGCATTCAGAATGGTAGACTGCCCAACAGTGAGGGATCTGAGGAGGTCAATGGCCTCCTCACTGAGGGCAGCAGGGCTGACAGGGGCAGGGGCTGAGGTGCCTGGGGCGAAGGAGATGCCCACCCTCCTGGGTGAGCGGCCACGGGGCACACGCTGAGGGGCTGCTGGGAGGGTGGTGCTGGCACGGGCGGTGGCGGCTGTACCTGTAGATGTGGTGGGCACAGAGGGGCCGTAAGGGAGCTCCCATCAGAGGAGGAGTTGGTGTTGCTGGTCTCAGCTCCTGTCCCCGCCGTGGAGCTCCCCTCACCCTCCGTTCCACTGGTGAATTCGGAGTCCGTAGTCTCGCACTCCAGGGCCATGTGGGATGCAGCTCCCTCCTGCTCCGGTGGCACTGCTCCTCGGTGTGATGATGCTAATGCACACAAGAACAGGGAGACCACAAAAAGGGGGGGAAGAAAGTAGAAAGACATGTTCAGTGCATGCAATACCGCTACCGTTGGCGGACACTACAGACACAGCAGCCCTCTGCACTACGCCATGCACTTAGAGTTCTCTAATTAATCACAGGGCCATGGGGTACAAGGCCTATGCCCGACTGCTGCACACATGGAAGTCACAGGAGCCTGAAGAGGGCTCTTAACTTTTGGGGTGGGGTGCCACATAGCCTGCCTCATGAAGGGACCTTGCCTACAAAACTCGCCCTGGCCTAGGGGAACCCACTGGCCACCTCCCCCACCCAGACACCTCCCATGCGTGCCGAATCAGATGAATGTGACTGTACTCACCCCCTTGTGGCTGCTGTGATGCCCTCAAGCGCCCATCCAACTCCGGATAGGCCACCACCAGGATCCGGAACATCAGGGGGGTCATGGTGCGATGGGCACCCCTCCCACCTTGGGAGGCCATCCCTAGCTGGGCCTCTGCCATCTTCTTGCTCCAGTGGCGAATGTCCTCCCATCTTTTCCGCCAGTGGGTGCTCCGTCTGTGGTGGACCCCCAGGGTCTGGACTTCCTTGGCAATGGCACGCCAAATATCCTTCTTCTGGTGGGCGCTGACCTAGAGGAATAGTACAGGGGAAAAGGAAAAACTATAACCGTCGGGACCGTCACAGTCATTGCCCCCCGTTCCCACCCTTGCCCTCACGCACATCCACTCACCGTTGTTTGATGCACGCATCATCCCTCCCCCATCTCCCATCCACACCACTCCAAACAGGCATTGCCCACACAGCATGCTCACAGTGTACTCACCTGTTTGTCTGGAGGACCGTAGAGTAGCGTGTACTGGGGGAGGACCCCATCCACTAGTTTGTCCAACTCCTCCGATGTGAAGGCAGGGGCCCTTTCCCCAGACACTTGAGCCATTGTCGCTTCAGTAGGTCCTCTCCTGTCGAAGATCAGGTATCAAGTGAGTGAACAGACAGAAAATGGCGGTCACGTCCGCAGCGGTGCATACCGTCACCTCCGGCGTACATCGTCATTGGCTCCTGGGACCTATAGGGTCCAATGTTAACCAATGCAGGATTGCGCCGTGGTCTTCGACCGCCTACCGCAACGGTGTACAACGCCAGCGCAGTTACCTCATATCCCATTGTCCCACATTAAAGGTCAGGCAGCTGCCATTTCAGGGGGCCACATGGCATTATTATAAATTTGTCACACATATCTAGGCCTTGCATACACACTAAGACAGGCACATAGCGGATTGACAAATGTGTGTAATGAAGTTTTTTTTCGTACCTCAGTGTTGGCTGACCCTCTGATCGCTGTTCTCATCCATAGAGCACATCCGCTGGGGCAGGTGAGGAGATGGCGGCATCCTCCTGTGTACAGACCGCTGGCGGACCTGTCGACAATGGAAGAGCGACATGTAATAGTCACGTACAGACTTGATTGTGCCACAATCCAGGAACTGTGTGCCCAGTTGGAGCCAGACCTGATGTCAGCTATCCTCCATCCCACAGGTATCCCCCCTCTAGTGCAGGTCCTGTCAGTACTCCATTTCCTGGCAAGTGGGTCCTTTCTAACAACAGTGGCCATTGCATCAGGCATGTCCCAGCCAATGTTCTCTAACGTGTTGTCCAGAGTGTTGTCTGCCCTGCTGAAACACTTGCGCAGCTACATTGTTTTCCCCCATGTGGAGGATTTGCCCACAGTGAAAGGTGACTTCTATGCTCTGGGACATATCCCCAACATCATAGGTGCCATTGATGGGACACATGTGGCCTAGGTCTCCTCCGCAGGAGTGAACAGGTTTACAGAAACCGGAAGAGTTACCATTCGATGAATGTGCAGATGGTGTGTTTGGCCGACCAGTACATCTCCCATGTGAAAGTTTCCTGGCTCAGTGCATGACGCTTACATTCTAAGGAATAGTAGCATCCCTTATGTGATGGGGCAACTCCAGAGGCACTGTGTGTGGCTATTAGGTGAGGACATGGACCCTATACAGTGTGAATAGTTGTCTGGGTCTGGGGGTGTCCCTAAGGATTAGTGTGTGTCTAACAGTTGTCCCTCGCCATTTACAGGTGACTCTGGCTACCCCAACCTGTCATGGCTACTGACCCCAGTGAGGAATCCCAGAACAAGGGCAGAGGAACGCTACAATGAGGCACATGGGTGAACTAGGAGGGTTATAGAGAGGACCTTTGGCCTCCTGAAGGCCAGGTTCAGGTGTCTCCATATGACATGTGGTTCGCTATATTACTCACCGAAGAAGGTGTGCCAGATCATCGTGGCCTGCTGTATGCTGCACAACTTGGCTTTGCGACGACAGGTGCCTTTTCTGCAGGAGGATGGTCCAGATGGAGGTCTTGTGGCAGCTGTGGAGCCTGTGGACAGTGAAGAAGAGGAGGCAGAAGAAGAGGACATAGACAACAGAAACACCGTGAGACACAGGTAAGAAGAACTCACTGCCTCCTACATCTGATTAAATTGTTCGACCTCTCATCTGTCTGTCACTTTCACCCAGTGTATGGACCCTGATTTGTTACTTTCCCTTTCGATTTCACAGATGTGGGTCCCACTGTGTGACCTCTGCTATGTTACCTCATGGACTAGAGCTGTGTGACATAGGTATGTTGACTATACAATGGACATTGCTATATTCCATAGTTATTGCAATTACACATTTGTGAAAGCACAGACTGACTCCAGATTGTTTTGTGATTCAAGGGTGTTTATTTAGGTGCAAAATAGTGGAGGGGGTTGTAAAATGGTCAGGGGTGATGGTGGAGGAATGTCCATGGCAGAGTCCAGTCTATTTGTCTCACAGGTGCATTGTCCAAAGGGGCATAGGAAGTGGAGTTAGGGCAGTTTAAGGATGGACAGGGTGACAAAGTGGGACAGAAGGATGACAATCAGGGTAGTCTAATTTCTTGGTGAGGGTCTTGGCATTGTTCTCTGACTTTGTCCTGGATCTCAGGGACCGTTTGCGGGGTGGTTCTCCATCTGCAGGGGGTGGGGTGCTGGTGTCGTGGTCCTGTGGCGGTGCCTCCTGTCCACTAGCGCCGGCGGAGGTGGTGGGCAGTTCATTGTCGAGGCTAGTGTCAGGGGCCCCTTGTTGTGCCACAGTGTCCCTCCTGGTGTTCACGAGGTCCTTCAGCACCCCTTCAATGGTGCCCAGGGTGGTACTGATGGACTTGAGTTTCTCCCAAAACCCCAAATACTGTTCCTCCTGCAGCCGCTGGGTCTCCTGAAACTTGGCCAGTACCGTTGCCATCGTCTCCTGGGAATGATGGTAGGCTCCCATGATGTTGGAGAGGGCCTCGTGGAGAGTGGGTTCCCTGGGCCTGTCCTCCCCCTGTCGCACAGCAGCCCTCCCAGTTCCCCTGTGTTCCTGGGCCTCTGTCCCCTGAACCGTGTGCCCACTGCCACTGCCCCCAGGTCCCTGCTGTTCTTGGGGTGGTGGGTTAGCCTGGGTTCCCTGTAGTGGTGGACACACTGCTGCTTGACGTGTCCTGGGGACAGAGGTATGGGCCCGCTGGGTGGGTGCTGTGCTGGTGTTACCTGAGGGGGAGGCTCTGTGGTGGCCTGTGACTGTGTGAGGGGAACCAACTGTCCCAAGGTCATAGATGGGCCGGGCTAGCATCTAGATCCAGTTGGACAGAGCTGTTGTCATCACTGTGGGCCTCTTCTGTGGGGGAGTGGACATGTCTGGAACCTCCTATCAGGTGACGTTGGGTAGGGATCTTGCAGGGGTGTAAATACATAGTTTTAGTATCTGTGTGTGCCATGGTGTGTAATGGGTGGGTGACCCTGTACTCCAGTGCTTCCATTCCTGTATAGGACCTTGTGTGCTAATTGTTTAGGGGTCTGTGTGGGTATGTGTAGTGGACATGCATTGGTGATGGGTGTTGATGCTTTGTTGTTGCATGCAGGGCTTGGTGTTGGGATGTGCGGTTTGTGATAGTGGGACATATGTGGGGAGTTGGAGTGATGGGGTGAGGGCGAGGGTGGGGATATGTGATAGCATGCAGGTAGGGTGGGGGATGAAGTAGTTAAAGATTTAACTTACCAGAGTCCATTCCTCCAGCTACTCCTGCAAGGCCCTCAGGATGCAGTATAGCCAAGACCTGCTCCTCCAATGTTGTTAGTTATTGGGGAGGAGGTGGGGGTCCACCGCCAGTCCTCTGAACCGCAATGTGGTGTCTGGAGGCCACGGAACGCACCTTCCCCCGTGGGTCATTCCACCTCTTCCTGATGTCATCCCGTGTTCTTGGGTGCTGTCCCACTGCGTTGACCCTGTCCATGATTCTGCACCATAGCTCCATCTTCCTAGCTATGGTGGTGTGCTGCACCTGAGATCCGAATAGCTGTGGCTCTACCCGGATGATTTCCTCCACCAGGACCCTGAGCTCCTCCTCATAGAACCTGGGGTGTCTTTGCGGTGCCATGGGGTGGTGTGGGTGATGTATGAGGTGGTGTGTTTTGTGATGTGTGGGGTGATGTTTAGGGGTGTGTGGTGTTTTGTGCATGTATGTGTATGTGTGATGTTGTTGTGTGCCTCTGTATGCTGGTGTTGTCTATACTTTGCTGTCTCTCTGGCCTTCTTTGGATTTTTGGGTAGTAAGGGTTTGTGGGTAATGTGGGTGTGTGTTTTATAGTGGTGTGAGTGTGTGGGAGTGGTGTGTGGTGTGGTTGTGTTTTGTAAGAGTGTGTGTATTTTGAGCGCGGCGGTGTGTACCACCAATGGTTTACCGCGGTTGAAAGACCGCTGCGTGGATTTGTGGGTCGTGATAATGTGGGCGTATTCCTGTTGGCGTGACGGTGGAGGTTTTATTATCGCCAGTTTATCACTGACCTTTGGTGTGGCGGACTTGTGTGGGTGTCTAGATTTTGGCGGTTTCTGAGCAGTGGGTCGTAATAGATGTAGCGGAATTCCACAGCCGCCGTGGTGTGTTGGCGGTCTTCTGCACAGCGGTAAGCAGCTTTTACCGCCAATGTTGTAATGAGGGCCTAAATCCTTTGGTTTCTCCACCATAGCATACACAGACGACACCCAAATTATTGTGCCCATTCAGAATAGTATCGAGGAGCCCACAGAGTTTCAATATTTTTATGTGTGAGGTGGCCAATAGGATGAGGTTTGAATTGCTTTAGGTTAAATTCTGACAAAACTGAGATTCTTCTTGTTGGCAAGGACACCTTGTTCGGGAACTCTTTCTGGTGGCCCTCATCCCTGGGTACACTCCCTAGTCCAGGGTTGAAAGTCAATAATTTAGGGATGATGTTTGGCACCAACCTTACTTTCAGAGACCAGGTTAGCAAAATCACTTCATCCTGTTTTTTCATTCTGAAAATGTTAAGGAAGATTCTTCCCTTCATCCTCTTTAAACTACAAAAATCAGTTGTTAATGCACTGGTGTAGGAAAGTACCATCTTGCCTGGCATGTTACCCCCATTTTTCACTGTATATATGTTGTTTTAGTTGTATGTGTCACTGGGACCCTGGTAACCCAGGGCCCCAGTGCTCATAAGTGTGCCTGAATGTGTTACCTGTGTAGTGACTAACTGTCTCACTGAGGCTCTGCTAATCAGAACCTCAGTGGCTATGCTCTCTCATTTCTTTCCAAATTGTCACTAACAGGCTAGTGACCATTTTTACCAATTTACATTGGCTTACTGGAACACCCTTATAATTCCCTAGTATATGGTACTGAGGTACCCAGGGTATTGGGGTTCCAGGAGATCCCTATGGGCTGCAGCATTTCTTTTGCCACCCATAGGGAGCTCTAACAATTCTTACACAGGCCTGCCACTGCAGCCTGAGTGAAACAACGTCAACGTTATTTCACAGTCATTTTACACTGCACTTAAGTAACTTATAAGTCACCTATATGTCTAACCTTTACCTGGTAAAGGTTAGGTGCAAAGTTACTTAGTGTGAGGGCACCCTGGCACTAGCCAAGGTGCCCCCACATTGTTCAGAGCCAATTCCCTGAACTTTGTGAGTGCGGGGGCACCATTACACGCGTGCACTACATATAGGTCACTACCTATATGTAGCTTCACAATGGTAACTCCGAATATGGCCATGTAACATGTCTATGATCATGGAATTGCCCCCTCTATGCCATCCTGGCATAGTTGGCACAATCCCATGATCCCAGTGGTCTGTAGCACAGACCCTGGTACTGCCAAACTGCCCTTCCTGGGGTTTCACTGCAGCTGCTGCTGCTGCCAACCCCTCAGACAGGCATCTGCCCTCCTGGGGTCCAGCCAGGCCTGGCCCAGGATGGCAGAACAAAGAACTTCCTCTGAGAGAGGGTGTGACACCCTCTCCCTTTGGAAAATGGTGTGAAGGCAGGGGAGGAGTAGCCTCCCCCAGCCTCTGGAAATGCTTTCTTGGGCACAGATGTGCCCAATTCTGCATAAACCAGTCTACACCGGTTCAGGGGACCCCTTAGCCCTGCTCTGGCGCGAAACTGGACAAAGGAAAGGGGAGTGACCACTCCCCTGACCTGCACCTCCCCTGGGAGGTGTCCAGAGCTCCTCCAGTGTGCTCCAGACCTCTGCCATCTTGGAAACAGAGGTGCTGCTGGCACACTGGACTGCTCTGAGTGGCCAGTGCCACCAGGTGACGTCAGAGACTCCTTCTGATAGGCTCCTTCAGGTGTTAGTAGCCTATCCTCTCTCCTAGGTAGCCAAACCCTCTTTTCTGGCTATTTAGGGTCTCTGTCTCTGGGGAAACTTTAGATAACGAATGCAAGAGCTCATCCGAGTTCCTCTGCATCTCTCTCTTCACCTTCTGCCAAGGAATCGACTGCTGACCGCGCTGGAAGCCTGCAAACCTGCAACATAGTAGCAAAGACGACTACTGCAACTCTGTAACGCTGATCCTGCCGCCTTCTCGACTGTTTTCCTGCTTGTGCATGCTGTGGGGGTAGTCTGCCTCCTCTCTGCACCAGAAGCTCCGAAGAAATCTCCCGTGGGTCGACGGAATCTTCCCCCTGCAACCACAGCCACCAAAAAGCTGCATTAGCGGTCCCTTGGGTCTCCTCTCAGCCCGACGAGCGAGGTCCCTCGAATCCAGCGACTCTCTCCAAGTGACCCCCACAGTCCAGTGACTCTTCAGTCCAAGTTTGGTGGAGGTAAGTCCTTGCCTCACCTCACTGGGCTGCATTGCTGGGAACCGCGACTTTTGCAGCTACTCCGGCCCCTGTGCACTTCCGGCGGAAATCCTTTGTGCACAGCCAAGCCTGGGTCCACGGCACTCTAACCTGCATTGCACGACTTTCTAAGTTGGTCTCCGGCGACGTGGGACTCCTTTGTGCGACTTCGGGTGAGCACCGTTTCACGCATCCTCGTAGTGCCTGTTTCTGGCACTTCTCCGGGTGCTACCTGCTGCTGAGAGGGCTCCTTGTCTTGCTCGACGTCCCCTCTCTCTCCTGGTCCAATTTGCGACCTCCTGGTCCCTCCAGGGCCACAGTAGCGTCCAAAAATACTAACTGCACGATTTGCAGCTAGCAAGGCTTGTTGGCGTTCTTCCGGCGGGAAAACACTTCTGCACGACTGTCCACGGCGAGCCGGATCCGTCCACCAAAGGGGAAGTCTCTAGCCCTTTTCGTTCCTGCAGAAACCTCAGCTTCTTCTGCCCAGTAGAAGCTTCTTTGCACCCGCAGCTGGCATTTCCTGGGCATTTGCCCATCTCCGACTTGCTTGTGACTTTTGGACTTGGTCCCCTTGTTCCACAGGTACCCTAGATTGGAAATCCACAGTTGTTGCATTGTTGGTTTGGGTCTTTCCTGCATTATTCCTCTAACACGACTTCTTTGTCCTTAGGGGAAATTTAGTGCACTTTGCACTCACTTTTCAGGGTCTTGGGGAGGGTTATTTTGCTAACTCTCACTATTTTCTAATAGTCCCAGCAACCCCCTACAAGGTCACATAGGTTTGGGGTCCATTCGTGGTTCGCATTCCACTTTTGGAGTATATGGTTTGTGTTGCCCCTATCCCTATGTTTCCCCATTGCATCCTATTGTAACTATACATTGTTTGCACTGTTTTCTAAGACTATACTGCATATTTTTGCTATTGTGTATATATATCTTGTGTATATTTCCTATCCTCTCACTGAGGGTACACTCTAAGATACTTTGGCATATTGTCATAAAAATAAAGTACCTTTATTTTTAGTATAACTGTGTATTGTGTTTTCTTATGATATTGTGCATATGACACTAAGTGGTACTGTAGTATCTTCACACGTCTCCTAGTTCAGCCTAAGCTGCTCTGCTAAGCTACCATTATCTATCAGCCTAAGCTGCTAGACACCCTATACACTAATAAGGGATAACTGGGCCTGGTGCAAGGTGCAAGTACCCCTTGGTACTCACTACAAGCCAGTCCAGCCTCCTACAACTGGTGCTATCTCAGTTGAAGTACTGCAATGCTGTGTATCAGGGGCTTCATTTAGGCACACTTCCTAAACTCCAACTCTTACAGAACGCTGCTGCTCGCTTTTCTAATGAATTTACATAGGTCGCATTCCATGTCTCAAGTCTTAGTTAATCTCCATTGGGCTCTGAAAAAGAAACGGGTGGCCATCAAACCACTTTGTTTGTCCCATAAATCCCTTCATGGGATTGGTCCTAAACTCCTGCAGAAAAGCTACAGGTGGTACATACCCAGAAGACACCTGCACTCCACTGTATATAGAACTATGGTTATACCCAACTGCAACAAAGTCTCATGGGGAGGTAAGAGCTTTGTGTACTCCACATGCAAGTTATGGAACTTACTCCCCATGGCTCTCAGAACTCAGGTGAACTTAGCTAGTTTCAGAAAGCATCTCAAAACTTGGTTGTTTACCACCCCTATTTGAGACTGGTCTTTTCCGTGCTATCTACCTGGACTCTATGTCAGTGCCAAGATGCCCTTGGGCATTCGTCGCGCTATACAAAATTATATCAATATCAAAGTATGCATTACCTATGATATAGTGTCCCATTGCCACCTCTTCCTCATGACCAAGCTGTGTGGGTGAGTGGGTCTGTGTCACCTGTAATGATGGAGGAGGCATTTGATGGTAGCATGAGGGCAACAATGCTTAGTCCTAGACCCCTTCTGCTCTAAAAATATAAGAGGAAGTCTTGGCTTCTTTTCTGCAAGAACAGAATCAGATATTAGTGCTCACACAGCTACAATGAGCACTATAGAACTGAACATCACATAGGTATCCAAGGGCACTCCTATATGAGGTAACCCCTCCAGACCCATTTCATCTTCATACACCCTCAGCAAAGGAAGCCTCTTAGCGCTGCCCTACCGCCACTATGTATGCGCTGTATTTAAAATACAATGCACCAGGGTACAGGGTAGGGGCAATAGCATCAGACTTTTTGACTATATTGATGTTCTGTTCAGGGTTAGCAGCTAAATATTGGCGCTAACCCTGAACAGTACATTTGGGGCCCATTATAAGCAATGGTGTGCCCTCTTTTAATGCCTGCTCCGAGCAGGTGTTAAAAATGCCGAAAAAAAGGGATGCAAAGAAATCTTTTAGATTTAAAAATCTTTTAGATTTCTTTGTACCATTTTTCCACCCCCCCATGGAAGAACATCACCCTTGCACACATTATGTCTGATGCAGGCATAAGGTGGCACAAGGGGTTACAAAGTGGCACAATGCATGCATTGCGCCACTTTGTATATCTGGTGCAGTGATTTTGGCCTAGTTGGACCATTTTAGCATCAAAAAAAGTATGCTAATGTGGTGCAAGGAGGCGCTAGGCCATCTTAAATCTGGGCCTCAGTGTCTAATGCAATTTGTTATTTTCTTTTCAAGATTACACAATATAGCAGTGCTAATTGTTGAGTTACAGGAAATACCAAGTCCAAATGGTGTCTGTTAAAGGGTTACCACAATTAGCGAGCTACAGAATGTTACGTTTCGGAGAAGGGTTGGCATGTGATGCAGTGAACTGTTTGATACAAAGTAACTTCAGTCTTGCAGGAAGAATGATTTCACATATATTAGCCGTCTTGGATTTTTTCTATATAAAAGGGGAATGAAGTCTGAATCTCGTCACGCCCCCAAAGCAGTTTGTGTTTGTCAGTTTTTGGAGGATCATAGAGAAGCCAGTGTATTGTGCTAGGAGTGTCACATTAGAACTTTGACTTCCTACGTCTTGTCTACTCAGATCGTTCTCATGATCTTTACCATTTTCAGGGTCTTGCATAATTGTATGTATTTGTGCACACACTATTTTCTATCACTGTTTTTAAAACATTCTTATTTTGCACTTTGTTTTTCCTGTCCTCATCATGGACATTGCACATATTGTCATTTTCCCTGGATTTACAAAACTGGAACTCTGTTTGAATTTATGTGCATTGAACTCTCTTGTATGTCCATAAGAGTCAATAGAAAAAACACCACCACAAGGATTTTCAAGAAGACAAATAATAACCATTGTTTTATTTTATTTCCAGTGGGAAACCTACTTTATGGTTTAGAGTAAAAAGGGCTTTTTCATTGCAGAGTTTCTGTAAGCAGCTCTGAAGTTTAGACCCAGTCATATGCAAATCAGTCTTGACCCTGCTCCAGTAGGAACAGTCCAGCCCAAACTGTCAGACCTGGTTCCCACTGAACCGGAACACAAGCAATGCAAGGCTAGTTTGACCCTTATTAAGGCTCATCACGGCTAACCAGTGCTAAAGTGCAGATGCCATTACAGCCTGTCGGTAGTTTTAAACTGTCTTTTTGACTTGGAAAAAAGACTTTTTTTATTACATCTGTCACCCTTAAAGTAGGCCCTAGACAGCCCATAAGGCAGGGTGCATTGTATTTGAACAGTTGGACATGTACTTTTACTTTATACATTTTTCACTAAAGTGAGGCGCACCTCCCTCATAGGATAATATTGGGTTCCCTTATTAAATTCAGTAGGTGTTAACTTTAGATTGGTGCCAGGTAGAAAAGTAATGTTTGGTGTCTGAGGAATTGTAATTTAAAATTATGTTTTCTGATAAAGTTAGATTATAAATCACTACTCTGAAAATGCTACTTTTGAAAAGTTGGCATTTGCTTGACCTGTCATTTGGTGCCTGCAGGTTGTTCCAGATTGTTCCTGGGTCATGTGACTAGGTGTAGTTGGCATTTGGCATTTGTGTATTTTTCCCGGACAGTATCACAGTAGAGGGTCTGGGTATTGGCAGGATGATCCATTCAGAATTAATTGAGGGGGCAGATCTGTCACCTACCACTCTTGCAGTTCAAAGGCACTGCCTTAGCTCACACACAAAGGACTTCAAACTAGCCTGTTGTGCCCCCAGACAGACTGGGGCCAGGGGAGGGAGGAAGGAAATTACAGGACCTCTCTATGGGAAAAACTGCAGGAGCTTCTCCTACTTTAAAGTGGGCGGCAGGTATAACAACCATTTGCACTGCAATGGGTCTCGCGTTTGCTCGAGTTAGAGCTATTAGCATTTGTAAACTCCTAACCGGACTTTTTTTTGCCACATAGATTGAAAATTTTAAGTAAAACAGTTTCACATAACTAACTAGACTTTTCTTGCCTTATAAACTAAAAAGTAAACGTTTCACATAAGCAAGCTGACGGCCGCCATCAGCGCAAAGCAGACACACAAAGGGAAATAAAAGCTTGCTCATAGTGAAACATACTGGCAAAAGTACAATTATCCATGTAACCGGCAAAAGTGCAATTACCTATGTAACAGGATAGATGTAATGCAAAGCGCTGGACTACTGCCCAGCGACATCGCGCTGCCAAATAAAGAGAAAAAGTAGTCCTGAAACCAGATGGAAAACATTGAGCCTCTCATGTTTTCAGTAGTTGGTCGGTGTGCTCGAGGAAGGCTAAACACCGGAAAAGGCATGACGTATGCATGCCTTTCACTAATGAAAGCTAGTGGATTTTAAAAGGCAAGCCCACAAACCAATGAAAGTGACTGACGTGACATGGGCGTGGTTAGATGCCCAAAGAGAGATTACAGCAGGGGACTGAGCGCTTTTCGGACCCACTCTTCAGTACGCTCCTTGACCTACAGAAGGATGTCCTTCTGCCCTGCTGCTTTAGTCATGCCCTGCTTGCTGAGAAGGAACATCGATCCTGCACACTTCATCCTAGGCTGAAGTGACCCCCAAAAGGCAGCTGACTTTCTGTTCTGGGTTACAGAGACATAAGAAGCTCTAGAGGATCATTTGCCACTGCCCAGCTGGCCCGCTGCAACTGGATCTGCCTGCACCCTGCTGGCCTCTGGTGGAGTGAGGTCCTGATCCCCAAGAAGAGCACCTAGGTCCTAGACCCTTGGTGTGACAACCAGCTGAGTTCCTCCTCAAAGAAAAGATGAAATCCTGAATTTTGGGCTCTTTGTGACCATGAACTGGCCTGATTGTACCAAGATCTTGCCATGGCACTGACCTCAAACACAAAGCTCTGGTGAACCTGACTCTTCACAATATGGCAATGGCCAGGGGCATCTGCACTTCACGACTCACCATTGACAGCCTGTGGTGACCACCAGTATGAATATACAGCAAAGAGGGTCTGTGACACCCTACAGGATCTTTGCCCTAAAGTTACAACCTTCCATGATGCCTGGCCTGCTCTTCACGTTATTGCAACAACCATCCTCAATGCTCTTCCTGCTCATCGCAGCCTCCTCAACCGTGAACTGGACTCTTCGCGCTAGACTTTAAAAGGTAAATCTTCCAGCAGGACTAACCTGATCCCTCTAACTGTCCCAGTCTCTATTGCAATCAGCCTGAAATTGTGCTTTTAGACACTATGCTCACCTTAAGTCTTTAAAATTGCATATTTCTGGGTCTACTGTGTGGATTTTTGTTGTTGGGGTGTCAACATATTTAGAACATTTTACTCTATTTTTTTAATTGGTCTGTGGAGGAGGCTGGACAAGCTTGTAGTGAGTACCAAGGGGTACTTACACCTTGCACCAGGCCCAGGTATCCCTTATTAGTGTATAGGGGTGTCTAGCAGCTTAGGCTGATAGAAAAGGTAGCTTAGCAGAGCAGCTTAGGCTGAACTAGGAGACGAGTGAAGCTCCTACAGTACCACTAGTGTCATATGCACAATATCATAAGAAAACACAATACACGGATATACTAAAAATAAAGGTACTTTGGCCCATATTTATACTTTTTGACGCTAAACTGCGCTAACGCAGTTTAGCGTCAAAAAGTTTTGCGCCGGCTAACGCCATTCTGAAGCGCCATGCGGGCGCCGTATTTATTGAATGGCGTTAGCCGGCGCAAGCAGACCGGCGCTGCCTGGTGTGCGCGAGAAAAACCACGTACACCAGGCAGCGCCGGCGTAGGGGGAAAATGGCGCATGGGCGTCTTAAAATGGGGCAAGTCAGGTTACGTCGAAAAAATCGTCGTAACCCGACTTGCGCCATTTATTTTCGACGCCCATCCCCCATCAACATGACTCCTATCATTGTAAAGATAGGAGTCATGCCCCCTTGCCCAATGGCCATGCCCAGGGGACTTCTGTCCCCTGGGCATGGTCATTGGGCATTGTGGCATGTAGGGGGGCACAAATCAGGCCCCCCTATGCCAAAAAAAATTATTAAAAAAAAATAAAAAAATACTTACCTGAATGTCCCTGGGGTGGGTCCCTCCAGCCTTGGGTGTCCTCCTGGGGTGGCCAAGGGTGGCAGGGGGGGTCCCTGGGAGCAGGGGAGGGCACTCTGGGCTCATTTTGAGCCCACTTGTCCCTTAACGCCATGCCTGACCCAGGCGTTAAAAAGCGGCGCAAATGCGCCGTTTTTAGCCACGCCCACTCCCGGGCGTCATTTTTGCCCGGGAGTATAAATACCACGTAAAGGCCTGGGAGTCATTTTTTAGACGGGAACGCCTCCCTTGCATATCATTAACGCAAGGAAGGGGTTCACGCTAAAAAATGACGCACATTCCGGGAACTTTGGCGCTATTCGCCTCTAACGCCATAGTATAAATATGGCGTTAGTTGGCGTTAGTTTAGCGTCGAAAAAAACGACGCAAATTCGGCGCAAACAGAGTATAAATACGGCCCTTTATTTTTATGACAATATGCCAAAAGTATCTCAGTGAGTACCCTCAGTATGAGGATAGCAAATATACACAAGATATATGTACACAATACCAAAATATGCAGTAATAGCAATAGAAAACAGTGCAAACAATGTATAGTCACAATAGAATGCAATGGGGGCACATAGGGATAGGGGCAACACAAACCATATACGCTAGAAGTGGAATGCGAACCACGAATGGACCCCAAACCTATGTGACCTTGTAGAGGGTCGCTGGGACTGTAAGGAAACAGTGAGGATTAGAAAAATAGCCCACCCCAAGACCCTGAAAAGTGGGTGCAAAGTGCACCTAAGTTCCCCAAAGAGCACAGAAGTCGTGATAGAGGAATTCTGCAGGAAAGACCAACACCAGCAATGCAACAACGATGGATTTCCAGACAAGAGTACCTGTGGAACAAGGGGACCAAGTCCAAAAGTCACGATCAAGTCGGGAGTGGGTGAATGCCCAGGAAATGCCAGCTCTGGGTGCAAAGAAGCTGTCACCAGATGGTAGAAGCTGAGGATTCTGCAAGAACGACAAGGGCTAGAAACTTCCCCTTTGGAGGATGGATGTGCCACGTCGTGAAGAGTTGTGCAGAAGTGTTTTCCCCCAAAAAGACCGCAAACAAGCCTTACTAGCTGCAAGGGTCATGTTTAGGGTTTTTGGATGCTGCTGTGGCCCAAGATGGACCAGGATGTCACCAATTGTGTGAGGGGACAGAGGGGGCGTCCAGCAAGACAAAGAGCCCACTCAAAAGCAAGCAGCACCAGCAGAAGTACCGGAACAGGCACTACAAAGTGGAGTGAATCGGTGCTCACCCGAAGTTGCACAAGAGAGTCCCACGCCGCCGGAGGACAACTCAGGAGGTCGTGCAAGGCAGGTTAGAGTGCCGGGGACCCAGGCTTGGCTGTGCACGAAGGAAATCCTCGGTGAGTGCACAGGAGCCGGAGTAGCTGCAAAACACGCTGTTCCCAGCAATGCAGTCTAGCGTGGGGAGGCAAGGACTTACCTCCACCAAACTTGGACTGAAGAGTCACTGGACTGTGGGAGTCATTTGGACAGAGTTGCTGAGTTCAAGGGACCTCGCTCGTCGTGCTCAGAGGAGACCCAGAGGACCGGTGATGCAGTTCTTTGGTGCCTGCGGTTGCAGGGGGAAGATTCCGTCGACCCACGGGAGATTTCTTTGGAGCTTCTAGTGCAGAGAGGAGGCAGACTACCCCCACAGCCTGCACCACCAGGAAAACAGTTGAGAAGGCGGCAGGATCAGCGTTACAATGTCGCAGTAGTCGTCTTTGCTACTTTGTTGCAGTTTTGCAGGCTTCCAGCGTGGTCAGCAGTCGATTCCATGGCAGAAGGTGAAGAGAGAGATGCAGAGGAACTCTGATGAGCTCTTGCATTCGTTATCTAAGGAATTCCCCAAAGCAGAGACCCTAAATTGCCAGAAAAGGAGGTTTGGCTACTTAGGAGAGAGGATAGGCTAGCAACACCTGAAGGAGCCTATCAGAAGGAGTCTCTGACGTCACCTGCTGGCCCTGGCCACTCAGAGCAGTCCAGTGTGCCAGCAGCACCTCTGTTTCCAAGATCTCAGAGGTCTGGAGCACACTGGAGGAGCTCTGGGCACCTCCCAGGGGAGGTGCAGGTCAGGGGAGTGGTCACTCCCCTTTCCTTTGTCCAGTTTCGCGCCAGAGCAGGGCTGAGGGGTCCCTGAACCGGTGTAGACTGGCTTATGCAGAAATGGGCACCATCTGTGCCCATGAAAGCATTTCTAGAGGCTGGGGGAGGCTACTCCTCCCCTGCCTTCACACCATTTTCCAAAGGGAGAGGGTGTAACACCCTCTCTCAGAGGAAGTCCTTTGTTCTGCCATCCTGTGCCAAGCCTGACTGGACCCCAGGAGGGCAGAAACCTGTCTGAGGGGTTGGCAGGAGCAGCAGCTGCAGTGAAACCCCGGGAAAGGCAGTTTGGCAGTACCCAGGTCTGTGCTAGAGACCCGGGGGATCATGGGATTGTCTCCCCAATACCAGGATGGCATTGGTGGGGCAATTCCATGATCTTACACATGTTACATGGCCATATCCGGAGTTACCATTGTGAAGCTACACATAGGTAGTGACCTATGTGTAGTGCACACGTGTAATGGTGTCACCGCACTCACAAAGTCCGGGGAATTGGCCCTGAACAATGTGGGGGCACCTTGGCTAGTGCCAGGGTGCCCACACACTAAGTAACTTAACACCCAACCTTTACCAGGTAAAGGTTAGACATATAGGTGACTTATAAGTTACTTAAGTGCAGTGTAAAATGGCTGTGAAATAACGTGGACGTTATTTCACTCAGGCTGCAGTGGCAGGCCTGTGTAAGAATTGTCAGAGCTCCCTATGGGTGGCAAAAGAAATTCTGCAGCCCATAGGGATCTCCTGGAACCCCAATACCCTGGGTACCTCAGTACCATACACTAGGGGATTATAAGGGTGTTCCAGTATGCCAATGTAAATTGGTGAAATTGGTCACTAGCCTGTTAGTGACAATTTGGAAAGAAATGAGAGAGCATAACCACTGAGGTTCTGATTAGCAGAGCCTCAGTGAGACAGTTAGTCATAACACAGGTAACACATACAGGGCACACTTATGAGCACTGGGGCCCTGGCTGGCAGGGTCCCAGTGACACATACAACTAAAACAACATATATACAGTGAAATATGGGGGTAACATGCCAGGCAAGATGGTACTTTCCTACAGTCTGGGATTCCTTTGTGTGGTTTTTTCACTTCATTATTGTTTGTGTGTTGCATAAACACTTTACACATTGCCTCTAAGTTAAACCTGACTGCTTTGTGCTCAGCTGCCAGTGGGTCAGGCAAAGGGGAATTTAGTGACTCTTTGTGGTTTACCCTGGCAAGGACTGTGGCTGTTGCTTGAGTAGGGTTTCACCACCTCAATAAATAACCCAGTTTCTCACAATCAGAGAAACTAAAATGATCAACTGAAGTGAGTAGGGTTCAGTTTTAATAGGCTCCTCTCAAAACATTTTGAACATATTACAGTCAGATACAGCACATGTTTGTTTAAACATTTTATTGAAGAAAGAATTGCATTTTTCACGTCTTACAGCAGTCATTGATTCAGGGGTTTAGGGAATTTTTTAGATTGGAATTTCTTTAAGAAGTTGAAATTACTTAAAATTAAGATGAACAGTCCAGAACAAGTGAGAGTGGTGCAGTATTATCATCAGTATTAATCACTCATTCCACTGCTTCATTACTAGTTATTAGCCATGCTAATCACAAGGGTCTCTTAACCCCTGACTTAATGTATGCTCCTGAATTCCAGATCTTTTCAAGAATTCCATGAGTGGTTAAACATAACCAAAGGGTTATTAGAGCATGTCACAAATCAACTTTGATAATAAAATTGTAAAAATATATGTTATCAAGATTTAGATTTGGTGTAAGAGAACATTAGTACTCATTTACAAAAGGCAGCCATGGTGTTTGCAGAAAAAAAGTAGAGAAGTGACTGATTTCCTCAAAAGATTCCTAAGGAATATCATCATTTATTAGACGTGTTTAGTAAACAGCAAGCAGAACACCTTAGTCTTCACAAGGAGTGCAGTTGTATGATGGATCTTGAGCCTGGGGCCAGAATGCCTTGCTGCAGAATATATAGATAAAAAGGATGGACATTTGAAACAATACATAAACAATTATCTGGCAAATGGTTTTATTAGACTTTCAAAGTCGCCTGTGTCATCACCTGGTTCCTGTGCTTATAGAAGAACGTGATATTCATACTTGTATTGACTATCTTGCACTGAACAAAGTTAACAATGAAAATCGTTTCCCCCTTGTGTTGATCTCAATAATATTAGATCAGATCAAGAATTCTAATAATTTTTAGAAAGATCGATCTTAGAGGTGCTTATCACATGGTAAGAGTTTGTGAGTGGGATACATGGAAAATAGCATTGCATGCCAAATTTGGGCTTTATGAATATCAGGTTATGCCATTTTGTGTATACTATACACCTACAGCATTTCAGGTTTTCATTAACGACATCCTTTTGGAATGTATTGACATTTTTGCCATTGTTTATGTTGATGATATTCATATATTCTCCAAAGATAGAAAAGAAAACATTCTGTATGAATGCAAAGTATTGCAAACATTGTGAGAAAATAATTTATATGCAGAGGCTGAAAGTATGAGTTTCTTGTTTTTCAGGTAAAACTTTTAGTATTGGTGATTTTCCAGAAGGGTTCAAAGTTGATAGCAGGAAGACTTACTCAGCCAATCGCTGACTGGCATATTCAAAGATAATGAAAAACAAGCTTTGCAAAGTTTACTGACATTTTATAAAGAATTGTTCTCAGGTATCACCCTTTGCTAGGCTATTAAAGAAACTGATCCCTTTATCCCTTTTATGTGGAATGAGGAGGGAGAAGAAGCATTATTGGGGTAAAGACCAGGGGCCAGATTTATCATACTTTCACGCTACACAGCACAACACCTTGCTGAGCTGCATGAAGGGGAAAAGGCAGGAATACACTACATTTCACATTATGGTGGTCATTCTGACCCTGGCGGTGAGTGAAAAAGTGGCAGTAATACCGCCAACAGGCTGGCGGTAATTAACACCAAAATATGACCATGGCAGTGATAACTCCCATAGACAGCCAATGTACCACACCATCCGCCAGGGCGGAAACACCACGCAAGCCGGTGGTCGCCATCAACAGCCAGGCGGAAGATAAAGTACTGCCCACCATATTAAGACCCTACAATCCACTATGTTTTCTGGGGCGGTACCAATCCCATCAAAATCCTGGTGGAAACACAAAACAGAAGAGAAAAGACTCACCATCAGAGACAGGGAAGAACAACGCCGCCATGGAACCCGAACTGCAAGTTTTTCCGATGATCTTCTATGTTATACTCCACCTGAAACACCAACACCGGTGAGTACAGCCGCCTAGCACACAAGGTAGGGAGGGAGGAAAATGAGAGTGACACACACACGCACGACACACACCCGGCACAGACACACCATACACATGTCCACCTGTACACGAAAAACAATTTGCACCGATACATGGCAGAATGATGCAATGACAACAGGAATGCACCAAGGTGAATGTATTAATATCAACAGCTAATAAACCAATTGTACGTGAAACAGATATGTACACATGTACACAAAGGGACACTGCCCAGTCCAATGGGCCCACATGGCCACAGGGCACAGTCCAAGGCCCAACTTGAATCCTGACTTCATCTGGATAGAACTCTGCAAGGGCATCAGTTTGCAAGTGGGCAGGCACCTCAGGGGCATAGGGGGCACCTCAGCCGAAATCGGGAACAAGCCCACTGGTTCTAGAGTGGGCTCCATGCCTCTTTCTCTCTGCTGGGGAGTGCAAGGCCACAGTCCCTGGAGCGGCTGACTTTCCCACTGGTTCTGGAGGGGTCTCCATGCCCAGTTCACTGTCCTGGGGATTGCAAGGCCACAGACTCTCCGGTGGGTGACTTGCCCACTGGTTCTGGAGAGGGATCCTCATACAGCAGCCCCTGGAGGGTGGCCTACAGGGCTTCCGCTGGTGGTGGCAGATGGAGGTGCCTCCTGGGCAGCCTCTGCAGATGGTGATGGCTGCAGTGTGGTGGCAGATGGAGGTGCCTCCTGGGCAGCCGCTGCAGGTGGTGATGGCTGCACTTCCTCAGCTGGCGGTGGGGGCCCCGTGACAGCTGGTGGTGGTAGAGGTGTCACCATGACAGCCTTCGCTGGAGTAGAAGGCTTCGTCCTCTCCATGACATGGGGCGTGGAATCCTTACCCATCCTGGCAGGGGTTGATGGCTTTGGGGTGATTGATGGGACACATATTATGTTTGTTCCCCCCTGCCAGAATGAACAGGTGTTCAGGAATCGTAAGAGTTTCCACTCACTGAATGTGCAGATGGTGTGCCTGGTGGACCAGTATATCTCCCACGTCAATGCGAAGTATCCTGGGTCGGAGCATGAAGCCTTTGTTCTGAGGAATAGCAGCATCCCAAATGTGATAGCCCAACTACAGAGGCACAGGCTATGGCTAATAAGTGAGCCTTGGTCAATACCCACTGTATGTTAGTGTATGTCTTTAGGTGTTTCCCCCATAGGATTGTGTAAGGCTTAATGTGGTCCCTGTAGGAGGCTGGCCTGGCTTTTAGTGGGTACCAGAGGTACCTACACCTTGTGCCAGGTCCAGTTATCCCTTACTAGTGTAGAAGAGGTGTTTCTAGAAGCTTAGACTGATAGAAGGTAGCTATGGCAAAGCAGCTTAGGCTGAACTAGGAGACATGCAAAGCTCCTACTATACCACTTATATCATATGCACAATATCATAAGAAAACACAATACACAGAGTTACTAAAAACAAAGGTACTTTATTTTTATGACAATATGCCAAAAGTATCTCAGTGAGTACCCTCAGTAAGAAGGTAAGTACTATACACAAGTTATATATACACAAACCAAAATTAGGTAAGTAAGAGCAAGAAAAGTAATGCAAACAGTGTACAATTACAATAGGTTGCAATAGGAGCACATAGGGATAGGGGCAACACAAACCATATACTTCAAAAGTGGAATGCGAACCACGAATGGACCCCAGACCTATGTGAGCTTGTAGAGGGTCACTGGGACAGTAAGAAAACAGTGAGGGTTAGAAAAATACCCCACCCCAAGACCCTGAAAAGTAGGAGTAAAGTACACCTACTACCCCCAGAGAGCACAGAAGTCGTGATAGGGGGATTCTGCAGGAAGAACAAACACCAGAAGTGCACTGACAACGGATTTCCGGACCTGAGTACCTGTAAGACAAGGGGACCAAGTCCAATAGTCGCGACAGTGTCCAGTTGGGGCAGGAGCCCAGGAAACCCCAGCTGAAGGTGCAAGGAAGCTGCCACCGGTTGGAAGAAGCTTGGAGCACTGCAAGAAAGAAGAGGACTAGGAACTTCTCCTTTGGAAGACGGATGTCCCATGTCGTGATGAAGCTTACATAGGTATTCCCATGCAGAAACACTGCAAACAAGCCTTGCTAACTGCAAGAGTTTTGGTAGAGGTTTTTGGATACTGCTGAGGACCAGGAAGGACCAGGATGTCGCCTTTTGTAGAAGGAGACAGAGGGGGCGCTCAGCAACTCAGAGAGCCCTCACAGAAGCAGACAGCACCCGCAGAAGTACCCCAACAGGCACTTGGAAGAAGAGTGAACCGGAGTCCACGCGAAGTTACAAAAGGGAGTCCCTCGATGCCAGAGGACAACTCAGAAGGTTGTTCACTGCAGGACGGAGTGCTGGGGATCCAGGGTTGGCTGTGCACGAAGGAAATCCTGGAAGAGTGCACAGGAGCCGGAGCAACTGCAAATCACGCAGTACACAGCTTTGCATTCTAGCTTGGGGAGGCAAGGACTTACCCCCACCAAACTTGGACTGAAGAGTCACTGGACTGTGGGAGTCACTTGGACAGAGTTGCTGTGT